>NC_041383.1:38047631-38087092 GCF_002162155.2 Triticum dicoccoides
GGAAAGAGGGAGAGGGGTGGCCGGCCACCTCTCCTAGTCCTAATAGGACTAGGGGAAGGGGGGAGGCGCGCAGCACCCTTGGGCTGCCCCTTTCTCCTTTCCACTAAGGCCCATGATGGCCCATATGGCTCTCGGGGGGTTCCGGTAACCTCCCGGTAACCCGGTAAAATCCCGATTTCACCCGGAACACTTCCGATGTCCAAACATAGGCTTCCAATATATCAATCTTTATGTCTCGACCATTTCGAGACTCCTCGTCATGTCCGTGATCTCATCCGGGACTCCGAACAACCTTCGGTACATCAAAATGCATAAACTCATAATATAACTGTCATCGTAACTTTAAGCGTGCGGACCCTACGGGTTCGAGAACAATGTAGACATGACCGAGACACGTCTCTGGTCAATAACCAATAGCGGGACCTGGATGCCCATATTGGCTCCTACATATTCTACGAAGATCTTTATCGGTCAGACCGCATAACAACATACGTTGTTCCCTTTGTCATCGGTATGTTACTTGCCCGAGATTCGATCGTCGGTATCCAATACCTAGTTCAATCTCGTTACCGGCAAGTCTCTTTACTCGTTCCGTAATACATCATCTCACAACTAACATATTAGTTGCAGTGCTTGCAAGGCTTATGTGATGTGCATTACCGAGAGGGCCCAGAGATACCTCTCCGACAATCGGAGTGACAAATCCTAATCTCAAAATACGCTAACCCAACATCTACTTTTGGAGACACCTGTAGTACTCCTTTATAATCACCCAGTTACGTTGTGACGTTTGGTAGTACCCAAAGTGTTCCTCCGGTAAACGGGAGTTGCATAATCTCATAGTCATAGGAACATGTATAAGTCATGAAGAAAGCAATAGCAACATACTAAACGATCGGGTGCTAAGCTAATGGAATGGGTCATGTCAATCAGATCATTCAACTAATGATGTGACCTCGTTAATCAAATAACAACTCATTGTTCATGGTCAGGAAACATAACCATCTTTGATTAACGAGCTAGTCAAGTAGAGGCATACTAGTGACACTCTGTTTGTCTATGTATTCACACATGTATTATGTTTCCGGTTAATACAATTCTAGCATGAATAATAAACATTTATCATGATATAAGGAAATAAATAATAACTTTATTATTGCCTCTAGGGCATATTTCCTTCAGTCTCCCACTTGCACTAGAGTCAATAATCTAGTTCACATCGCCATGTGATTTAACAGCAATAGTTCACATCACCATGTGATTAACACCCATAGTTCACATCGCTATGTGACCAACACCCAAAGGGTTTACTAGATTCAGTAATCTAGTTCACATCGCTATGTGATTAACACCCAAAGAGTACTAAGGTGTGATCATGTTTTGCTTGTGAGAGAATCTTAGTCAACGGGTCTGCCACATTCAGATCCTCATGTATTTTGCAAATTTCTATGTCAACAATGCTCTGCATGGAGCTACTCTAGCTAATTGCTCCCACTTTCAATATGTATCTAGATCGAGACTTAGAGTCATCTAGATTAGTGTCAAACTTGCATCGGCGTAACCCTTTACGACGAACCTTTTTCCATAATCGAGAAACATATCCTTATTCCACTAAGGACAATTTTGACCGCTCTCCAGTGATCTACTCCTAGATCACTATTGTACTCCCTTGCCAAACTCAGTGGTATGACATACAATAGATCTGGTATACAGCATGGCATACTTTATAGAACCTATGACTGAGGCATAGGGAATGACTTTCATTCTCTTTCTATTTTCTGCCGTGGTCGGGCTTTGAGTCTTACTCAACTTCACACCTTGCAACACAGGCAAGAACTCCTTCTTTGACTGTTCCATTTTGAACTATTTCAAAAATTTATCAAGGTATGTATTCATTGAAAAATCTTATCAAGCGTCTTCATCTATCTATATAGATCTTGATGCTCAATGTGTAAGCAGCTTCACCAAGGTCTTTCTTTGAAAAACTTTTATTCAAGTATCCTTTCATGCTTTGCAGAATAATTCTACATTATTTCCGATCAACAATATGTCATTCACATATACTTATCAGAAATGTTGTAGTGCTCCCACTCACTTTCTTGTAAATACAGGCTTCACCGTAAGTCTGTACAAAAACTATATGCTTTGATCAACTTATCAAAGCGTATATTCCAACTCCGAGATTCTTGCACCAGTCCATAAATGGATCGCTGGAGCTTGCACACTTTGTTAGCTCCCTTTGGATCGACAAAACCTTCCGGTTGCATCATATACAACTCTTCTTCCAGAAATCCATTCAGGAATGTAGTTTTGACATCCATCTGCCCAATTTCATAATCATAAAATGCAGCAATTGCTAACATGATTCGGACAGACTTTTAAGCATCGATACGAGTAAGAAAATCTCATCGTATTCAACACCTTGAACTTTGTCAAAAACCTTTTTCGACAAGTCTAGCTTTGTAGATAGTAACACTACTATCAACGTCCGTCTTCCTCTTGAAGATCCATTTATTCTTAATGACTCACCGATCATCGGGCAAGTCAATCAAAGTCTACACTTTGTTCTCATACATGGATCATATCTCAGATTTCATGGCCTCAAGCCATTTCGTGGAATCTGGGCTCATCATTGCTTCCTCATAGTTTGTAGGTTCATCATGGTCTAGTAACATGACTTCCAGAACATGATTACCGTACCACTCTGGTGCGGATCTTACTCTGGAAGACCTACGAGGTTTGGTAGTAACTTGATCTGAAGTTTGATGATCATCATCATTAACTTCCTCACTTATTGGTGTAGGAATCACTGGAACTAATTTCTGTGATGAACTACTTTCCAATAAGGCAGAAGGTATAATTACCTCATCAAGTTCTACTCTCCTCCCACTCACTTCTTTCGAGAGAAACTCCTTCTCTGGAAAGGATCCATTTTAGCAACGAATGTCTTGCCTTCGGATCTGTGATAGAAGGTGTACCCAACAATTTCCTTTGGGTATTCTATGAAGACGCACTTCTCCGATTTGGGTTCGAGCTTATCAGGATGAAACTTTTTCACATAAGCATCGCAGCCCCAAACTTTAAGAAACAACAGCTTAGGTTTACTGCTAAACCATAGTTCATACAGTGTCGTCTCAACGGATTTAGATGGTGCCCTATTTTAAAACGTGAATGCAGCTGTCTCTAATGCATAACCCCAAAACGATAGTGGTTAAGAGATATCATAGATCGCACCATATCAAATAAAGTGCGGTTACGACGTTCGGACACACCATAACGATGTGGTGTTCCAGGTGGCGTGAGCTGTGAAACTATTCCATATTGTTTTAATTGAAGACCAAACTCATAACTCAAATATTTGTCTCCGCGATCAGATCGCAGAAACTTTATTTTCTTGTTACGATGATTTTTCCACTTCACTCTGAAATTCTTTGAACCTTTCAACTATTTCAGACTTATGTTTCATCAAGTAGATATACCCATATCTGCTCAAATCATCTTGTGAAGGTCAGAAAACAACAATGCTTGCCACGAGCATCAGCACTCATTGGATCGCATACATCGGTATGTATTATTTCCAATAAGTCAGTAGCTCGTTCCATTGTTCCGGAGAACAGAGTTTTAGTCATCTTGCCCAAAAGGCACAGTTCGCAAGCATCAAGTGATTCATAATCAAGTGATTCCAAAATTCCATCAGTATGGAGTTTCTTCATGCGCTTTACACCAATATGACCTAAACGGCAGTGCTACAAACAAGTTGCACTTATCATTATTAACTTTGCATCTTTTGGTTTCAATATTATGATTATGTGTATCACTACGATCGAGATCCAACAAACTATTTTCATTGGGTGTGTAACCATATAAGGTTCTATTCATGTAAACCGAACAACAATTTATTCTCTTACTTAAATGAATAATCGTATTACAATAAACATGATCAAATCATATTCATGCTCAACGCAAACACCAAATAACACTTATTTAGGTTCAACACTAATCCCGAAAGTATAGGGAGTGTGTGACGATGATCATATCAATCTTGGAACCACTTCCAACACACATCGTCACTTCACCCTTAACTAGTCTCTGTTTATTCTGCAACTCCCGTTTCGAGTTACTAATCTTAGCAACTGAACTAGTATCAAATACTGAGGGTTTGCGATAAACACTAGTAAAGTACACATCAATAACATGTATATCAAATATACTTATGTTCACTTTGCCATCCTTCTTATCCGCCAATCACTTGGGGTAGATCCGCTTCCAGTGACCAGTCCCTTTGCAGTAGAAACACTTAGTCTCAGGCTTAGGATCAGACTTGGGCTTCTTCACTTGAGCAGCAACTTGCTTGCTGTTCTTCTTGAAGTTCCCCTTCTTCCTTCTGCCTCTTTTCTTGAAACTAGTGGTCTTGTCTACCATCAACACTTGATGTTTTTCTCGATTTCTACCTTCGTCAATTTCCGTATTACGAAGAGCTTGGGAATCGTTTCCGTTATCCCTTGCATGTCATAGTTCATCACGAAGTTCTACTAACTTGGTGATGGTGACTAGAGAATTCTGTCAATCACTATCTTATCTGGAAGATTAACTCCCACTTGATTCAAGCGATTGTAGTACTCAGACAATCTGAGCACATGCTCACTAGTTGAGCGATTCTCCTCCATCTTTTAGCTATAGAACTTGTTGGAGACTTCATATCTCTCAACTCGGGTATTTGCTTGAAATATTAGCTTCAACTCCTGGAACATCTCATATGGTCCATGACATTCAAAACGTCTTTGAAGTCCCGATTCTAAGCCGTTAAGCATGGTGCACTTAAACTATCAAGTAGTCATCATATTGAGCTAGCCAAACGTTCATAACGTCTGCATTTGCTCCTGCAATAGGTCTGTCACCTAGCGGTGCATTAAGGACATAATTCTTCTGTGCAGCAATGAGGATTTAACCTCAGATCACGGATCAAATCCGCAACATTGCTACTAACATTTTTTTCAACACAATTTTCTCTAGGAACATATCAAAATAAACACAGGGAAGCAACAACGCGAGCTATTGATCTACAACATGATTTGCAAAATACTACCAGGACTAAGTTCATGATAAATTTAAGTTCAATTTAATCATATTACTTAAGAACTCCCACTTAGATAGACATCCCTCTAATCCTCTAAGTGATCACGTGATCCAAATCAACTAAACCATGTCCGATCATCACGTGAGATGGAGTAGTTTCATCGGTGAACATCATTATGTTGATCATATCTACTATATGATTCACGCTCGACCTTTCGGTCTCCGTGTTCCGAGGCCATATCTGC
This sequence comes from Triticum dicoccoides, assembly GCF_002162155.2. Taxonomy (NCBI): domain Eukaryota; kingdom Viridiplantae; phylum Streptophyta; class Magnoliopsida; order Poales; family Poaceae; genus Triticum; species Triticum dicoccoides. The sequence continues at coordinate 38,052,953 of NC_041383.1, forward strand.
ATATGCTAGGCTCGTCAAGTTTAACCTGAGTATTCTGCGTGTGCAAAACTGGCTTGTACCCGTTGTAGATGGACGTAGAGCTTATCACACCCGATCATCACGTGGTGTCTGGGCACGACGAACTTTGGCAATGGTGCATACTCAGGGAGAACACTTCTTGATAATTTAGTGAGAGATCATCTTATAATGCTACCGTCAATCAAAGCAAGATAAGATGCATAAAAGGATAAACATCACATGCAATCAATATAAGTGATATGATATGGCCATCATCATCTTGTGCTTGTGATCTCCATCTCCGAAGCACCGTCATGATCACCATCGTCACCGGCGCGACACCTTGATCTCCATCGTAGCATCGTTGTCGTCTCGCCAATCTTATGCTTCCACGACTATCACTACCGTTTAGTAATAAAGTAAAGCATTACATCGCGATTGCATTGCATACAATAAAGCGACAACCATATGGCTCCTGCCAGTTGCCGGTAACTCGGTTACAAAACATGATCATCTCATACAATAAAATTCAGCATCATGCCTTGACCATATCACATCACAACATGCCCTGCAAAAACAAGTTAGACGTCCTCTACTTTGTTGTTGCATGTTTTACGTGGCTGCTACGGGCTTAAGTAAGAACCAATCTCACCTACGCATCAAAACCACAACGATAGTTTGTCAAATAGACTCCGTTTTAACCTTCTCAAGGACCGGGCGTAGCCATACTTGGTTCAACTAAAGTTGGAGAGACAGTCGCCCGCAAGCCATCTATGTGCAAAGCACGTCGAAGGAACCGGTCTCGCGTAAGCGTACGCGTAAGGTTGGTCCGGGTCGTCTCGTTCAACAATACCGCCGAAACAAAGTATGACATGCTGGTAGGCAGTATGACTTGTATCGTCCACAACTCACTTGTGTTCTACTCGTGCATATAACATCAACATAAGTAACCTAGGCTCGGATGCCACTGTTGGGTTTCGTAGTAATTTCAAAAATTTCCTACGCACACGCAAGATCATGTGATGCATAGCAACGAGGGGAGAGTGTTGTCTACGTACCCAACGCACACCGACTGCGGAAGCGATGACACGACGTAGAGGAAGTAGTCGTACGTCTTCACGATCCAACCGATCAAGCACCGAAACTACGGCACCTCCGAGTTCGAGCACACGTTCAGCCCGATGACGATCCCCGGACTCCGATCCAGCAAAGTGTCGGGGAAGAGTTCCGTCAGCACGACGGCGTGGTGACGATCTTGATGTACTACAGCAGCAGGGCTTCGCCTAAACTCCGCTACAGTATTATCGAGGTCTATGGTGGCAGGGGGCACCGCACACGGCTAAGGAATAGATCACGTGGATCAACTTGTGTCAACTTGTGTGTTCAGAGGTGCCTCTACCTCAGTATATAAAGGAGCCAAGGGGGAAGGGGGCGCCGGCCAAGAGAGAGAGGCGCAGGAGGAGTCCTACTCCTACCGGGAGTAGGACTCCCCCCCCCCAATCCTATTCCAACTAGGATTCCCAAGGGGGAAAGAGGGAGAGGGGTGGCCGGCCACCTCTCCTAGTCCTAATAGGACTAGGGGAAGGGGGGAGGCGCGCAGCCCCCTTGGGCTGACCCTTTCTCCTTTCCACTAAGGCCCATGATGGCCCATATGGCTCTCGGGGGGTTCCGGTAACCTCCCGGTAACCCGGTAAAATCCCGATTTCACCCGGAACACTTCCGATGTCCAAACATAGGCTTCCAATATATCAATCTTTATGTCTCGACCATTTCGAGACTCCTCGTCATGTCCGTGATCTCATCCGGGACTCCGAACAACCTTCGGTACATCAAAATGCATAAACTCATAATATAACTGTCATCGTAACTTTAAGCGTGCGGACCGTACGGGTTCGAGAACAATGTAGACATGACCGAGACACGTCTCTGGTCAATAACCAATAGCGGGACCTGGATGCCCATATTGGCTCCTACATATTCTACGAAGATCTTTATCGGTCAGACCGCATAACAACATACGTTGTTCCCTTTGTCATCGGTATGTTACTTGCCCGAGATTCGATCGTCGGTATCCAATACCTAGTTCAATCTCGTTACCGGCAAGTCTCTTTACTCGTTCCGTAATACATCATCTCACAACTGACATATTAGTTGTAATTCTTGCAAGGCTTTATGTGATGTGTATTACCGAGAGGGCCCAGAGATACCTCTCCGACAATCGGAGTGACAAATCCTAATCTCGAAATACGCCAACCCAACATCGACCATTGGAGACACCTGTAGTACTCCTTTATAATCACCCAGTTACGTTGTGACGTTTGGTAGTACCCAAAGTGTTCCTCCGGTAAACGGGAGTTGCATAATCTCATAGTCATAGGAACATGTATAAGTCATGAAGAAAGCAATAGCAACATACTAAACGATCAGGTGCTAAGCTAATGGAATGGGTCATGTCAATCAGATCATTCAACTAATGATGTGACCTCGTTAATCAAATAACAACTCATTGTTCATGGTCAGGAAACATAACCATCTTTGATTAACGAGCTAGTCAAGTAGAGGCATACTAGTGACACTCTGTTTGTCTATGTATTCACACATGTATTATGTTTCCGGTTAATACAATTCTAGCATGAATAATAAACATTTATCATGATATAAGGAAATAAATAATAACTTTATTATTGCCTCTAGGGCATATTTCCTTCAAGTATGTGTCAAGCATCTCATCCCATGCCTTCTCGAACTTCACGATTAGCATGTGGTTCACAATCTTATCAAAATCCGATCTGAACCAACTCCTTTCCATGCCCAGGGGTCCTGGGCTTTCTTTCGGGTTCTTCAGAATATGCCATTTTTACATTACATGTGCGTCATATCAGGCATTTTCTTCGTGGCCACCACCATGGCACGGCTCTGGTCTGTAAGTGCAAGCATATGTGTTATACATACCCAGAACACCAACACCGCAAACAAATTGACCACCGAGGCAGTGAGTAAGCGCATACCTGTAAGAATAGTGAACATGTCGTATAGATTTCTTCTGCACGTCATATCAAACGTGATTGTGTCCCCAAAGAAAGTGTAATGCATCCGGCTAGCCCATGTTGACCACAACAAGTTCCTAGTCCGGCTGTCCTTGTCTGCCTGCACCCTGTAGTGCAACCTGTTAGGTTTTGTAGAAGCGTCTCAACCCCCGTAATATGGGAGCCCGCGTATATATATTGATATAGCGAGGCCAGCTCTCGCAGAAGGCATACATCAAGGTAGTTGAAACCACCAGAGAGATACATGGGGATAGAGAGGATTACATCAAGAGATAATAAAACAAAGAGATCTCCTCTAACTAACCACCAACTGTAGGTGGCCCGTATCCATACGTGACAATGTTTAACACATCCCCTTAATCATAACTGCCTCAAGTTGAGATTACAGCTAAATTCTTCAAAGCTTCTCGTTGGTAAGGCCTTTGTGAAACCATCTGCAAGATGGTCCTTGGAAGGAATGAACCGAACCTCAAGTTGTTTATTGGCAACTCGTTCTCTCACAAAATGAAAGTCTATCTCAATGTGCTTGGTTCTGGCATGAAAAACTGGGTTAGCAGATAGATAAGTGGCACCAAGATTGTCACACCACAAACAGGGAGGTTGAACTTGAGATACTCCAAGTTCTTTAAGCATAGATTGAATCCAAATGACCTCTGCTGTGGCATTTGCTAATGCTTTATATTCTGCTTCTGTACTTGACCTGGACACAGTAGCTTGTTTTCTGGCGCACCATGAAATTAGGTTAGGACCATAAAATATAGCAAAAACCCCTGTAGACCTTCTGTCATCCAAACAACCAGCCCAGTCTGCATCTGAAAAAGCACTCACAAGTGTGGAAGATGACTGCTGAAACGTAAGACCTGTAGTTAAAGTATTCTTTATGTACCTCAAAATTCTTTTGGCTGCTGTCCAGTGGGCTGTGGTAGGTGCATGGAGAAACTGACACACCTTGTTAACTGCAAAGGAGATATCTGGCCTGGTAAGAGTTAAGTACTGAAGACCACCCACCAAGCTTCTGTACCCAGTAATGTCCTCTTGAGTCAGAGGTTCTCCTTTGGTTAAAGACAAAGTTTCTGAACTAGACAAGGGTGTCGGTGAGGGTTTGCAAGTTGCCATGCCAATTCTGCTCAACAACTCTGTTGCATATTTTGCTTGTGACAAGTGAATACCATTATTAATTTTGTTTACCTCAATACTCAGAAAGAAATGCAAGTCTCCCAAATCCTCGAGAGCAAATTCTGACCCTCGGTCTCTGAGTAAAGCTGACACTGCTCCATTTGAAGAACTAGTGACAATAATATCATCAACATATATGAGAACAAATAGAAAGGTTTGATGCTTATGGTAGATGAACAAGGAGGTGTCAGACTTTGATGGAATAAAACCAAGTGCTTGCAGTTTCATACTTAACCATGAGTACCATGCTCTAGGTGCTTGTTTTAATCCATATATGGCCTTATCAAGTTTACACACATGAAAGGGTGCATCTTTATCTTCAAACCCAGGAGGTTGTTTCATGTACACTTCCTCTTCTAGAACACCATGAAGAAACGCGTTCTGCACGTCTAGCTGTCGAAGGCTCCATCCCCTAGACACAGCAATTGACAGTACAAGACGTATCGTTGCAGCTTTAACAACTGGACTAAACGTGTCCTCGTAGTCTATGCCATACCTTTGCTTGAAGCCCTTAGCCACAAGTCTTGCTTTATAACGATCTACTGTGCCATCAGATTTCTTTTTGATTCGATATACCCATTTGCAGTCAATCACATTTCTGCCTTGCCGAGGGGGAACAAGATGCCACGTCTTGTTTTTCATCAAAGCCTTGAACTCTTCTTCCATTGCATGTTCCCACCTGGGATCATCAAAGGCTGCTTTCAAACTATTAGGTTCACCGGTAGTACATAACATGCCAAATTTAGAGAAGTTTTTGTAATTCATACGAGTAGTAACTCCCCTTTGTAGTCTGGTGCGTGGTGCCACAGGAGAGACCACAAGCTGTTGTTGCACAGGCGATCCAGGAGGTGGAGATTCTCCTGTGTCAGCTTCAGGTGCTGGAGACCCCAATCCCGAGGGAGATCCTGTCGCTGGCGCAGGCAACCGCAGGCTGGGCGACCGATCCGCCCTGGTGCTGGGACCAGGCGACGCGGAGCCAGGTGAGTCTGATCCCCTCCACGTGCCCTCCTCCGGTTGGCGCTGGATGGTGGGTTGCATGCACCCACCCGTGATGCTGCCGCTGTCCACTACAGGACGCACGGGCACAGAGGCAGAATCAGGCACCGCAACATCGGATCCCGAAGCGGATCTATCTGCCACCTGCAGGGGCGATCCCGAGGTGGATCCACCTCGTGGTTCGGCGTCTCCTGCTGGGGGGCACATAAAATGATGCCCACTTGGATCCAAATTTTCTCCTGATGGTGAATCTGCAGCAATAAACTCAGGCAAAACATGATGAGTAGTCAAAGGTTGATCAGTACTATTGTGTTCACCACCGTGATCAACGCCGGATACGGAAGGTGGAAGGAGAAGTATTTCTTGTTTAAGAAGAGCACCGGCATTTGGATGAAGGGATTCAAAGGGAAATTTTGTTTCATCGAACACAACATCTCGGGAGATGTAAACACGTCCCGTGGCTACATCTAGACATTTGACTCCCTTGTGTTGGGCACTATAGCCAAGAAAGACACACTGTTTTGATCTAAAGCTAAGTTTGTGAGTGTTATAAGGACGAAGATTAGGCCAACACGCGCACCCAAAAACACGGAGAGAAGTATAATCTGGCTTGGTGTGAAGGAGGCGCTCAGTTGGGGTTTCATTGTTGATAACTCGACTAGGGAGTAGGTTTATAAGGTGCACGGCAGTTAGGAGGGCCTCATCCCAAAACTTTAAGGGCATGGAGGCCGTAGCAAGAAGTGAAAACCCCACATCAACAATGTGTATGTGTTTGCGTTCTGCGGAGCCATTTTGCTGGTGAGCATGAGGATAGGAAACATGATGAGAAATTCCTATTTTCTGAAAAAAGGAGTTGAGTTTTTCATACTCACCACCCCAGTCTGATTGCATGGCAATAATTTTGCTATCAAATTTTCTCTCAACTAGGGATTGAAAGTTGTGAAAAACTTGAAAACCATCGGAACGTTTCTTAAGCAAATAGATCCATGTATACTTGCTATAATCATCAATAAAGCTCACGTAATATGTGTGTCTACCAACAGAGGAGGGGGCTGGACCCCATACATCAGAGAAAATAAGTTGCAAGGGTTTTGTGGACACACTGGTAGAAATAGAATAGGGCAATTGATGACTTTTTGCCCTCTGACAAGCATCACAAATAGTTTCACGATCATGCTCACCAACAAAAGGTAGCTTATGTTTACTAAGAATTTGATAAACAATAGAAAAAGATGGGTGGCCTAAACGACTGTGCCATCTTTCTGAAGAGACTTTGAAGGCTCCATGAGCTTGCTTATTGAACTTGGAAAACTTGGGAATCAACGGATAGAGGCCGTGCACACATCTACCGCGATAGAGGACCCTCCTCGTGACCTGGTCCTTGATCAAAAAGAAAAATGGGTAAAATTCAATAAACACTCCATTATCAAGTGTGATACGATGAACGGAAAGGAGATTTTTGGATGCACTTGGAACATGCAAGACATCTTTGAGATGAATATCACAATGTGGGGTTTTAACAATAGACTGACCAACATGACTTATCATCATACCTGCAGCGTTTTCTGCTGTGTTGATTTGCTCCTTGCCGTGATATCTTTCATGCATGGTCAGCTTCTCAAGATCAGAGGTAATGTTCTCGTTGGCGCCGGAGTCAAGGTACCAGTTGGAGTCAACTCCGTAGGAGGTATCTGCTGCAGCCGCAACTCGTTTCCTCTGGGAGTTATCCTCTGCATAACGCTATTTGCACTCTTTTGCGATGTGGTTAGTTTTTTTGCAGATCTGACATTTGTTCTCATATTCCTCATACCCGGCAAAGTGGCGACCTTGGTTGTTGTTGTTGTAGAAACGCGGCTGGCCGTTGTTGTTGTAGTAGCCACCGCCGCCACCATGGTTGTTGTTGTAGTTGCCGCCACCGCCGCCGCGGTAGCCATTGCCACCGTTGTTTCCATGGCCGCCGCCGCCGCCGCGTAGCCGCCGTTGTTGAAGCCGCCACGGTAGCCGCCGTTGCTGCTGCCATTGTTGCCGCCACCACTCTTGGGAAAACCACGGTTGCCCTTGGGAGGGCCACCACGTCCTCGAGCAGCGGCGTTTGCGGATGACTTGAAGGCACCCGATCCAGAGCCGTGGAACATCTCCACTCTCTGATCGAAGTTCGACACCATGCCAAAGAGATCATCGACGGAGAGAGGCTCGGTGCGAACATCAAGAGCGGATATGAGGGGTTGATAGTCCATATCGAGGCCAGCAATGAGGAAGGAAATCAGCTCTCCTTCGAGAAGAGGCTTTCCAGCCATGGCATGTTCATCTGCGAGTGCACGCATCTGACCGAAGTACGCAGCAGCAGATTGAGAGCCCTTCTGGGCATTGGAGAGGGCGGCACGGCAGTTGTTGGCTCGCGACCTGGACTGGGCAGCAAACATGTTTGCAAGAGCAGTCCAGATGGCGTGGGATTTTTCTAAGGAGGCGACTTGTACCAGAACTTCTTTCAAGAGATTGCGAAGGAGATAGGCTACAAGTTGTTGATCCTGGATCAACCAGGCAGAGTAGGCTGGGTTTGGAACGGTCTGATCTTTGCCTTCAGCGTTCTTTGAGGTGATGGTGGCTGGTGGTTCTGGGATTGTTTGATCTAGGTATCCTAGAAGGCCCGCTCCTATAATCTGAGATTGGGCTTGGGCTCGCCACAGAACATAGTTCGTGCGAGTCAGGGGTTCTGAGATGGTGTTGTTTAGGCCAGCGAGGAGAGAGTTGAGCTGGAGGGAGACATGGCGAGACGGGGTTCGATGCGTTGGTGGAGATCGATGATGGAGGCTAGACGAGAGGGAAAAGGGAGGCTCTGTATGCCATGTTAGGTTTTGTAGAAGCGTCTCAACCCCCGTAATATGGGAGCCCGCGTATATATATTGATATAGCGAGGCCAGCTCTCGCAGGAGGCATACATCAAGGTAGTTGAAACCACCAGAGAGGTACATGGGGATAGAGAGGATTACATCAAGAGATAAACATGAAAATAAAACAAAGAGATCTCCTCTAACTAACCACCAAACGTAGGTGGCCCGTATCCATACGTGACAATGTTTAACACAACCCTTCATCTTCCACACCAAGCTCCACGAACACCTCCATTGTATTCCGCACATCATCGCCAGCCTGCCCATGACTTATTTCTTTTAGATGAAAGGGTCGAACCGAGCTCGAGTAGGGCTCGATCTTCACCCGGCTTTGAATTAACAAAGCCATCAATCGGCCAGGATTACAAGAGCACACCATACAACCGAAGATAAAAAGGAAAACGGGGATGCAACCCCAGACAGCAGATACAAGGCACCGATGAGGCTAAAATCTACGACCAGAGACTAAAAAGAGTATAACTTGGAGACCTAACAGGGGCTAGACGGGATGCGCCAAGGAAGGAGCTCGCCATCGACACGCCGAAGGCAGAGCGGAGCTGCTCTCGCCAGAGCCAGCAAGAAAACAGGGCAACCACTCGAGCACACCCGAAGACACAAATTGCAACTCGCACATGAGGAGCAGGCCGCAGACAGTAGCCATAGGAACAGAGCACTTCAAGAAGACACGACGAGCAATGGGCAACGACGCCACCAGGAGGGCCGAGCCACACCAAGACCAGCGACACTCCTCCAATAGCGCGACCAGATCACCGTAGAGGGAACCAGTATCCCCTCTCGCCCAGGCCGAGGGCGTCGACCCACCGGACAACCGGACCACGCAGAGGAGGAAATGAAGCAGCTTGAGGAGGACATCGATCCTCCATGGCGGGAAGTCACCGCTGGACGAAAGATCCGCCGCTAACTAGGACACCAAAGGCTTGCCGCAGGCCACCCTCCATCCCACAACCCAAAACGACGCCTTCAAGAAGGAGGTGCAAGAGCACCGTCGCCGCCCAACCAAGGTTGTGGATTTTCACCCGGGAGCAGGGGAGGGAGGAGGGGAGGGAGATGGACCTCAACGTCGCCTTCGGGAAGGGGAGCGGAGCCCAGAGCGGCGCCGACAATGTGGCCGCTGCCGCCGGCCAAGAGGTTATCCCGATCCAGGGCTCCCCACCCCACCACCACGACGTCGTCCACCGGATCCGGCAAGACATGGCGTAGGAAAGGCCGCAGCAGGAGCCGAAGGAGGCGTCTTCAGATCTGGAGAGGCCAGACATGGGGACCCGACCACCAGCCGCTCGGATCCACCGCCGGCCTGCCGCCCACACGGCCGGGCAGAGGTGGCCCACCGCGCGAAGGGACGCCGCCTGCCGCCGGGGAGCACCGCCCGCACCACTTGGAGCCGCCGCCCCGAGCCCTAGCCCCCTGCCCAGCGGCAGAGAACCCCGCCGCCGCCCTCATCAGCGTCCGCGCGGGGAGCCCGGCGACCGCCTCTGGCGACGGCGAGGAGGGGAGATCGGAGAAGGGGGGTTGGCGGCGGCCGGGGAAGGGAACCCTCGAGTCGCCCTCGGGAGGGCGACGCAAGGGGAAGGGGAAAAGCAAGCCGTCCCAAGTGTTGTTGGTCCTGAGCAAGCAAAAGGAACTAATATTGCTACTGACTTATTTCTCCACAGAGCCCCCGCAGCACCCTCCTGCTGGACGGAACACTTACCATTGATCCAAAAAAAAGCCTATTAGGTGTGCGTGTGTGCGTTCATAAGGGTGAGTGTATGCGTATGTACGTGAGCGCTTGCGTCTGTACTGTGTTAAAAAAAAGATGCTTCACGAGATCGCAGGTGTACACATCAATGTGCCTATGTGACGGTCAAAACATCTTATCACCGCACTTGTCCGTCAGCGAGTGGTTATGAGCCGGCATGCGCTCATCGATGTACTACCATCCATTGTAAGTTGACCTCCACAGGGAGCCTTATCATTGGCAGGCATTCTCATGGGCAAGATCGAGTGTTTGACTTCCCCTGCAAAACATATAAAGGAGCCCACATGGAAGACGCCGACTACATCGGCCTACCAGGAATGATGTCCACAAGGCGAACACGGCGCTCACATTTAGCCTCCTCTTACCGTACCTGATGCCTGAGTCCAACCTCCCACAAAGCACAGGTTGTAGTAATCGTACGCTCCACCCAAATGAATACTATATCCTTTTTTTCCATGTATATCCTCTGAATGAGGTCCCAAGAGCACACGCCCTGCCGGCGCAGGGGGTTCAGTCTGGGGGTGCTCTGCCGACTCGGACAGCCGGACTCTGCAATCACACCAGTTAAGTGTATGGTTCGAAAATGGATGTTAGCTCTTAGCTGCATCAGAAATACCCAAGCCTCTATATCCGGTAAGATTTTCGCTCTATTATTCATCCACTTGGATGAAGAAGACCCATGGTGAATTTTAGGCTTGGCACGTGCCCTTTTTTTGGTACCTGGCGGTGTAGAAACGAGTGGTGTATTCAGCTATTTGGTTCAAATTTTTTGAACGGGTGTGGCGATTGGTTTGGTTGACTTAGCATTTTTTTTACTGCGTGTGGGGCAGGCTTGTGTGGTCGCTTCTTACGTGCTTCTCTTGCGTCATGCTTCTCCGTTCGGTTTGTCTCCCGGCCGCTTCTGGCCCAATCGATGTGTCCCTTTCTATTTCTGCCGCTGTTGGCCAGCGCTCACTAGTGCCGCTTTGGTCGTGTTTGCATGCAAATCTGCATATGGTGTTGGTTCTCGACACCTGTGAAATCATTTTCGCCGGAGCTTTCTCGATCCAACTTGATCCGATTTTTCTGGAGCGGTTTGTCTCTATAAATACCGGAGTGCGTCCTAATCGCTGTTGCACCCACCGCACCACGTCCTCAACATCCCTTCACCCCGCGACGCTCTCGCCGTGAGATCTTCATGGCACCGTCTTCTTTTGTGCCGCCTGCTCATCAAATGCATGGATGTGGGTGATGCTGCCGCCGGTGTCGCACGTGTGAGTCTCCCAAACCCGTCGTCCCGGACCTCGCGGTCCGTGAAGCTCGAGCTTTGTGAACGACCAACGGAGGAAGGCGACCGGCCATCTGCGAAGGAAGACGAGGTAGGCAACCACTGGAACGGCCCGACGGTGTATGGCTGAAAGGGGCCATGGGGAGAATGCTCACGCGGTCGCAGAACGGATGGCATGGTCTTGAACGGAGAAGGACGGAGCGGTGGTGGTCGCAGGGAGGAGGCGACTATTCCAAGTTGCCGTGCCGCCGAGCTCGCAGCCGCTGGTGGAGTTTGGTAAGCTCTCTCATGTGACCATCCCTTCTCTGGTTGCCGCCCCGTACCTATCCCGATTCCTGCCCGCTCCTCCCCAACATCTTATGTGGCCATTCCCCAAGCTGTGGCCGCCCTGTCGCACGCTGACTCGACGACTCCCGACGCTCCAGTCTCAGCATCCCCCAGCGCCATCCTGCTAGGCTGCTACACGCTGGCCACGATGACCTCCACGAGGGTCGAGGTTCACCGTGCTACCTCGCGCACGGCTGCTATCTTGCGATTGGGCGGCTTGATGTGACGGACCTTAATTTACTTCTTTGTCAGGCGATCGCTTAGTTTAGGCGGTGGCCGCTTAAGGCCTTGTTCGGTTGCGTGTGAATCCGAGTGGATTGAAGGGGTTTGAGGGGGATTTAAACCTCTTCTAAGTCAAAATATGAACCAATCCCTGTCAATCCCCTCCAATCCTCTTGGGTAGAGGATTAACCGAACAAAGCCTAAGGCCTTGTTTGGTAGGAGTGGATTTAGGAGGTTTGGGGAGGAGGGGATTTCAGGGGATTTGGTGAATCCCCTTGTTCCACCCAATCCCCCCAGATCCCCTTGAAACCCTCTAAACCCCTCTAGACACTATCCCCTCCATATGAAAAACTTGTTTGGTAGGGAGGGATTCCCATATTCAGATAAGATAGTGCAAATGTGTAAAAATGCAATCTTTAGAAGTAAAACAACATCATATTAAAAAGAACTTGCTACAAGAGAATAATTTGCAGCAATTCTTCACAACAATAACATAACTTTTGCCTGACTTTAGATCAATATCTCATCAAAACAATATCAATTATATCACAGCAACAACATGATTTCTCAAAAACAACATGACTTGGAATCAATAATATCTCATCCGTGGTCTTTCACAGCAACACCATAATTTTGTAACAAACATAATGCAACACAGGGTACTTGTGCAATAGCTCACAATTAGTTATATTTTTACAGACCACTGAGAATGATGTTGTCATACATATGAATTGCTCTTGATGATGTCATGATCATCCAGTTTTTGAATGGCCAATAGTTTGTCCAAATTGTTTAATCTTACTTCTCTGGTTGCCTGAGAACCTGATCATAAAACAAAAGCAAAATGAGAGTCTAGATGGGCACCATAATCCAAGCATGTTCAGTTTAGTATAAAACGAAAGATCCCTTCTCACAAAAGGAAAAGAGTCCAAACGTCTTCTTCCCGTTTATAAAAGAAAATTGCCATTGAGCTGCCGTTTGTGCCTTGCACATGCCTCTAGACCCTACATTGCAAGCAGAGCTCCATGCACAAACAAGTCTGTACAGCAGCACAAGCATGCCCACGGGCAGCAAAGTTGAAAAAGGACAAAGGTTTAGATAGATCATACAGTTTGCAGATAAGTATGTTGGCAAAGGTTTATCTGAAACACGCATGGTTCTAGACTAGCCTGATTTATCTGCAAACAGTGTTCTCAAAAGGGACAATAAACACGCAGAGTACTTTTATATGAAAGAAAACAGAGAAATGCACAAGCACAATTATATATAGTTGGATCGACATGAAAACTTGATTTGCACATTGTCTGAAATGTCTTCAAGGCCTTATAAAAGTGAACAGAGGGAGTAGAAGAGAAGCAGGGAAGCATGAAGGTGATGGGAGACTAGCATGCAAAGTTGAGTTGGCTGCAGGAGGTTTTCATGTTTGCATCTAAAGACCCAGAGGCAAACAATTCTCCAAGAGGGCAGATCCATGCCCAGTTCGTTCTTGGTACAGCAGCAAGAGGGTTTGGCTGACTGGTTCCTTAGGCCGCGCGTGGATCAGTCCGGCTCACCGCCGCACCTGCAAGTTGCGACGGGAGAAACGAAAGACCACATGCATTGCAACGGAACATACACAATCATGGACACAAGACCTATTTCGATACTGCATGCGTGTCTAGGGCAGGGCGGAGGTTGGCGCGGCGCTGCAAAACAGGAGACGTTGTGCCACGTTGTTTCTTTTCCACATTTGCGCATGGTGGGAGGGCGCGTAGGGAGAACATGAGTGAGAATAAACGGTTAGAGCAACTCCAATATATATACGCGCGCATATCAAACGGACGCGCCTTTTGCCTATTTTTTGTTCGTTGGGTCGCCCGTCCGCTCATTCAATCGAACATCTAGTGGGAGTCCTTCCTTGAATTGCCCCGAGCTCCCGCACCGCCGCCCTCCCCGCGGACGAGGCCAGAACCTGGCAGTCCTGCCCTGCTCGAGGACGAGGCCGAGGTGCGCGCCCCGTGCCGGCGACGAAGCCATCGGGCGGCGGAGGTGCGCCGCCTGCACGGCGAGGTCATCGAGGTGGCGCTGCTTGTGCATCCACAAGCGGCGCGCCGACTCCCGGTTGCTTGGCCCGGTGCTGCTCCCACTAGTAGAAAAAGGACCTTATGTGAGACACATTAGTTCCGGTTCAATTTTGGCCCGGTACTAATGGTATCATTAGTACCAGTTCGAACGGCTATGCATTAGTGCCGGTTCGTGTCGAACCTTTAGTACCGGTTCGTGCCACGAACCGGTACTAAAGGGGTGGTGGCAGGCTGGCGTCAGGCCAGGGCCCCACGAGCCCCTTTAGTGCCGGTTCGTGGCACGAACCGGTACTAAAGGTTGCCCTTTAGTACCGGTTCGTGCCACGAACCGGCATTAAAGGGGTCTAACCTATAGTCCCGGTTGGAGACACAAACCGGGACTATAGGACAATTTTCAAACTTGAAAAAATCATAACTAAATCATTCTAATTCAGAAAAATACATATAATATATCAAAATTTGCAGTACAAAAAGATAGAGGACCCTCCTCGTGACCTGGTCCTTGATCAAAAAGAAAAATGGGTAAAATTCAAGAAACACTCCATTATCAAGTGCGATACGATGAACGGAAAGGATATTTTTGGATGCACTTGGAACATGCAAGACATCTTTGAGATGAATATCACAATGTGGGGTTTTAACAATAGACTGACCAACATGACTTATCATCATACCTGCAGCGTTTTCTGCTGTGTTGATTTGCTCCTTGCCGTGATATCTTTCATGCATGGTCAGCTTCTCAAGATCAGAGGTAATGTTCTCGTTGGCGCCGGAGTCAAGGTACCAGTTGGAGTCAACTCCGTAGGAGGTATCTGCTGCAGCCGCAACTCGTTTCCTCTGGGAGTTATCCTCTGCATAACGCCATTTGCACTCTTTTGCGATGTGGTTAGTTTTTTTGCAGATCTGACATTTGTTCTCATATTCCTCATACCCGGCAAAGTGGCGACCTTGGTTGTTGTTGTTGTAGAAACGCGGCTGGCCGTTGTTGTTGTAGTAGCCACCGCCGCCACCATGGTTGTTGTTGTAGTTGCCGACACCGCCGCCGCGGTAGCCATTGCCACCGTTGTTTCCATGGCCGCCGCCGCCGCCGCGGTAGCCGCCGTTGTTGAAGCCGCCACGGTAGCCGCCGTTGCTGCTGCCATTGTTGCCGCCACCACTCTTGGGAAAACCACGGTTGCCCTTGGGAGGGCCACCACGTCCTCGAGCAGCGGCGTTTGCGGATGACTTGAAGGCACCCGATCCAGAGCCGTGGAACATCTCCACTCTCTGATCGAAGTTCGACACCATGCCAAAGAGATCATCGACGGAGAGAGGCTCGGTGCGAACATCAAGAGCGGATATGAGGGGTTGATAGTCCATATCGAGGCCAGCAATGAGGAAGGAAATCAGCTCTCCTTCGGGAAGAGGCTTTCCAGGCATGGCAAGTTCATCTGCGAGTGCACGCATCTGACCGAAGTACGCAGCAGCAGATTGAGAGCCCTTCTGGGCATTGGAGAGGGCGGCACGGCAGTTGTTGGCTCGCGACCTGGACTGGGCAGCAAACATGTTTGCAAGAGTAGTCCAGATGGCGTGGGATTTTTCTAAGGAGGCGACTTGTACCAGAACTTCTTTCGAGAGATTGCGAAGGAGATAGGCTACAAGTTGTTGATCTTGGATCAACCAGGCGGAGTAGGCTGGGTTTGGAACGGTCTGATCTTTGCCTTCAGCGTTCTTTGAGGTGATGGTGGCTGGTGGTTCTGGGATTGTTTGATCTAGGTATCCTAGAAGGCCCGCTCCTATAATCTGAGATCGGGCTTGAGCTCGCCACAGAACATAGTTCGTGCGAGTCAGGGGTTCTGAGATGGTGTTGTTTAGGCCAGCGAGGAGAGAGTTGAGCTGGAGGGAGACATGGCGAGACGGGGTTCGATGCGTTGGTGGAGATCGATGATGGAGGCTAGACGAGAGGGAAAAGGGAGGCTCTGTATGCCATGTTAGGTTTTGTAGAAGCGTCTCAACCCCCGTAATATGGGAGCCCGCGTATATATATTGATATAGCCAGGCCAGCTCTCGCAGGAGGCATACATCAAGGTAGTTGAAACCACCAGAGAGGTACATGGGGATAGAGAGGATTACATCAAGAGATAAACATGAAAATAAAACAAAGAGATCTCCTCTAACTAACCACCAAACGTAGGTGGCCCGTATCCATACGTGACAATGTTTAACACAACCCTTCATCTTCCACACCAAGCTCCACGAACACCTACATTGTATTCCGCACATCATCGCCAGCCTGCCCATGACTTATTTCTTTTAGATGAAAGGGTCGAACCGAGCTCGAGTAGGGCTCGATCTTCACCCGGCTTTGAATTAACAAAGCCATCAACCGGCCAGGATTACAAGAGCACACCATACAACCGAAGATAAAAAGGAAAACGGGGATGCAACCCCAGACAGCAGATACAAGGCACCGATGAGGCGCTGCTTGTGCATCCACAAGCGGCGCGCCGACTCCCGGTTGCTTGGCCCGGTGCTGCTCCCACTAGTAGAAAAAGGACCTTATGTGAGACACATTAGTTCCGGTTCAATTTTGGCCCGGTACTAATGGTATCATTAGTACCAGTTCGAACGGCTATGCATTAGTGCCGGTTCGTGTCGAACCTTTAGTACCGGTTCATGCCACGAACCGGTACTAAAGGGGTGGTGGCAGGCTGGCGTCAGGCCAGGGCCCCACGAGCCCCTTTAGTGCCGGTTCGTGGCACGAACCGGTACTAAAGGTTGCCCTTTAGTACCGGTTCGTGCCACGAACCGGCATTAAAGGGGTCTAACCTATAGTCCCGGTTGGAGACACAAACCGGGACTATAGGACAATTTTCAAACTTGAAAAAATCATAACTAAATCATCCTAATTCAGAAAAATACATATAATATATCAAAATTTGCAGTACAAAAAGATAGAGGACCCTCCTCGTGACCTGGTCCTTGATCAAAAAGAAAAATGGGTAAAATTCAATAAACACTCCATTATCAAGTGTGATACGATGAACGGAAAGGAGATTTTTAGATGCACTTGGAACATGCAAGACATCTTTGAGATGAATATCACAATGTGGGGTTTTAACAATAGACTGACCAACATGACTTATCATCATACCTGCAGCGTTTTCTGCTGTGTTGATTTGCTCCTTGCCGTGATATCTTTCATGCATGGTCAGCTTCTCAAGATCAGAGGTAATGTTCTCGTTGGCGCCGGAGTCAAGGTACCAGTTGGAGTCAACTCCGTAGGAGGTATCTGCTGCAGCCGCAACTCGTTTCCTCTGGGAGTTATCCTCTGCATAACGCCATTTGCACTCTTTTGCGATGTGGTTAGTTTTTTTGCAGATCTGACATTTGTTCTCATATTCCTCATACCCGGCAAAGTGGCGACCTTGGTTGTTGTTGTTGTAGAAACGCGGCTGGCCGTTGTTGTTGTAGTAGCCACCGCCGCCACCATGGTTGTTGTTGTAGTTGCCGACACCGCCGCCGCGGTAGCCATTGCCACCGTTGTTTCCATGGCCGCCGCCGCCGCCGCGGTAGCCGCCGTTGTTGAAGCCGCCACGGTAGCCGCCGTTGCTGCTGCCATTGTTGCCGCCACCACTCTTGGGAAAACCACGGTTGCCCTTGGGAGGGCCACCACGTCCTCGAGCAGCGGCGTTTGCGGATGACTTGAAGGCACCCGATCCAGAGCCGTGGAACATCTCCACTCTCTGATCGAAGTTCGACACCATGCCAAAGAGATCATCGACGGAGAGAGGCTCGGTGCGAACATCAAGAGCGGATATGAGGGGTTGATAGTCCATATCGAGGCCAGCAATGAGGAAGGAAATCAGCTCTCCTTCGGGAAGAGGCTTTCCAGCCATGGCAAGTTCACCTGCGAGTGCACGCATCTGACCGAAGTACGCAGCAGCAGCAGATTGAGAGCCCTTCTGGGCATTGGAGAGGGAGGCACGGCAGTTGTTGGCTCGCGACCTGGACTGGGCAGCAAACATGTTTGCAAGAGCAGTCCAGATGGCGTGGGATTTTTCTAAGGAGGCGACTTGTACCAGAACTTCTTTTGAGAGATTGCGAAGGAGATAGGCTACAAGTTGTTGATCCTGGATCAACCAGGCGGAGTAGGCTGGGTTTGGAACGGTCTGATCTTTGCCTTCAGCGTTCTTTGAGGTGATGGTGGCTGGTGGTTCTGGGATTGTTTGATCTAGGTATCCTAGAAGGCCCGCTCCTATAATCTAAGATCGGGCTTGAGCTCGCCACAGAACATAGTTCGTGCGAGTCAGGGGTTCTGAGATGGTGTTGTTTAGGCCAGCGAGGAGAGAGTTGAGCTGGAGGGAGACATGGCGAGACGGGGTTCGATGCGTTGGTGGAGATCGATGATGGAGGCTAGACGAGAGGGAAAAGGGAGGCTCTGTATGCCATGTTAGGTTTTGTAGAAGCGTCTCAACCCCCGTAATATGGGAGCCCGCGTATATATATTGATACAGCGAGGCCAGCTCTCGCAGGAGGCATACATCAAGGTAGTTGAAACCACCAGAGAGGTACATGGGGATAGAGAGGATTACATCAAGAGATAAACATGAAAATAAAACAAAGAGATCTCCTCTAACTAACCACCAAACGTAGGTGGCCCGTATCCATACGTGACAATGTTTAACACAACCCTTCATCTTCCACACCAAGCTCCACGAACACCTCCATTGTATTCCGCACATCATCGCCAGCCTGCCCATGACTTATTTCTTTTAGATGAAAGGGTCGAACCGAGCTCGAGTAGGGCTCGATCTTCACCCGGCTTTGAATTAACAAAGCCATCAACCGGCCAGGATTAAAAGAGCACACCATACAACCGAAGATAAAAAGGAAAACGGGGATGCAACCCCAGACAGCAGATACAAGGCACCGATGAGGCGCTGCTTGTGCATCCACAAGCGGTGCGCCGACTCCCGGTTGCTTGGCCCGGTGCTGCTCCCTCTAGTAGAAAAAGGACCTTATGTGAGACACATTAGTTCCGGTTCAATTTTGGCCCGGTACTAATGGTATCATTAGTACCAGTTCGAACGGCTATGCATTAGTGCCGGTTCGTGTCGAACCTTTAGTACCGGTTCGTGCCACGAACCGGTACTAAAGGGGTGGTGGCAGGCTGGCGTCAGGCCAGGGCCCCACGAGCCCCTTTAGTGCCGGTTCGTGGCACGAACTGGTACTAAAGGTTGCCCTTTAGTATCGGTTCGTGCCACGAACCGGCATTAAAGGGGTCTAACCTATAGTCCCGGTTGGAGACACAAACCGGGACTATAGGACAATTTTCAAACTTGAAAAAATCATAACTAAATCATCCTAATTTAGAAAAATACATATAATATATCAACATTTGCAGTACAAAAAGATAGAGGACCCTCCTCGTGACCTGGTCCTTGATCAAAAAGAAAAGTGGGTAAAATTCAATAAACACTCCATTATCAAGTGTGATACGATGAACGGAAAGGAGATTTTTGGATGCACTTGGAACATGCAAGACATCTTTGAGATGAATATCACAATGTGGGGTTTTAACAATAGACTGACCAACATGACTTATCATCATACCTGCAGCGTTTTCTGCTGTGTTGATTTGCTCCTTGCCGTGATATCTTTCATGCATGGTCAGCTTCTCAAGATCAGAGGTAATGTTCTCGTTGGCGCCGGAGTCAAGGTACCAGTTGGAGTCAACTCCGTAGGAGGTATCTGCTGCAGCCGCAACTCGTTTCCTCTGGGAGTTATCCTCTGCATAACGCCATTTGCACTCTTTTGCGATGTGGTTAGTTTTTTTGCAGATCTGACATTTGTTCTCATATTCCTCATACCCGGCAAAGTGGCGACCTTGGTTGTTGTTGTTGTAGAAACGCGGCTGGCCGTTGTTGTTGTAGTAGCCACCGCCGCCACCATGGTTGTTGTTGTAGTTGCCGACACCGCCGCCGCGGTAGCCATTGCCACCGTTGTTTCCATGGCCGCCGCCGCCGCCGCGGTAGCCGCCGTTGTTGAAGCCGCCACGGTAGCCGCCGTTGCTGCTGCCATTGTTGCCGCCACCACTCTTGGGAAAACCACGGTTGCCCTTGGGAGGGCCACCACGTCCTCGAGCAGCGGCGTTTGCGGATGACTTGAAGGCACCCGATCCAGAGCCGTGGAACATCTCCACTCTCTGATCGAAGTTCGACACCATGCCAAAGAGATCATCGACGGAGAGAGGCTCGGTGCGAACATCAAGAGCGGATATGAGGGGTTGATAGTCCATATCGAGGCCAGCAATGAGGAAGGAAATCAGCTCTCCTTCGGGAAGAGGCTTTCCAGCCATGGCAAGTTCACCTGCGAGTGCACGCATCTGACCGAAGTATGCAGCAGCAGCAGATTGAGAGCCCTTCTGGGCATTGGAGAGGGAGGCACGGCAGTTGTTGGCTCGCGACCTGGACTGGGCAGCAAACATGTTTGCAAGAGCAGTCCAGATGGCGTGGGATTTTTCTAAGGAGGCGACTTGTACCAGAACTTCTTTTGAGAGATTGAGAAGGAGATAGGCTACAAGTTGTTGATCCTGGATCAACCAGGCGGAGTAGGCTGGGTTTGGAACGGTCTGATCTTTGCCTTCAGCGTTCTTTGAGGTGATGGTGGCTGGTGGTTCTTGGATTGTTTGATCTAGGTATCCTAGAAGGCCCGCTCCTATAATCTGAGATCGGGCTTGAGCTCGCCACAGAACATAGTTCGTGCGAGTCAGGGGTTCTGAGATGGTGTTGTTTAGGCCAGCGAGGAGAGAGTTGAGCTGGAGGGAGACATGGCGAGACGGGGTTCGATGCGTTGGTGGAGATCGATGATGGAGGCTAGACGAGAGGGAAAAGGGAGGCTCTGTATGCCATGTTAGGTTTTGTAGAAGCGTCTCAACCCCCGTAATATGGGAGCCCGCGTATATATATTGATATAGCGAGGCCAGCTCTCGCAGGAGGCATACATCAAGGTAGTTGAAACCACCAGAGAGGTACATGGGGATAGAGAGGATTACATCAAGAGATAAACATGAAAATAAAACAAAGAGATCTCCTCTAACTAACCACCAAACGTAGGTGGCCCGTATCCATACGTGACAATGTTTAACACAACCCTTCATCTTCCACACCAAGCTCCACGAACACCTCCATTGTATTCCGCACATCATCGCCAGCCTGCCCATGACTTATTTATTTTAGATGAAAGGGTCGAACCGAGCTCGAGTAGGGCTCGATCTTCACCCGGCTTTGAATTAACAAAGCCATCAACCGGCCAGGATTAAAAGAGCACACCATACAACCGAAGATAAAAAGGAAAACGGGGATGCAACCCCAGACAGCAGATACAAGGCACCGATGAGGCGCTGCTTGTGCATCCACAAGCGGTGCGCCGACTCCCGGTTGCTTGGCCCGGTGCTGCTCCCTCTAGTAGAAAAAGGACCTTATGTGAGACACATTAGTTCTGGTTCAATTTTGGCCCGGTACTAATGGTATCATTAGTACCAGTTCGAACGGCTATGCATTAGTGCCGGTTCGTGTCGAACCTTTAGTACCGGTTCGTGCCACGAACCGGTACTAAAGGGGTGGTGGCAGGCTGGCGTCAGGCCAGGGCCCCACGAGCCCCTTTAGTGCCGGTTCGTGGCACGAACCGGTACTAAAGGTTGCCCTTTAGTACCGGTTCGTGCCACGAACCGGCATTAAAGGGGTCTAACCTATAGTCCCGGTTGGAGACACAAACCGGGACTATAGGACAATTTTCAAACTTGAAAAAATCATAACTAAATCATCCTAATTCAGAAAAATACATATAATATATCAAAATTTGCAGTACAAAAAGATAGAGGACCCTCCTCGTGACCTGGTCCTTGATCAAAAAGAAAAGTGGGTAAAATTCAATAAACACTCCATTATCAAGTGTGATACGATGAACGGAAAGGAGATTTTTGGATGCACTTGGAACATGCAAGACATCTTTGCGATGAATATCACAATGTGGGGTTTTAACAATAGACTGACCAACATGACTTATCATCATACCTGCAGCGTTTTCTGCTGTGTTGATTTGCTCCTTGCCGTGATATCTTTCATGCATGGTCAGCTTCTCAAGATCAGAGGTAATGTTCTCGTTGGCGCCGGAGTCAAGGTACCAGTTGGAGTCAACTCCGTGGGAGGTATCTGCTGCAGCCGCAACTCGTTTCCTCTGGGAGTTATCCTCTGCATAACGCCATTTGCACTCTTTTGCGATGTGGTTAGTTTTTTTGCAGATCTGACATTTGTTCTCATAGTCCTCATACCCGGCAAAGTGGCGACCTTGGTTGTTGTTGTTGTAGAAACGCGGCTGGCCGTTGTTGTTGTAGTAGCCACCGCCGCCACCATGGTTGTTGTTGTAGTTGCTGCCACCGCCGCCGCGGTAGCCATTGCCACCGTTGTTTCCATGGCCGCCGCCGCCGCCGCCGCGGTAGCCGCCGTTGTTGAAGCCGCCACGATAGCCGCCGTTGCTGCTGCCATTGTTGCCGCCACCACTCTTGGGAAAACCACGGTTGCCCTTGGGAGGGCCACCACGTCCTCAAGCAGCGGCGTTTGCGGATGACTTGAAGGCACCCGATCCAGAGCCATGGAACATCTCCACTCTCTGATCGAAGTTCGACACCATGCCAAAGAGATCATCGACGGCGAGAGGCTCGGTGCGAACATCAAGAGCGGATATGAGGGGTTGATAGTCCATATCGAGGCCAGCAATGAGGAAGGAAATCAGCTCTCCTTCGGGAAGAGGCTTTCCAGCCATGGCAAGTTCATCTGCGAGTGCACGCATCTGACCGAAGTACGCAGCAGCAGATTGAGAGCCCTTCTGGGCATTGGAGAGGGCGGCACGACAGTTGTTGGCTCGCGACCTGGACTGGGCAGCAAACATGTTTGCAAGAGCAGTCCAGATGGCGTGGGATTTTTCTAAGGAGGCGACTTGTACCAGAACTTATTTCGAGAGATTGCGAAGGAGATAGGCTACAAGTTGTTGATCCTGGATCAACCAGGCGGAGTAGGCTGGGTTTGGAACGGTCTGATCTTTGCCTTCAGCGTTCTTTGAGGTGATGGTGGCTGGTGGTTCTGGGATTGTTTGATCTAGGTATCCTAGAAGGCCCGCTCCTATAATCTGAGATCGGGCTTGAGCTCGCCACAGAACATAGTTCGTGCGAGTCAGGGGTTCTGAGATGGTGTTGTTTAGGCCAGCGAGGAGAGAGTTGAGCTGGAGGGAGACATGGCGAGACGGGGTTCGATGCGTTGGTGGAGATCGATGATGGAGGCTAGACGAGAGGGAAAAGGGAGGCTCTGTATGCCATGTTAGGTTTTGTAGAAGCGTCTCAACCCCCGTAATATGGGAGCCCGCGTATATATATTGATATAGCGAGGCCAGCTCTCGTAGGAGGCATACAGCAAGGTAGTTGAAACCACCAGAGAAGTACATGGGGATAGAGAGGATTACATCAAGAGATAAACATGAAAATAAAACAAAGAGATCTCCTCTAACTAACCACCAAACGTAGGTGGCCCGTATCCATACGTGACAATGTTTAACACAACCCTTCATCTTCCACACCAAGCTCCACGAACACCTCCATTGTATTCCGCACATCATCGCCAGCCTGCCCATGACTTATTTCTTTTAGATGAAAGGGTCGAACCGAGCTCGAGTAGGGCTCGATCTTCACCCGGCTTTGAATTAACAAAGCCATCAACCGGCCAGGATTACAAGAGCACACCATACAACCGAAGATAAAAAGGAAAACGGGGATGCAACCCCAGACAGCAGATACAAGGCACCGATGAGGCGCTGCTTGTGCATCCACAAGCGGCGCGCCGACTCCCGGTTGCTTGGCCCGGTGCTGCTCCCACTAGTAGAAAAAGGACCTTATGTGAGACACATTAGTTCCGGTTCAATTTTGGCCCGGTACTAATGGTATCATTAGTACCAGTTCGAACGGCTATGCATTAGTGCCGGTTCGTGTCGAACCTTTAGTACCGGTTCATGCCACGAACCGGTACTAAAGGGGTGGTGGCAGGCTGGCGTCAGGCCAGGGCCCCACGAGCCCCTTTAGTGCCGGTTCGTGGCACGAACCGGTACTAAAGGTTGCCCTTTAGTACCGGTTCGTGCCACGAACCGGCATTAAAGGGGTCTAACCTATAGTCCCGGTTGGAGACACAAACCGGGACTATAGGACAATTTTCAAACTTGAAAAAATCATAACTAAATCATCCTAATTCAGAAAAATACATATAATATATCAAAATTTGCAGTACAAAAAGATAGAGGACCCTCCTCGTGACCTGGTCCTTGATCAAAAAGAAAAATGGGTAAAATTCAATAAACACTCCATTATCAAGTGTGATACGATGAACGGAAAGGAGATTTTTAGATGCACTTGGAACATGCAAGACATCTTTGAGATGAATATCACAATGTGGGGTTTTAACAATAGACTGACCAACATGACTTATCATCATACCTGCAGCGTTTTCTGCTGTGTTGATTTGCTCCTTGCCGTGATATCTTTCATGCATGGTCAGCTTCTCAAGATCAGAGGTAATGTTCTCGTTGGCGCCGGAGTCAAGGTACCAGTTGGAGTCAACTCCGTAGGAGGTATCTGCTGCAGCCGCAACTCGTTTCCTCTGGGAGTTATCCTCTGCATAACGCCATTTGCACTCTTTTGCGATGTGGTTAGTTTTTTTGCAGATCTGACATTTGTTCTCATATTCCTCATACCCGGCAAAGTGGCGACCTTGGTTGTTGTTGTTGTAGAAACGCGGCTGGCCGTTGTTGTTGTAGTAGCCACCGCCGCCACCATGGTTGTTGTTGTAGTTGCCGCCACCACCGCCGCGGTAGCCATTGCCACCGTTGTTTCCATGGCCGCCGCCGCCGCCGCGGTAGCCGCCGTTGTTGAAGCCGCCACGGTAGCCGTCGTTGCTGCTGCCATTGTTGCCGCCACCACTCTTGGGAAAACCACGGTTGCCCTTGGGAGGGCCACCACATCCTCGAGCAGCGGCGTTTGCGGATGACTTGAAGGCACCCGATCCAGAGCCGTGGAACATCTCCACTCTCTGATCGAAGTTCGACACCATGCCAAAGAGATCATCGACGGAGAGAGGCTCGGTGCGAACATCAAGAGCGGATATGAGGGGTTGATAGTCCATATCGAGGCCAACAATGAGGAAGGAAATCAGCTCTCCTTCGGGAAGAGGCTTTCCAGCCATGGCAAGTTCATCTGTGAGTGCACGCATCTGACCGAAGTACGCAGCAGCAGATTGAGAGCCCTTCTGGGCATTGGAGAGGGCGGCACGGCAGTTGTTGGCTCGCGACCTGGACTGGGCAGCAAACATGTTTGCAAGAGCAGTCCAGATGGCGTGGGATTTTTCTAAGGAGGCGACTTGTACCAGAACTTCTTTCGAGAGATTGCGAAGGAGATAGGCTACAAGTTGTTGATCCTGGATCAACCAGGCGGAGTAGGCTGGGTTTGGAACGGTCTGATCTTTGCCTTCAGCGTTCTTTGAGGTGATGGTGGCTGGTGGTTCTGGGATTGTTTGATCTAGGTATACTAGAAGGCCCGCTCCTATAATCTGAGATCGGGCTTGAGCTCGCCACAGAACATAGTTCGTGCGAGTCAGGGGTTCTGAGATGGTGTTGTTTAGGCCAGCGAGGAGAGAGTTGAGCTGGAGGGAGACATGGCGAGACGGGGTTCGATGCGTTGGTGGAGATCGATGATGGAGGCTAGACGAGAGGGAAAAGGGAGGCTCTGTATGCCATGTTAGGTTTTGTAGAAGCGTCTCAACCCCCGTAATATGGGAGCCCGCGTATATATATTGATATAGCCAGGCCAGCTCTCGCAGGAGGCATACATCAAGGTAGTTGAAACCACCAGAGAGGTACATGGGGATAGAGAGGATTACATCAAGAGATAAACATGAAAATAAAACAAAGAGATCTCCTCTAACTAACCACCAAACGTAGGTGGCCCGTATCCATACGTGACAATGTTTAACACAACCCTTCATCTTCCACACCAAGCTCCACGAACACCTACATTGTATTCCGCACATCATCGCCAGCCTGCCCATGACTTATTTCTTTTAGATGAAAGGGTCGAACCGAGCTCGAGTAGGGCTCGATCTTCACCCGGCTTTGAATTAACAAAGCCATCAACCGGCCAGGATTACAAGAGCACACCATACAACCGAAGATAAAAAGGAAAACGGGGATGCAACCCCAGACAGCAGATACAAGGCACCGATGAGGCGCTGCTTGTGCATCCACAAGCGGCGCGCCGACTCCCGGTTGCTTGGCCCGGTGCTGCTCCCACTAGTAGAAAAAGGACCTTATGTGAGACACATTAGTTCCGGTTCAATTTTGGCCCGGTACTAATGGTATCATTAGTACCAGTTCGAACGGCTATGCATTAGTGCCGGTTCGTGTCGAACCTTTAGTACCGGTTCGTGCCACGAACCGGTACTAAAGGGGTGGTGGCAGGCTGGCGTCAGGCCAGGGCCCCACGAGCCCCTTTAGTGCCGGTTCGTGGCACGAACCGGTACTAAAGGTTGCCCTTTAGTACCGGTTCGTGCCACGAACCGGCATTAAAGGGGTCTAACCTATAGTCCGGGTTGGAGACACAAACCGGGACTATAGGACAATTTTCAAACTTGAAAAAATCATAACTAAATCATCCTAATTCAGAAAAATACATATAATATATCAAAATTTGCAGTACAAAAAGATAGAGGACCCTCCTCGTGACCTGGTCCTTGATCAAAAAGAAAAATGGGTAAAATTCAATAAACACTCCATTATCAAGTGTGATACGATGAACGGAAAGGAGATTTTTGGATGCACTTGGAACATGCAAGACATCTTTGAGATGAATATCACAATGTGGGGTTTTAACAATAGACTGACCAACATGACTTATCATCATACCTGCAGCGTTTTCTGCTGTGTTGATTTGCTCCTTGCCGTGATATCTTTCATGCATGGTCAGCTTCTCAAGATCAGAGGTAATGTTCTCGTTGGCGCCGGAGTCAAGGTAGCAGTTGGAGTCAACTCCGTAGGAGGTATCTGCTGCAGCCGCAACTCGTTTCCTCTGGGAGTTATCCTCTGCATAACGCCATTTGCACTCTTTTGCGATGTGGTTAGTTTTTTTGCAGATCTGACATTTGTTCTCATATTCCTCATACCCGGCAAAGTGGCGACCTTGGTTGTTGTTGTTGTAGAAACGCGGCTGGCCGTTGTTGTTGTAGTAGCCACCGCCGCCACCATGGTTGTTGTTGTAGTTGCCGACACCGCCGCCGCGGTAGCCATTGCCACCGTTGTTTCCATGGCCGCCGCCGCCGCCGCGGTAGCCGCCGTTGTTGAAGCCGCCACGGTAGCCGTCGTTGCTGCTGCCATTGTTGCCGCCACCACTCTTGGGAAAACCACGGTTGCCCTTGGGAGGGCCACCACGTCCTCGAGCAGCGGCGTTTGCGGATGACTTGAAGGCACCCGATCCAGAGCCGTGGAACATCTCCACTCTCTGATCGAAGTTCGACACCATGCCAAAGAGATCATCGACGGAGAGAGGCTCGGTGCGAACATCAAGAGCGGATATGAGGGGTTGATAGTCCATATCGAGGCCAGCAATGAGGAAGGAAATCAGCTCTCCTTCGGGAAGAGGCTTTCCAGCCATGGCAAGTTCATCTGCGAGTGCACGCATCTGACCGAAGTACGCAGCAGCAGATTGAGAGCCCTTCTGGGCATTGGAGAGGGCGGCACGGCAGTTGTTGGCTCGCGACCTGGACTGGGCAGCAAACATGTTTGCAAGAGTAGTCCAGATGGCGTGGGATTTTTCTAAGGAGGCGACTTGTACCAGAACTTCTTTCGAGAGATTGCGAAGGAGATAGGCTACAAGTTGTTGATCTTGGATCAACCAGGCGGAGTAGGCTGGGTTTGGAACGGTCTGATCTTTGCCTTCAGCGTTCTTTGAGGTGATGGTGGCTGGTGGTTCTGGGATTGTTTGATCTAGGTATCCTAGAAGGCCCGCTCCTATAATCTGAGATCGGGCTTGAGCTCGCCACAGAACATAGTTCGTGCGAGTCAGGGTTTCTGGGATGGTGTTGTTTAGGCCAGCGAGGAGAGAGTTGAGCTGGAGGGAGACATGGCGAGACGGGGTTCGATGCGTTGGTGGAGATCGATGATGGAGGCTAGACGAGAGGGAAAAGGGAGGCTCTGTATGCCATGTTAGGTTTTGTAGAAGCGTCTAAACCCCCGTAATATGGGAGCCCGCGTATATATATTGATATAGCGAGGCCAGCTCTCGCAGGAGGCATACATCAAGGTAGTTGAAACCACCAGAGAGGTACATGGGGATAGAGAGGATTACATCAAGAGATAAACATGAAAATAAAACAAAGAGATCTCCTCTAACTAACCACCAAACGTAGGTGGCCCGTATCCATACGTGACAATGTTTAACACAACCCTTCATCTTCCACACCAAGCTCCACGAACACCTCCATTGTATTCCGCACATCATCGCCAGCCTGCCCATGACTTATTTCTTTTAGATGAAAGGGTCGAACCGAGCTCGAGTAGGGCTCGATCTTCACCCGGCTTTGAATTAACAAAGCCATCAACCGGCCAGGATTACAAGAGCACACCATACAACCGAAGATAAAAAGGAAAACAGGGATGCAACCCCAGACAGCAGATACAAGGCACCGATGAGGCGCTGCTTGTGCATCCACAAGCAGCGCGCCGACTCCCGGTTGCTTGGCCCGGTGCTGCTCCCACTAGTAGAAAAAGGACCTTATGTGAGACACATTAGTTCCGGTTCAATTTTGGCCCGGTACTAATGGTATCATTAGTACCAGTTCGAACGGCTATGCATTAGTGTCGGTTCGTGTCGAACCTTTAGTACCGGTTGGTGCCACGAACCGGTACTAAAGGGGTGGTGGCAGGCTGGCGTCAGGCCAGGGCCCCACGAGCCCCTTTAGTGCCGGTTCGTGGCACGAACCGGTACTAAAGGTTGCCCTTTAGTACCGGTTCGTGCCACGAACCGGCATTAAAGGGGTCTAACCTATAGTCCCGGTTGGAGACACAAACCGGGACTATAGGACAATTTTCAAACTTGAAAAAATCATAACTAAATCATCCTAATTCAGAAAAATACATATAATATATCAAAATTTGCAGTACAAAAAGATAGAGGACCCTCCTCGTGACCTGGTCCTTGATCAAAAAGAAAAATGGGTAAAATTCAATAAACACTCCATTATCAAGTGTGATACGATGAACGGAAAGGAGATTTTTAGATGCACTTGGAACATGCAAGACATCTTTGAGATGAATATCACAATGTGGGGTTTTAACAATAGACTGACCAACATGACTTATCATCATACCTGCAGCGTTTTCTGCTGTGTTGATTTGCTCCTTGCCGTGATATCTTTCATGCATGGTCAGCTTCTCAAGATCAGAGGTAATGTTCTCGTTGGCGCCGGAGTCAAGGTACCAGTTGGAGTCAACTCCGTAGGAGGTATCTGCTGCAGCCGCAACTCGTTTCCTCTGGGAGTTATCCTCTGCATAACGCCATTTGCACTCTTTTGCGATGTGGTTAGTTTTTTTGCAGATCTGACATTTGTTCTCATATTCCTCATACCCGGCAAAGTGGCGACCTTGGTTGTTGTTGTTGTAGAAACGCGGCTGGCCGTTGTTGTTGTAGTAGCCACCGCCGCCACCATGGTTGTTGTTGTAGTTGCCGCCACCGCCGCCGCGGTAGCCATTGCCACCGTTGTTTCCATGGCCGCCGCCGCCGCCGCGGTAGCCACCGTTGTTGAAGCCGCCACGGTAGCCGCCGTTGCTGCTGCCATTGTTGCCGCCACCACTCTTGGGAAAACCACGGTTGCCCTTGGGAGGGCCACCACGTCCTCGAGCAGCGGCGTTTGCGGATGACTTGAAGGCACCCGATCTAGAGCCGTGGAACATCTCCACTCTCTGATCGAAGTTCGACACCATGCCAAAGAGATCATCGACGGAGAGAGGCTCGGTGCGAACATCAAGAGCGGATATGAGGGGTTGATAGTCCATATCGAGGCCAGCAATGAGGAAGGAAATCAGCTCTCCTTCGGGAAGAGGCTTTCCAGCCATGGCAAGTTCATCTGCGAGTGCACGCATCTGACCGAAGTACGCAGCAGCAGATTGAGAGCCCTTCTGGGCATTGGAGAGGGCGGCACGACAGTTGTTGGCTCGTGACCTGGACTGGGCAGCAAACATGTTTGCAAGAGCAGTCCAGATGGCGTGGGATTTTTCTAAGGAGGCGACTTGTACCAGAACTTATTTCGAGAGATTGCGAAGGAGATAGGCTACAAGTTGTTGATCCTGGATCAACCAGGCGGAGTAGGCTGGGTTTGGAACGGTCTGATCTTTGCCTTCAGCGTTCTTTGAGGTGATGGTGGCTGGTGGTTCTGGGATTGTTTGATCTAGGTATCCTAGAAGGCCCGCTCCTATAATATGAGATCGGGCTTGAGCTCGCCACAGATCATAGTTCGTGCGAGTCAGGGGTTCTGAGATGGTGTTGTTTAGGCCAGCGAGGAGAGAGTTGAGCTGGAGGGAGACATGGCGAGACGGGGTTCGATGCGTTGGTGGAGATCGATGATGGAGGCTAGACGAGAGGGAAAAGGGAGGCTCTGTATGCCATGTTAGGTTTTGTAGAAGCGTCTCAACCCCCGTAATATGGGAGCCCGCGTATATATATTGATATAGCGAGGCCAGCTCTCGCAGGAGGCATACATCAAGGTAGTTGAAACCACCAGAGTGGTACATGGCGATAGAGAGGATTACATCAAGAGATAAACATGAAAATAAAACAAAGAGATCTCCTCTAACTAACCACCAAACGTAGGTGGCCCGTATCCATACATGACAATGTTTAACACAACCCTTCATCTTCCACACCAAGCTCCACGAACACCTCCATTGTATTCCGCACATCATCGCCAGCCTGCCCATGACTTATTTCTTTTAGATGAAAGGGTCGAACCGAGCTCGAGTAGGGCTCGATCTTCACCCGGCTTTGAATTAACAAAGCCATCAACCGGCCAGGATTACAAGAGCACACCATACAACCGAAGATAAAAAGGAAAACGGGGATGCAACCCCAGACAGCAGATACAAGGCACCGATGAGGCGCTGCTTGTGCATCCACAAGCGACGCGCCGACTCCCGGTTGCTTGGCCCGGTGCTGCTCCCACTAGTAGAAAAAGGACCTTATGTGAGACACATTAGTTCCGGTTCAATTTTGGCCCGGTACTAATGGTATCATTAGTACCAGTTCGAACGGCCATGCATTAGTGCTGGTTCGTGTCGAACCTTTAGTACCGGTTCGTGCCACGAACCGGTACTAAAGGGGTGGTGGCAGGCTGGCGTCAGGCCAGGGCCCCACGAGCCCCTTTAGTGCCGGTTCGTGGCACGAGCCGGTACTAAAGGTTGCCCTTTAGTACCGGTTCGTGCCATGAACCGGCATTAAAGGGGTCTAACCTATAGTCCCGGTTGGAGACACAAACCGAGACTATAGGACAATTTTCAAACTTGAAAAAATCATAACTAAATCATCCTAATTCAGAAAAATACATATAATATATCAAAATTTGCAGTACAAAAAGATAGAGGACCCTCCTCGTGACCTGGTCCTTGATCAAAAAGAAAAATGGGTAAAATTCAATAAACACTCCATTATCAAGTGTGATACGATGAACGGAATGGAGATTTTTGGATGCACTTGGAACATGCAAGACATCTTTGAGATGAATATCACAATGTGGGGTTTTAACAATAGACTGACCAACATGACTTATCATCATACCTGCAGCGTTTTCTGCTGTGTTGATTTGCTCCTTGCCGTGATATCTTTCATGCATGGTCAGCTTCTCAAGATCAGAGGTAATGTTCTCGTTGGCGCCGGAGTCAAGGTACCAGTTGGAGTCAACTCCGTAGGAGGTATCTGCTGCAGCCGCAACTCATTTCCTCTGGGAGTTATCCTCTGCATAACGCCATTTGCACTCTTTTGCGATGTGGTTAGTTTTTTTGCAGATCTGACATTTGTTCTCATATTCCTCATACCCGGCAAAGTGGCGACCTTGGTTGTTGTTGTTGTAGAAACGCGGCTGGCCGTTGTTGTTGTAGTAGCCACCGCCGCCACCATGGTTGTTGTTGTAGTTGCCGCCACCACCGCCGCGGTAGCCATTGCCACCGTTGTTTCCATGGCCGCCGCCGCCGCCGCGGTAGCCGCCGTTGTTGAAGCCGCCACGGTAGCCGTCGTTGCTGCTGCCATTGTTGCCGCCACCACTCTTGGGAAAACCACGGTTGCCCTTGGGAGGGCCACCACATCCTCGAGCAGCGGCGTTTGCGGATGACTTGAAGGCACCCGATCCAGAGCCGTGGAACATCTCCACTCTCTGATCGAAGTTCGACACCATGCCAAAGAGATCATCGACGGAGAGAGGCTCGGTGCGAACATCAAGAGCGGATATGAGGGGTTGATAGTCCATATCGAGGCCAGCAATGAGGAAGGAAATCAGCTCTCCTTCGGGAAGAGGCTTTCCAGCCATGGCAAGTTCATCTGTGAGTGCACGCATCTGACCGAAGTACGCAACAGCAGATTGAGAGCCCTTCTGGGCATTGGAGAGGGCGGCACGGCTGTTGTTGGCTCGCGACCTGGACTGGGCAGCAAACATGTTTGCAAGAGCAGTCCAGATGGCGTGGGATTTTTCTAAGGAGGCGACTTGTACCAGAACTTCTTTCGAGAGATTGCGAAGGAGATAGGCTACAAGTTGTTGATCCTGGATCAACCAGGCGGAGTAGGCTGGGTTTGGAACGGTCTGATCTTTGCCTTCAGCGTTCTTTGAGGTGATGGTGGCTGGTGGTTCTGGGATTGTTTGATCTAGGTATACTAGAAGGCCCGCTCCTATAATCTGAGATCGGGCTTGAGCTCGCCACAGAACATAGTTCGTGCGAGTCAGGGGTTCTGAGATGGTGTTGTTTAGGCCAGCGAGGAGAGAGTTGAGCTGGAGGGAGACATGGCGAGACGGGGTTCGATGCGTTGGTGGAGATCGATGATGGAGGCTAGACGAGTGCCATGTTAGGTTTTGTAGAAGCGTCTCAACCCCCGTAATATGGGAGCCCGCGTATATATATTGATATAGCGAGGCCATCTCTCGCAGGAGGCATACATCAAGGTAGTTGAAACCACCAGAGTGGTACATGGGGATAGAGAGGATTACATCAAGAGATAAACATGAAAATAAAACAAAGAGATCTCCTCTAACTAACCACCAAACGTAGGTGGCCCGTATCCATACATGACAATGTTTAACACAACCCTTCATCTTCCACACCAAGCTCCACGAACACCTCCATTGTATTCCGCACATCATCGCCAGCCTGCCCATGACTTATTTCTTTTAGATGAAAGGGTCGAACCGAGCTCGAGTAGGGCTCGATCTTCACCCGGCTTTGAATTAACAAAGCCATCAACCGGCCAGGATTACAAGAGCACACCATACAACCGAAGATAAAAAGGAAAACGGGGATGCAACCCCAGACAGCAGATACAAGGCACCGATGAGGCGCTGCTTGTGCATCCACAAGCGACGCGCCGACTCCCGGTTGCTTGGCCCGGTGCTGCTCCCACTAGTAGAAAAAGGACCTTATGTGAGACACATTAGTTCCGGTTCAATTTTGGCCCGGTACTAATGGTATCATTAGTACCAGTTCGAACGGCCATGCATTAGTGCTGGTTCGTGTCGAACCTTTAGTACCGGTTTGTGCCACGAACCGGTACTAAAGGGGTGGTGGCAGGCTGGCGTCAGGCCAGGGCCCCACGAGCCCCTTTAGTGCCGGTTCGTGGCACGAACCGGTACTAAAGGTTGCCCTTTAGTACCGGTTCGTGCCATGAACCGGCATTAAAGGGGTCTAACCTATAGTCCCGGTTGGAGACACAAACCGAGACTATAGGACAATTTTCAAACTTGAAAAAATCATAACTAAATCATCCTAATTCAGAAAAATACATATAATATATCAAAATTTGCAGTACAAAAAGATAGAGGACCCTCCTCGTGACCTGGTCCTTGATCAAAAAGAAAAATGGGTAAAATTCAATAAACACTCCATTATCAAGTGTGATACGATGAACGGAAAGGAGATTTTTGGATGCACTTGGAACATGCAAGACATCTTTGAGATGAATATCACAATGTGGGGTTTTAACAATAGACTGACCAACATGACTTATCATCATACCTGCAGCGTTTTCTGCTGTGTTGATTTGCTCCTTGCCGTGATATCTTTCATGCATGGTCAG
>NC_041383.1:38089624-38102013 GCF_002162155.2 Triticum dicoccoides
GGTTCGTGCCACGAACCGGCATTAAAGGGGTCTAACCTATAGTCCCGGTTGGAGACACAAACCGGGACTATAGGACAATTTTCAAACTTGAAAAAATCATAACTAAATCATCCTAATTCAGAAAAATACATATAATATATCAAAATTTGCAGTACAAAAAGATAGAGGACCCTCCTCGTGAACTGGTCCTTGATCAAAAAGAAAAATGGGTAAAATTCAATAAACACTCCATTATCAAGTGTGATACGATGAACGGAAAGGAGATTTTTGGATGCACTTGGAACATGCAAGACATCTTTGAGATGAATATCACATGTGGGGTTTTAACAATAGACTGACCAACATGACTTATCATCATACCTGCAGCGTTTTCTGCTGTGTTGATTTGCTCCTTGCCGTGATATCTTTCATGCATGGTCAGCTTCTCAAGATCAGAGGTAATGTTCTCGTTGGCGCCGGAGTCAAGGTACCAGTTGGAGTCAACTCCGTAGGAGGTATCTGCTGCAGCCGCAACTCGTTTCCTATGGGAGTTATCCTCTGCATAACGCCATTTGCACTCTTTTGCGATGTGGTTAGTTTTTTTGCAGATCTGACATTTGTTCTCATATTCCTCATACCCGGCAAAGTGGCGACCTTGGTTGTTGTTGTTGTAGAAACGCGGCTGGCCGTTGTTGTTGTAGTAGCCACCGCCGCCACCATGGTTGTTGTTGTAGTTGCCGCCACCACCGCCGCGGTAGCCATTGCCACCGTTGTTTCCATGGCCGCCGCCGCCGCCGCGGTAGCCGCCGTTGTTGAAGCCGCCACGGTAGCCGCCGTTGCTGCTGCCATTGTTGCCGCCACCACTCTTGGGAAAACCACGGTTGCCCTTGGGAGGGCCACCACGTCCTCGAGCAGCGGCGTTTGCGGATGACTTGAAGGCACCCGATCCAGAGCCGTGGAACATCTCCACTCTCTGATCGAAGTTCGACACCATGCCAAAGAGATCATCGACGGAGAGAGGCTCGGTGCGAACATCAAGAGCGGATATGAGGGGTTGATAGTCCATATCGAGGCCAGCAATGAGGAAGGAAATCAGCTCTCCTTCGGGAAGAGGCTTTCCAGCCATGGCAAGTTCATCTGCGAGTGCACGCATCTGACCGAAGTACGCAGCAGCAGATTGAGAGCCCTTCTGGGCATTGGAGAGGGCGGCACGGCAGTTGTTGGCTCGCGACCTGGACTGGGCAGCAAACACGTTTGCAAGAGCAGTGCAGATGGCGTGGGATTTTTCTAAGGAGGCGACTTGTACCAGAACTTCTTTCGAGAGATTGCGAAGGAGATAGGCTACAAGTTGTTGATCCTGGATCAACCAGGCGGAGTAGGCTGGGTTTGGAACGGTCTGATCTTTGCCTTCAGCGTTCTTTGAGGTGATGGTGGCTGGTGGTTCTGGGATTGTTTGATCTAGGTATCCTAGAAGGCCCGCTCCTATAATCTGAGATCGGGCTTGAGCTCGCCACAGAACATAGTTCGTGCGAGTCAGGGGTTCTGAGATGGTGTTGTTTAGGCCAGCGAGGAGAGAGTTGAGCTGGAGGGAGACATGGCGAGACGGGGTTCGATGCGTTGGTGGAGATCGATGATGGAGGCTAGACGAGAGGGAAAAGGGAGGCTCTGTATGCCATGTTAGGTTTTGTAGAAGCGTCTCAACCCCTGTAATATGGGAGCCCGCGTATATATATTGATATAGCGAGGCCAGCTCTCGCAGGAGGCATACATCAAGGTAGTTGAAACCACCAGATAGGTACATGGGGATAGAGAGGATTACATCAAGAGATAAACATGAAAATAAAACAAAGAGATCTCCTCTAACTAACCACCAAACGTAGGTTGCCCGTATCCATACGTGACAATGTTTAACACAACCCTTCATCTTCCACACCAAGCTCCACGAACACCTCCATTGTATTCCGCACATCATCGCCAGCCTGCCCATGACTTATTTCTTTTAGATGAAAGGGTCGAACCGAGCTCGAGTAGGGCTCGATCTTCACCCGGCTTTGAATTAACAAAGCCATCAACCGGCCAGGATTACAAGAGCACACCATAAAACCGAAGATAAAAAGGAAAACGGGGATGCAACCCCAGACAGCAGATACAAGGCACCGATGAGGCGCTGCTTGTGCATCCACAAGCGGCGCGCCGACTCCCGGTTGCTTGGCCCGGTGCTGCTCCCACTAGTAGAAAAAGGACCTTATGTGAGACACATTAGTTCCGGTTCAATTTTGGCCCGGTACTAATGGTATCATTAGTACCAGTTCGAACGGCTATGCATTAGTGCCGGTTCGTGTCGAACCTTTAGTACCGGTTCGTGCCACGAACCGGTACTAAAGGGGTGGTGGCAGGCTGGCGTCAGGCCAGGGCCCCACGAGCCCCTTTAGTGCCGGTTCGTGGCACGAACCGGTACTAAAGGTTGCCCTTTAGTACCGGTTCGTGCCACGAACCGGCATTAAAGGGGTCTAACCTATAGTCCCGGTTGGAGACACAAACCGGGACTATAGGACAATTTTCAAACTTGAAAAAATCATAACTAAATCATCCTAATTCAGAAAAATACATATAATATATCAAAATTTGCAGTACAAAAAGATAGAGGACCCTCCTCGTGACCTGGTCCTTGATCAAAAAGAAAAATGGGTAAAATTCAATAAACACTCCATTATCAAGTGTGATACGATGAACGGAAAGGAGATTTTTGGATGCACTTGGAACATGCAAGACATCTTTGAGATGAATATCACAATGTGGGGTTTTAACAATAGACTGACCAACATGACTTATCATCATACCTGCAGCGTTTTCTGCTGTGTTGATTTGCTCCTTGCCGTGATATCTTTCATGCATGGTCAGCTTCTCAAGATCAGAGGTAATGTTCTCGTTGGCGCCGGAGTCAAGGTAGCAGTTGGAGTCAACTCCGTAGGAGGTATCTGCTGCAGCCGCAACTCGTTTCCTCTGGGAGTTATCCTCTGCATAACGCCATTTGCACTCTTTTGCGATGTGGTTAGTTTTTTTGCAGATCTGACATTTGTTCTCATATTCCTCATACCCGGCAAAGTGGCGACCTTGGTTGTTGTTGTTGTAGAAACGCGGCTGGCCGTTGTTGTTGTAGTAGCCACCGCCGCCACCATGGTTGTTGTTGTAGTTGCCGACACCGCCGCCGCGGTAGCCATTGCCACCGTTGTTTCCATGGCCGCCGCCGCCGCCGCGGTAGCCGCCGTTGTTGAAGCCGCCACGGTAGCCGTCGTTGCTGCTGCCATTGTTGCCGCCACCACTCTTGGGAAAACCACGGTTGCCCTTGGGAGGGCCACCACGTCCTCGAGCAGCGGCGTTTGCGGATGACTTGAAGGCACCCGATCCAGAGCCGTGGAACATCTCCACTCTCTGATCGAAGTTCGACACCATGCCAAAGAGATCATCGACGGAGAGAGGCTCGGTGCGAACATCAAGAGCGGATATGAGGGGTTGATAGTCCATATCGAGGCCAGCAATGAGGAAGGAAATCAGCTCTCCTTCGGGAAGAGGCTTTCCAGCCATGGCATGTTCATCTACGAGTGCACGCATCTGACCGGAGTACGCAGCAGCAGATTGAGAGCCCTTCTGGGCATTGGAGAGGGCGGCACGGCAGTTGTTGGCTCGCGACCTGGACTGGGCAGCAAACATGTTTGCAAGAGCAGTCCAGATGGCGTGGGATTTTTCTAAGGAGGCGACTTGTACCAGAACTTCTTTCGAGAGATTGTGAAGGAGATAGGCTACAAGTTGTTGATCCTGGATCAACCAGGCGGAGTAGGCTGGGTTTGGAACAGTCTGATCTTTGCCTTCAGCGTTCTTTGAGGTGATGGTGGCTGGTGGTTCTGGGATTGTTTGATCTAGGTATCCTAGAAGGCCCGCTCCTATAATCTGAGATCGGGCTTGAGCTCGCCACAGAACATAGTTCGTGCGAGTCAGGGGTTCTGAGATGGTGTTGTTTAGGCCAGCGAGGAGAGAGTTACGCTGGAGGGAGACATGGCGAGACGGGGTTCGATGCGTTGGTGGAGATCGATGATGGAGGCTAGACGAGAGGGAAAAGGGAGGCTCTGTATGCCATGTTAGGTTTTGTAGAAGCGTCTCAACCCCCGTAATATGGGAGCCCGCGTATATATATTGATATAGCGAGGCCAGCTCTCGCAGGAGGCATACATCAAGGTAGTTGAAACCACCAGAGAGGTACATGGGGATAGAGAGGATTACATCAAGAGATAAACATGAAAATAAAACAAAGAGATCTCCTCTAACTAACCACCAAACGTAGGTGGCCCGTATCCATACGTGACAATGTTTAACACAACCCTTCATCTTCCACACCAAGCTCCACGAACACCTCCATTGTATTCCGCACATCATCGCCAGCCTGCCCATGACTTATTTCTTTTAGATGAAAGGGTCGAACCGAGCTCGAGTAGGGCTCGATCTTCACCCGGCTTTGAATTAACAAAGCCATCAACCGGCCAGGATTACAAGAGCACACCATACAACCGAAGATAAAAAGGAAAACGGGGATGCAACCCCAGACAACAGATACAAGGCACCGATGAGGCGCTACTTGTGCATCCACAAGCGGTGCGCCGACTCCCGGTTGCTTGGCCCGGTGCTGCTCCCACTAGTAGAAAAAGGACCTTATGTGAGACACATTAGTTCCGGTTCAATTTTGGCCCGGTACTAATGGTATCATTAGTACCAGTTCGAACGGCTATGCATTAGTGCCGGTTCGTGTCAAACCTTTAGTACCGGTTCGTGCCACGAACCGGTACTAAAGGGGTGGTGGCAGGCTGGCGTCAGGCCAGGGCCCCACGAGCCCCTTTAGTGCCGGTTCGTGGCACGAACCGGTACTAAAGGTTGCCCTTTAGTACCGGTTCGTGCCACGAACCGGCATTAAAGGGGTCTAACCTATAGTCCCGGTTGGAGACACAAACCGGGACTATAGGACAATTTTCAAACTTGAAAAAATCATAACTAAATCATCCTAATTCAGAAAAATACATATAATATATCAAAATTTGCAGTACAAAAAGATAGAGGACCCTCCTCGTGACCTGGTCCTTGATCAAAAAGAAAAATGGGTAAAATTCAATAAACACTCCATTATCAAGTGTGATACGATGAACGGAAAGGAGGTTTTTGGATGCACTTGGAACATGCAAGACATCTTTGAGATGAATATCACAATGTGGGGTTTTAACAATAGACTGACCAACATGACTTATCATCATACCTGCAGCGTTTTCTGCTGGGTTGATTTGCTCCTTGCCGTGATATCTTTCATGCATGGTCAGCTTCTCAAGATCAGAGGTAATGTTCTCGTTGGCGCCGGAGTCAAGGTACCAGTTGGAGTCAACTCCGTAGGAGGTATCTGCTGCAGCCGCAACTCGTTTCCTCTGGGAGTTATCCTCTGCATAACGCCATTTGCACTCTTTTGCGATGTGGTTAGTTTTTTTGCAGATCTGACATTTGTTCTCATATTCCTCATACCCGGCAAAGTGGCGACCTTGGTTGTTGTTGTTGTAGAAACGCGGCTGGCCGTTGTTGTTGTAGTAGCCACCGCCGCCACCATGGTTGTTGTTGTAGTTGCCGCCACCGCCGCCGCGGTAGCCATTGCCACCGTTGTTTCCATGGCCGCCGCCGCCGCCGCGGTAGCCCCCGTTGTTGAAGCCGCCACGGTAGACGCCGTTGCTGCTGCCATTGTTGCCGCCACCACTCTTGGGAAAACCACGGTTGCCCTTGGGAGGGCCACCACGTCCTCGAGCAGCGGCGTTTGCGGATGACTTGAAGGCACCCGATCCAGAGCCGTGGAACATCTCCACTCT
The DNA here is from genome assembly GCF_002162155.2 of Triticum dicoccoides. Lineage (NCBI taxonomy): Eukaryota > Viridiplantae > Streptophyta > Magnoliopsida > Poales > Poaceae > Triticum > Triticum dicoccoides. The sequence goes on from NC_041383.1 coordinate 38,095,495, forward strand.
CTGATCGAAGTTCGACACCATGCCAAAGAGATCATCGACGGAGAGAGGCTCAGTGCGAACATCAAGAGCGGATATGAGGGGTTGATAGTCCATATCGAGGCCAGCAATGAGGAAGGAAATCAGCTCTCCTTCGGGAAGAGGCTTTCCAGCCATGGCAAGTTCATCTGCGAGTGCACGCATCTGACCGAAGTACGCAGCAGCAGATTGAGAGCCCTTCTGGGCATTGGAGAGGGCGGCACGGCAGTTGTTGGCTCGCGACCTGGACGGGGCAGCAAACATGTTTGCAAGAGCAGTCCAGATGGTGTGGGATATTTCTAAGGAGGCGACTTGTACCAGAACTTCTTTCGAGAGATTGCGAAGGAGATAGGCTACAAGTTGTTCATCCTGGATCAACCAGGCGGAGTAGGCTGGGTTTGGAATGGTCTGATCTTTGCCTTCAGTGTTCTTTGAGGTGATGGTGGCTGGTGGTTCTGGGATTGTTTGATCTAGGTATCCTAGAAGGCCCGCTCCTATAATCTGAGATCGGGCTTGAGCTCGCCACAGAACATAGTTCGTGCGAGTCAGGGGTAATGAGATGGTGTTGTTTAGGCCAGCGAGGAGAGAGTTGAGCTGGAGTGAGACATGGCGAGACGGGGTTCGATGCGTTGGTGGAGATCGATGATGGAGGCTAGACGAGAGGGAAAAGGGAGGCTCTATATGCCATGTTAGGTTTTGTAGAAGCGTCTCAACCCCCGTAATATGGGAGCCCGCGTATATATATTGATATAGCGAGGCCAGCTCTCGCAGGAGGCATACATCAAGGTAGTTGAAACCACCAGAGAGGTACATGGGGATAGAGAGGATTACATCAAGAGATAAACATGAAAATAAAACAAAGAGATCTCCTCTAACTAACCACCAAACGTAGGTGGCCCGTATCCATACGTGACAATGTTTAACACAACCCTTCATCTTCCACACCAAGCTCCACGAACACCTCCATTGTATTCCGCACATCATCGCCAGCCTGCCCATGACTTATTTCTTTTAGATGAAAGGGTCGAACCGAGCTCGAGTAGGGCTCGATCTTCACCCGGCTTTGAATTAACAAAGCCATCAATCGGCCAGGATTACAAGAGCACACCATACAACCGAAGATAAAAAGGAAAACGGGGATGCAACCCCAGACAGCAGATACAAGGCACCGATGAGGCGCTGCATGTGCATCCACAAGCGGCGCGCCGACTCCCGGTTGCTTGGCCCGGTGCTGCTCCCACTAGTAGAAAAAGGACCTTATGTGAGACACATTAGTTCCGGTTCAATTTTGGCCCGGTACTAATGGTATCATTAGTACCAGTTCGAACGGCTATGTATTAGTGCCGGTTCGTGTCGAACCTTTAGTACCGGTTCGTGCCACGAACCGGTACTAAAGGGGTGGTGGCAGGCTGGCGTCAGGCGAGGGCCCCACGAGCCCCTTTAGTGCCGGTTCGTGGCACGAACCGGTACTAAAGGTTGCCCTTTAGTACCGGTTCGTGCCACGAACCGGCATTAAAGGGGTCTAACCTATAGTCCCGGTTGGAGACACAAACCGGGACTATAGGACAATTTTCAAACTTGAAAAAATCATAACTAAATCATCCTAATTCAGAAAAATACATATAATATATCAAAATTTGCAGTACAAAAAGATAGAGGACCCTCCTCGTGACCTGGTCCTTGATCAAAAAGAAAAATGGGTAAAATTCAATAAACACTCCATTATCAAGTGTGATACGATGAACGGAAAGGAGATTTTTGGATGCACTTGGAACATGCAAGACATCTTTGAGATGAATATCACAATGTCGGGTTTTAACAATAGACTGACCAACATGACTTATCATCATACCTGCAACGTTTTCTGCTGTGTTGATTTGCTCCTTGCCGTGATATCTTTCATGCATGGTCAACTTCTCAAGATCAGAGGTAATGTTCTCGTTGGCGCCGGAGTCAAGGTACCAGTTGGAGTCAACTCCGTAGGAGGTATCTGCTGCAGCCGCAACTCGTTTCCTCTGGGAGTTATCCTCTGCATAACGCCATTTGCACTCTTTTGCGATGTGGTTAGTTTTTTTGCAGATCTGACATTTGTTCTCATATTCCTCATACCCGGCAAAGTGGCGACCTTGGTTGTTGTTGTTGTAGAAATGCGGCTGGCCGTTGTTGTTGTAGTAGCCACCGCCGCCACCATGGTTGTTGTTGTAGTTGCCGCCACCGCCGCCGCGGTAGCCATTGCCACCGTTGTTTCCATGGCCGCCGCCGCCGCTGCGGTAGCCGCCGTTGTTGAAGCCGCCACGGTAGCCGCCGTTGCTGCTGCGATTGTTGCCGCCACCACTCTTGGGAAAACCACGGTTGCCCTTGGGAGGGCCACCACGTCCTCGAGCAGCGGCGTTTGCGGATGACTTGAAGGCACCCGATCCAGAGCCGTGGAACATCTCCACTCTCTGATCGAAGTTCGACACCATGCCAAAGAGATCATCGACGGAGAGAGGCTCGGTGCGAACATCAAGAGCGGATATGAGGGGTTGATAGTCCATATCGAGGCCAGCAATGAGGAAGGAAATCAGCTCTCCTTCGGGAAGAGGCTTTCCAGCCATGGCAAGTTCATCTGCGAGTGCACGCATCTAACCGAAGTACGCAGCAGCAGATTGAGAGCCCTTCTGGGCATTGGAGAGGGTGGCACGGCAGTTGTTGGCTCGCGACATAGACTGGGCAGCAAACATGTTTGCAAGAGCAGTCCAGATGGCGTGGGATTTTTCTAAGGAGGCGACTTGTACCAGAACTTCTTTCGAGAGATTGCGAAGGAGATAGGCTACAAGTTGTTCATCCTGGATCAACCAGGCGGAGTAGGCTGGGTTTGGAACGGTCTGATCTTTGCCTTCAGCGTTCTTTGAGGTGATGGTGGCTGGTGGTTCTGGGATTGTTTGATCTAGGTATCCTAGAAGGCCCGCTCCTATAATCTGAGATCGGGCTTGAGCTCGCCATAGAACATAGTTCGTGCGAGTCAGGGGTTCTGAGATGGTGTTGTTTAGGCCAGCGAGGAGAGAGTTGAGCTGGAGGGAGACATGGCGAGACGGGGTTCGATGCGTTGGTGGAGATCGATGATGGAGGCTAGACGAGAGGGAAAAGGGAGGCTCTGTATGCCATGTTAGGTTTTGTAGAAGCGTCTCAACCCCCGTAATATGGGAGCCCGCGTATATATATTGATATAGCGAGGCCAGCTCTCGCAGGAGGCATACATCAAGGTAGTTGAAACCACCAGAGAGGTACATGGGGATAGAGAGGATTACATCAAGAGATAAACATGAAAATAAAACAAAGAGATCTCCTCTAACTAACCACCAAACGTAGGTGGCCCGTATCCATACGTGACAATGTTTAACACAACCCTTCATCTTCCACACCAAGCTCCACGAACACCTCCATTGTATTCCGCACATCATCGCCGGCCTGCCCATGACTTATTTCTTTTAGATGAAAGGGTCGAATCGAGCTCGAGTAGGGATCGATCTTCACCCGGCTTTGAATTAACAAAGCCATCAACCGGCCAGGATTACAAGAGCACACCATACAACCGAAGATAAAAAGGAAAACGGGGATGCAACTCCAGACAGCAGATACAAGGCACCGATGAGGCGCTGCTTGTGCATCCACAAGCGGTGCGCCGACTCCCGGTTGCTTGGCCCGGTGCTGCTCCCACTAGTAGAAAAAGGACCTTATGTGAGACACATTAGTTCCGGTTCAATTTTGGCCCGGTACTAATGGTATCATTAGTACCAGTTCGAACGGCTATGCATTAGTGTCGGTTCGTGTCGAACCTTTAGTACCGGTTCGTGCCACGAACCGGTACTAAAGGGGTGGTGGCAGGCTGGCGTCAGGCCAGGGCCCCACGAGCCCCTTTAGTGTCGGTTCGTGGCACGAACCGGCATTAAAGGGGTCTAACCTATAGTCCCGGTTGGAGACACAAACCGGGACTATAGGACAATTTTCAAACTTGAAAAAATCATAACTAAATCATCCTAATTCAGAAAAATACATATAATATATCAAAATTTGCAGTACAAAAAGATAGAGGACCCTCCTCGTGACCTGGTCCTTGATCAAAAAGAAAAATGGGTAAAATTCAATAAACACTCCATTATCAAGTGTGATACGATGAACGGAAAGGAGATTTTTGGATGCACTTGGAACATGCAAGACATCTTTGAGATGAATATCACAATGTGGGGTTTTAACAATAGACTGACCAACATGACTTATCATCATACCTGCAGCGTTTTCTGCTGTGTTGATTTGCTCCTTGCCGTGATATCTTTCATGCATGGTCAGCTTCTCAAGATCAGAGGTAATGTTCTCGTTGGCGCCGGAGTCAAGGTACCAGTTGGAGTGAACTCCGTAGGAGGTATCTGCTGCATCCGTAACTCGTTTCCTCTGGGAGTTATCCTCTGCATAACGCCATTTGCACTCTTTTGCGATGTGGTTAGTTTTTTTGCAGATCTGACATTTGTTCTCATATTCCTCATACCCAGCAAAGTGGCGACCTTGGTTGTTGTTGTTGTAGAAATGCGGCTGGCCGTTGTTGTTGTAGTAGCCACCGCCGCCACCATGGTTGTTGTTGTAGTTGCCGCCACCGCCGCCGCGGTAGCCATTGCCACCGTTGTTTCCATGGCCGCTGCCGCCGCCGCGGTAGCCGCCGTTGTTGAAGCCGCCACGGTAGCCGCCGTTGCTGCTGCCATTGTTGCCGCCACCACTCTTGGGAAAACCACGGTTGCCCTTGGGAGGGCCACCATGTCCTCGAGCAGCGGCGTTTGCGGATGACTTGAAGGCACCCGATCCAGAGCCGTGGAACATCTCCACTCTCTGATCGAAGTTCGACACCATGCCAAAGAGATCATCGACGGAGAGAGGCTCGGTGCGAACATCAAGAGCGGATATGAGGGGTTGATAGTCCATATCAAGGCCAGCAATGAGGAAGGAAATCAGCTCTCCTTCGGGAAGAGGCTTTCCAGCCATGGCAAGTTCATCTGCGAGTGCACGCATCTGACCGAAGTACGCAGCAGCAGATTGAGAGCCCTTCTGGGCATTGGAGAGGGCGGCACGGCAGTTGTTGGCTCGCGACCTGGACTGGGCAACAAACATGTTTGCAAGAGCAGTCCAGATGGCGTGGGATTTTTCTAAGGAGGCGACTTGTACCAGAACTTCTTTCGAGAGATTGCGAAGGAGATAGGCTACAAGTTGTTGATCCTGGATCAACCAGGCGGAGTAGGCTGGGTTTGGAACGGTCTGATCTTTGCCTTCAGCGTTCTTTGAGGTGATGGTGGCTGGTGGTTCTGGGATTGTTTGATCTAGGTATCCTAGAAGGCCCGCTCCTATAATCTAAGATCGGGCTTGAGCTCGCCACAGAACATAGTTCGTGCGAGTCAGGGGTTCTGAGATGGTGTTGTTTAGGCCAGCGAGGAGAGAGTTGAGCTGGAGGGAGACATGGCGAGACGGGGTTCGATGCGTTGGTGGAGATCGATGATGGAGGCTACACAAGAGGGAAAAGGGAGGCTCTGTATGCCATGTTAGGTTTTGTAGAAGCGTCTCAACCCCCGTAATATGGGAGCCCGCGTATATATATTGATATAGCGAGGCCAGCTCTCGCAGGAGGCATACATCAAGGTAGTTGAAACCACCAGAGAGGTACATGGGGATAGAGAGGATTACATCAAGAGATAAACATGAAAATAAAACAAAGAGATCTCCTCTAACTAACCACCAAATGTAGGTGGCCCGTATCCATACGTGACAATGTTTAACACAACCCTTCATCTTCCACACCAAGCTGCACGAACACCTCCATTGTATTCCGCACATCATCGCCAGCCTGCCCATGACTTATTTCTTTTAGATGAAAGGGTCGAACCGAGCTCGAGTAGGGCTCGATCTTCACCCGGCTTTGAATTAACAAAGCCATCAACCGGCCAGGATTACAAGAGCACACCATACAACCGAAGATAAAAAGGAAAACGGGGATGCAACCCCAGACAGCAGATACAAGGCACCGATGAGGCGCTGCTTGTGCATCCACAAGCGGCGCGCCGACTCCCGGTTGCTTGGCCCGGTGCTGCTCCCACTAGTAGAAAAAGGACCTTATGTGAGACACATTAGTTCCGGTTCAATTTTGGCCCGGTACTAATGGTATCATTAGTACCAGTTCGAACGGCTATGCATTAGTGCCGGTTCGTGCCACGAACCGGTACTAAAGGGGTGGTGGCAGGCTGGCGTCAGGCCAGGGCCCCACGAGCCCCTTTAGTGCCGGTTCGTGGCACGAACCGGTACTAAAGGTTGCCCTTTAGTACCGGTTCATGCCACGAACCGGCGTTAAAGGGGTCTAACCTATAGTCCCGGTTGGAGACACAAACCGGGACTATAGGACAATTTTCAAACTTGAAAAAATCATAACTAAATCATCCTAATTCAGAAAAATACATATAATATATCAAAATTTGCAGTACAAAAAGA
>NC_041383.1:38107325-38117162 GCF_002162155.2 Triticum dicoccoides
CGGTACTAAAGGTTGCCCTTTAGTACCGGTTCGTGCCACGAACCGGCATTAAAGGGGTCTAACCTATAGTCCCGGTTGGAGACACAAACCGGGACTATAGGACAATTTTCAAACTTGAAAAATCATAACTAAATCATCCTAATTCAGAAAAATACATATAATATATCAAAATTTGCAGTACAAAAAGATAGAGGACCCTCCTCGTGACCTGGTCCTTGATCAAAAAGAAAAATGGGTAAAATTCAATAAACACTCAATTATCAAGTGTGATACGATGAACGGAAAGGAGATTTTTGGATGCACTTGGAACATGCAAGACATCTTTGAGATGAATATCACAATGTGGGGTTTTAACAATAGACTGACCAACATGACTTATCATCATACCTGCAGCGTTTTCTGCTGTGTTGATTTGCTCCTTGCCGTGATATCTTTCATGCATGGTCAGCTTCTCAAGATCAGAGGTAATGTTCTCGTTGGCGCCGGAGTCAAGGTACCAGTTGGAGTCAACTCCGTAGGAGGTATCTGCTGCAGCCGCAACACGTTTCCTCTGGGAGTTATCCTCTGCATAACGCCATTTGCACTCTTTTGCGATGTGGTTAGTTTTTTTGCAGATCTGACATTTGTTCTCATATTCCTCATACCCGGCAAAGTGGCGACCTTGGTTGTTGTTGTTGTAGAAACGCGGCTGGCCGTTGTTGTTGTAGTAGCCACTGCCGCCACCATGGTTGTTGTTGTAGTTGCCGCCACCGCCGCCGCGGTAGCCATTGCCACCGTTGTTTCCATGGCCGCCGCCGCCGCCGCGGTAGCCGCCGTTGTTGAAGCCGCCACGGTAGCCGCCGTTGCTGCTGCCATTGTTGCCGCCACCACTCTTGGGAAAACCACGGTTGCCCTTGGGAGGGCCACCACGTCCTCGAGCAGCGGCGTTTGCGGATGACTTGAAGGCACCCGATCCAGAGCCGTGGAACATCTCCACTCTCTGATCGAAGTTCGACACCATGCCAAAGAGATCATCGACGGAGAGAGGCTCGGTGCGAACATCAAGAGCGGATATGAGGGGTTGATAGTCCATATCGAGGCCAGCAATGAGGAAGGAAATCAGCTCTCCTTCGGGAAGAGGCTTTCCAGCCATGGCAAGTTCATCTGCGAGTGCACGCATCTGACCGAAGTACGCAGCAGCAGATTGAGAGCCCTTCTGGGCATTGGAGAGGGCGGCACGGCAGTTGTTGGCTCGCGACCTGGACTGGGCAGCAAACATGTTTGCAAGAGCAGTCCAGATGGCGTGGGATTTTTCTAAGGAGGCGACTTGTACCAGAACTTCTTTCGAGAGATTGCGAAGGAGATAGGCTACAAGTTGTTCATCCTGGATCAACCAGGCGGAGTAGGCTGGGTTTGGAACGGTCTGATCTTTGCCTTTAGCGTTCTTTGAGGTGATGGTGGCTGGTGGTTCTGGGATTGTTTGATCTAGGTATCCTAGAAGGCCCGCTCCTATAATCTGAGATCGGGCTTGAGCTCGCCACAGAACATAGTTCGTGCGAGTCAGGGGTTCTGAGATGGTGTTGTTTAGGCCAGCGAGGAGAGAGTTGAGCTGGAGGGAGACATGGCGAGACGGGGTTCGATGCGTTGGTGGAGATCGATGATGGAGGCTAGACGAGAGGGAAAAGGGAGGCTCTGTATGCCATGTTAGGTTTTGTAGAAGCGTCTCAACCCCCATAATATGGGAGCCCGCGTATATATATTGATATAGCGAGGCCAGCTCTCGCAGGAGGCATACATCAAGGTAGTTGAAACCACCGGAGAGGTACATGGGGATAGAGAGGATTACATCAAGAGATAAACATGAAAATAAAACAAAGAGATCTCCTCTAACTAACCACCAAACGTAGGTGGCCCGTATCCATACGTGACAATGTTTAACACAACCCTTCATCTTCCACACCAAGCTCCACGAACACCTCCATTGTATTCCGCACATCATCGCCAGCCTGCCCATGACTTATTTCTTTTAGATGAAAGGGTCGAACCGAGCTCGAGTAGGGCTCGATCTTCACCCGGCTTTGAATTAACAAAGCCATCAATCGGCCAGGATTACAAGAGCACACCATACAACCGAAGATAAAAAGGAAAACGGGGATGCAACCCCAGACAGCAGATACAAGGCACCGATGAGGCGCTGCTTGTGCATCCACAAGCGGCGCGCCGACTCCCGGTTGCTTGGCCCGGTGCTGCTCCCACTAGTAGAAAAAGGACCTTATGTGAGACACATTAGTTCCGGTTCAATTTTAGCCCGGTACTAATGGTATCATTAGTACCAGTTCGAACGGCTATGCATTAGTGCCGGTTCGTGTCGAACCTTTAGTACCGGTTCGTGCCACGAACCGTTACTAAAGGGGTGGTGGCAGGCTGGTGTCAGGACAGGGCCCCACGAGCCCCTTTAGTGCCGGTTCGTGGCACGAACCGGTACTAAGGGTTGCCCTTTAGTACCGGTTCGTGCCACGAACCGGCATTAAAGGGGTCTAACCTATAGTCCCGGTTGGAGACACAAACCGGGACTATAGGACAATTTTCAAACTTGAAAAAATCATAACTAAATCATCCTAATTCAGAAAAATACATATAATATATCAAAATTTGCAGTACAAAAAGATAGAGGACCCTCCTCGTGACCTGGTCCTTGATCAAAAAGAAAAATGGGTAAAATTCAATAAACACTCCATTATCAAGTGTGATACGATGAACGGAAAGGAGATTTTTGGATGCACTTGGAACATGCAAGACATCTTTGAGATGAATATCACAATGCGGGGTTTTAACAATAGACTGACCAACATGACTTATCATCATACCTGCAGCGTTTTCTGCTGTGTTGATTTGCTCCTTGCCGTGATATCTTTCATGCATGGTCAGCTTCTCAAGATCAGAGGTAATGTTCTCGTTGGCGCCGGAGTCAAGGTACCAGTTGGAGTCAACTCCGTAGGAGGGATCTGCTGCAGCCGCAACTCGTTTCCTCTGGGAGTTATCCTCTGCATAACGCCATTTGCACTGTTTTGCGATGTGGTTAGTTTTTTTGCAGATCTGACATTTGTTCTCATATTCCTCATACCCGGCAAAGTGGCGACCTTGGTTGTTGTTGTTGTAGAAACGCGGCTGGCCGTTGTTGTTGTAGTAGCCACCGCCGCCACCATGGTTGTTGTTGTAGTTGCCGCCACCGCCGCCGCGGTAGCCATTGCCACCGTTGTTTCCATGGCCGCCGCCGCCGCCGCGGTAGCCGCCGTTGTTGAAGCCGCCATGGTAGCCGCCGTTGCTGCTGCCATTGTTGCCGCCACCACTCTTGGGAAAACCACGGTTGCCCTTGGGAGGGCCACCACGTCCTCGAGCAGCGGCGTTTGCGGATGACTTGAAGGCACCCGATCCAGAGCCGTGGAACATCTCCACTCTCTGATCGAAGTTCGACACCATGCCAAAGAGATCATCGACGGAGAGAGGCTCGGTGCGAACATCAAGAGCGGATATGAGGGGTTGATAGTCCATATCGAGGCCAGCAATGAGGAAGGAAATCAGCTCTCCTTCGGGAAGAGGCTTTCCAGCCATGGCAAGTTCATCTGCGAGTGCACGCATCTGACCGAAGTACGCAGCAGCAGATTGAGAGCCCTTCTGGGCATTGGAGAGGGTGGCACGGCAGTTGTTGGCTCGCGACCTGGACTGGCAGCAAACATGTTTGCAAGAGCAGCCCAGATGGCGTGGGATTTTTCTAAGGAGGCGACTTGTACCAGAACTTCTTTCAAGAGATTGCGAAGGAGATAGGCTACAAGTTGTTGATCCTGGATCAACCAGGCGGAGTAGGCTGGGTTTGGAACGGTCTGATCTTTGCCTTCAGCGTTCTTTGAGGTGATGGTGGCTGGTGGTTCTGGGATTGTTTGATCTAGGTATCCTAGAAGGCCCGCTCCTATAATCTGAGATCGGGCTTGAGCTCGCCACAGAACATAGTTCGTGCGAGTCAGGGGTTCTGAGATGGTGTTGTTTAGGCCAGCGAGGAGAGAGTTGAGCTGGAGGGAGACATGGCGAGACGGGGTTCGATGCGTTGGTGGAGATCGATGATGGAGGCTAGACGAGAGGGAAAAGGGAGGCTCTGTATGCCATGTTAGGTTTTGTAGAAGCGTCTCAACCCCCGTAATATGGGAGCCCGCGTATATATATTGATATAGCGAGGCCAGCTCTCGCAGGAGGCATACATCAAGGTAGTTGAAACCACCAGAGAGGTACATGGGGATAGAGAGGATTACATCAAGAGATAAACATGAAAATAAAACAAAGAGATCTCCTCTAACTAACCACCAAACGTAGGTGGCCCGTATCCATGCGTGACAATGTTTAACACAACCCTTCATCTTCCACACCAAGCTCCATGAACACCTCCATTGTATTCCGCACATCATCGCCAGCCTGCCCATGACTTATTTCTTTTAGATGAAAGGGTCGAACCGAGCTCGAGTAGGGCTCGATCTTCACCCAGCTTTGAATTAACAAAGCCATCAACCGGCCAGGATTACAAGAGCACACCATACAACCGAAGATAAAAAGGAAAACGGGGATGCAACCCCAGACAGCAGATACAAGGCACCGATGAGGCGCTGCTTGTGCATCCACAAGCGGCGCGCCGACTCCCGGTTGCTTGGCCCGGTGCTGCTCCCACTAGTAGAAAAAGGACCTTATGTGAGACACATTAGTTCCGGTTCAATTTTGGCCCGGTACTAATGGTATCATTAGTACCAGTTCGAACGGCTATGCATTAGTGCCGGTTCGTGTCGAACCTTTAGTACCGGTTCGTGCCACGAACCGGTACTAAAGGGGTGGTGGCAGGCTGGCGTCAGGCCAGGGCCCCACGAGCCCCTTTAGTGCCGGTTCGTGGCACGAACCGGTACTAAAGGTTGCCCTTTAGTACCGGTTCGTGCCACGAACCGGCATTAAAGGGGTCTAACCTATAGTCCCGGTTGGAGACACAAACCGGGACTATAGGACAATTTTCAAACTTGAAAAAATCATAACTAAATCATCCTAATTCAGAAAAATACATATAATATATCAAAATTTGCAGTACAAAAAGATAGAGGACCCTCCTCGTGACCTGGTCCTTGATCAAAAAGAAAAATGGGTAAAATTCAATAAACACTCCATTATCAAGTGTGATACGATGAACGGAAAGGAGATTTTTGGATGCATTTGGAACATGCAAGACATCTTTGAGATGAATATCACAATGTGGGGTTTTAACAATAGACTGACCAACATGACTTATCATCATACCTGCAGCGTTTTCTGCTGTGTTGATTTGCTCCTTGCCGTGATATCTTTCATGCATGGTCAGCTTCTCAAGATCAGAGGTAATGTTCTCGTTGGCGCCGGAGTCAAGGTACCAGTTGGAGTCAACTCCGTAGGAGGTATCTGCTGCAGCCGCAACTCGTTTCCTCTGGGAGTTATCCTCTGCATAACGCCATTTGCACTCTTTTGCGATGTGGTTAGTTTTTTTGCAGATCTGACATTTGTTCTCATATTCCTCATACCCGGCAAAGTGGCGACCTTGGTTGTTGTTGTTGTAGAAACGCGGCTGGCCGTTGTTGTTGTAGTAGCCACCGCCGCCACCATGGTTGTTGTTGTAGTTGCCGCCACCGCCGCCGCGGTAGCCATTGCCACCGTTGTTTCCATGGCCGCCGCCGCCGCCGCGGTAGCCGCCATTGTTGAAGCCGCCACGGTAGCCGCCGTTGCTGCTGCCATTGTTGCCGCCACCACTCTTGGGAAAACCACGGTTGCCCTAGGGAGGGCCACCACGTCCTCGAGCAGCGGCGTTTGCGGATGACTTGAAGGCACCCGATCCAGAGCCGTGGAACATCTCCACTCTCTGATCGAAGTTCGACACCATGCCAAAGAGATCATCGACGGAGAGAGGCTCGGTGCGAACATCAAGAGCGGATATGAGGGGTTGATAGTCCATATCGAGGCCAGCAATGAGGAAGGAAATCAGCTCTCCTTCGGGAAGAGGCTTTCCAGCCATGGCAAGTTCATCTGCGAGTGCACGCATCTGACCGAAGTACGCAGCAGCAGATTGAGAGCCCTTCTGGGCATTGGAGAGGGCGGCACGGCAGTTGTTGGCTCGCGACCTGGACTGGGCAGCAAACATGTTTGCAAGAGCAGTCCAGATGGCGTGGGATTTTTCTAAGGAGGCGACTTGTACCAGAACTTCTTTCGAGAGATTGCGAAGGAGATAGGCTACAAGTTGTTCATCCTGGATCAACCAGGCGGAGTAGGCTGGGTTTGGAACGGTCTGATCTTTGCCTTCAGCGTTCTTTGAGGTGATGGTGGCTGGTGGTTCTGGATTGTTTGATCTAGGTATCCTAGAAGGCCCGCTCCTATAATCTGAGATCGGGCTTGAGCTCGCCACAGAACATAGTTCGTGCGAGTCAGGGGTTCTGAGATGGTGTTGTTTAGGCCAGCGAGGAGAGAGTTGAGCTGGAGGGAGACATGGCGAGACAGGGTTCGATGCGTTGGTGGAGATCGATGATGGAGGCTAGACGAGAGGGAAAAGGGAGGCTCTGTATGCCATGTTAGGTTTTGTAGAAGCGTCTCAACCCCCGTAATATGGGAGCCCGCGTATATATATTGATATAGCGAGGCCAGCTCTCGCAGGAGGCATACATCAAGGTAGTTGAAACCACCAGAGAGGTACATGGGGATAGAGAGGATTACATCAAGAGATAAACATGAAAATAAAACAAAGAGATCTCCTCTAACTAACCACCAAACGTAGGTGGCCCGTATCCATACGTGACAATGTTTAACACAACCCTTCATCTTCCACACCAAGCTCCACGAACACCTCCATTGTATTCCGCACATCATCGCCAGCCTGCCCATGACTTATTTCTTTTAGATGAAAGGGTCGAACCGAGCTCGAGTAGGGCTCGATCTTCACCCGGCTTTGAATTAACAAAGCCATCAACCGGCCAGGATTACAAGAGCACACCATACAACCGAAGATAAAAAGGAAAACGGGGATTCAACCCCAGACAGCAGATACAAGGCACCGATGAGGTGCTGCTTGTGCATCCACAAGAGGCGCACCGACTCCCGGTTGCTTGGCCCGGTGCTGCTCCCACTAGTAGAAAAAGGACCTTATGTGAGACACATTAGTTCCGGTTCAATTTTGGCCCGGTACTAATGGTATCATTAGTACCAGTTCGAACGGCTATGCATTAGTGCCGGTTCGTGTCGAACCTTTAGTACCGGTTCGTGCCACGAACCGGTACTAAAGGGGTGGTGGCAGGCTGGCGTCAGGCCAGGGCCCCACGAGCCCCTTTAGTGCCGGTTCGTGGCACGAACCGGTACTAAATGTTGCCCTTTAGTACCGGTTCGTGCCACGAACCGGCATTAAAGGGGTCTAATCTATAGTCCCGGTTGGAGACACAAACCGGGACTATAGGACAATTTTCAAACTTGAAAAAATCATAACTAAATCATCCTAATTCAGAAAAATACATATAATATATCAAAATTTGCAGTACAAAAAGATAGAGGACCCTCCTCGTGACCTGGTCCTTGATCAAAAAGAAAAATGGGTAAAATTCAATAAACACTCCATTATCAAGTGTGATACGATGAACGGAAAGGAGATTTTTGGATGCACTTGGAACATGCAAGACATCTTTGAGATGAATATCACAATGTGGGGTTTTAACAATAGACTGACCAACATGACTTATCATCATACCTGCAGCGTTTTCTGCTGTGTTGATTTGCTCCTTGCCGTGATATCTTTCATGCATGGTCAGCTTCTCAAGATCAGAGGTAATGTTCTCGTTGGCGCCGGAGTCAAGGTACCAGTTGGAGTCAACTCCGTAGGAGGTATCTGCTGCAGCCGCAACTCGTTTCCTCTGGGAGTTATCCTCTGCATAACGCCATTTGCACTCTTTTGCGATGTGGTTAGTTTTTTTGCAGATCTGACATTTGTTCTCATATTCCTCATCCCCGGCAAAGTGGCGACCTTGGTTGTTGTTGTTGTAGAAACGCGGCTGGCCGTTGTTGTTGTAGTAGCCACCGCTGCCACCATGGTTGTTGTTGTAGTTGCCGCCACCGCCGCCGCGGTAGCCATTGCCACCGTTGTTTCCATGGCCGCCGCCGCCGCCGCGGTAGCCGCCGTTGTTGAAGCCGCCACGGTAGCCGCCGTTGCTGCTGCCATTGTTGCCGCCACCACTCTTGGGAAAACCACGGTTGCCCTTGGGAGGGCCACCACGTCCTCGAGCAGCGGCGTTTGCGGATGACTTGAAGGCACCCGATCCAGAGCCGTGGAACATCTCCACTCTCTGATCGAAGTTCGACACCATGCCAAAGAGATCATCGACGGAGAGAGGCTCGGTGCGAACATCAAGAGCGGATATGAGGGCTTGATAGTCCATATCGAGGCCAGCAATGAGGAAGGAAATCAGCTCTCCTTCGGGAAGAGGCTTTCCAGCCATGGCAAGTTCATCTGCGAGTGCACGCATCTGACCGAAGTACGCAGCAGCAGATTGAGAGCCCTTCTGGGCATTGGAGAGGGCGGCACGGCAGTTGTTGGCTCGCGACCTGGACTGGGCAGCAAACATGTTTGCAAGAGCAGTCTAGATGGCGTGGGATTTTTCTAAGGAGGCGACTTGTACCAGAACTTCTGTCGAGAGATTGCGAAGGAGATAGGCTACAAGTTGTTGATCCTGGATGAACCAGGCGGAGTAGGCTGGGTTTGGAACGGTCTGATCTTTGCCTTCAGCGTTCTTTGAGGTGATGGTGGCTGGTGGTTCTGGGATTGTTTGATCTAGGTATCCTAGAAGGCCCGCTCCTATAATCTGAGATCGGGCTTGAGCTCGCCATAGAACATAGTTCGTGCGAGTCAGGGGTTCTGAGATGGTGTTGTTTAGGCCAGCGAGGAGAGAGTTGAGCTGGAGGGAGACATGGCGAGACGGGGTTCGATGCGTTGGTGGAGATCGATGATGGAGGCTAGACGAGAGGGAAAAGGGAGGCTCTGTATGCCATGTTAGGTTTTGTAGAAGCGTCTCAACCCCCGTAATATGGGAGCCCGCGTATATATATTGATATAGCGAGGCCAGCTCTCGCAGGAGGCATACATCAAGGTAGTTGAAACCACCAGAGAGGTACATGGGGATAGAGAGGATTACATCAAGAGATAAACATGAAAATAAAACAAAGAGATCTCCTCTAACTAACCACCAAACGTAGGTGGCCCGTATCCATACGTGACAATGTTTAACACAACCCTTCATCTTCCACACCAAGCTCCACGAACACCTCCATTGTATTCCGCACATCATCGCCAGCCTGCCCATGACTTATTTCTTTTAGATGAAAGGGTCGAACCGAGCTTGAGTAGGGCTCGATCTTCACCCGGCTTTGAATTAACAAAGCCATCAACCGGCCAGGATTACAAGAGCACACCATACAACCGAAGATAAAAAGGAAAACGGGGATGCAACCCTAGACAGCAGATACAAGGCACCGATGAGGCGCTGCTTGTGCATCCACAAGCGGCGCGCCGACTCCCGGTTGCTTGGCCCGGTGCTGCTCCCACTAGTAGAAAAAGGACCTTATGTGAGACACATTAGTTCCGGTTCAATTTTGGCCCGGTACTAATGGTATCATTAGTACCAGTTCGAACGGCTATGCATTAGTGCCGGTTCGTGTCGAACCTTTAGTACCGGTTCGTGCCACGAACCGGTACTAAAGGGGTGGTGGCAGGCTGGCGTCAGGCTAGGGCCCCACGAGCCCCTTTAGTGCCGGTTCGTGGCACGAACCGGT
>NC_041383.1:38118571-38120152 GCF_002162155.2 Triticum dicoccoides
AGAACATAGTTCGTGCGAGTCAGGGGTTCTGAGATGGTGTTGTTTAGGCCAGCGAGGAGAGAGTTGAGCTGGAGGGAGACATGGCGAGACGGGGTTCGATGCGTTGGTGGAGATCGATGATGGAGGCTAGACGAGAGGGAAAAGGGAGGCTCTGTATGCCATGTTAGGTTTTGTAGAAGCGTCTCAACCCCCGTAATATGGGAGCCCGCGTATATATATTGATATAGCGAGGCCAGCTCTCGCAGGAGGCATACATCAAGGTAGTTGAAACCACCAGAGAGGTACATGGGGATAGAGAGGATTACATCAAGAGATAAACATGAAAATAAAACAAAGAGATCTCCTCTAACTAACCACCAAACGTAGGTGGCCCGTATCCATACGTGACAATGTTTAACACAACCCTTCATCTTCCACACCAAGCTCCACGAACACCTCCAGTGTATTCCGCACATCATCGCCAGCCTGCCCATGACTTATTTCTTTTAGATGAAAGGGTCGAACCGAGCTTGAGTAGGGCTCGATCTTCACCCGGCTTTGAATTAACAAAGCCATCAACCGGCCAGGATTACAAGAGCACACCATACAACCGAAGATAAAAAGGAAAACGGGGATGCAACCCTAGACAACAGATACAAGGCACCGATGAGGCGCTGCTTGTGCATCCACAAGCAGCGCGCCGACTCCCGGTTGCTTGGCCCGGTGCTGCTCCCACTAGTAGAAAAAGGACCTTATGTGAGACACATTAGTTCCGGTTCAATTTTGGCCCGGTACTAATGGTATCATTAGTACCAGTTCGAACGGCTATGCATTAGTGCCGGTTCGTGTCGAACCTTTAGTACCGGTTCGTGCCACGAACCGGTACTAAAGGGGTGGTGGCAGGCTGGCGTCAGGCTAGGGCCCCACGAGCCCCTTTAGTGCCGGTTCGTGGCACGAACCGGTACTAAAGGTTGCCCTTTAGTACCGGTTCGTGCCACGAACCGGCATTAAAGGGGTCTAACCTATAGTCCCGGTTGGAGACACAAACCGGGACTATAGGACAATTTTCAAGCTTGAAAAAATCATAACTAAATCATCCTAATTCAGAAAAATACATATAATATATCAAAACTTGCAGTACAAAAAGATAGAGGACCCTCCTCGTGACCTGGTCCTTGATCAAAAAGAAAAATGGGTAAAATTCAATAAACACTCCATTATCAAGTGTGATACGATGAACGGAAAGGAGATTTTTGGATGCACTTGGAACATGCAAGACATCTTTGAGATGAATATCACAATGTGGGGTTTTAACAATAGACTGACCAACATGACTTATCATCATACCTGCAGCGTTTTCTGCTGTGTTGATTTGCTCCTTGCCGTGATATCTTTCATGCATGGTCAGCTTCTCAAGATCAGAGGTAATGTTCTCGTTGGCGCCGGAGTCAAGGTACCAGTTGGAGTCAACTCCGTAGGAGGTATCTGCTGCAGCCGCAACTCGTTTCCTCTGGGAGTTATCCTCTGCATAACGCCATTTGCACTCTTTTGCGATGTGGTTAGTTTTTTTGCAGATCTGACATTTGTTCTCATATTCCTCAT
>NC_041383.1:38120162-38125120 GCF_002162155.2 Triticum dicoccoides
ACCGGTACTAAAGGTTGCCCTTTAGTACCGGTTCGTGCCACGAACCGGCATTAAAGGGGTCTAACCTATAGTCCCGGTTGGAGACACAAACCGGGACTATAGGACAATTTTCAAGCTTGAAAAAATCATAACTAAATCATCCTAATTCAGAAAAATACATATAATATATCAAAACTTGCAGTACAAAAGGATAGAGGACCCTCCTCGTGACCTGGTCCTTGATCAAAAAGAAAAATGGGTAAAATTCAATAAACACTCCATTATCAAGTGTGATACGATGAACGGAAAGGAGATTTTTGGATGCACTTGGAACATGCAAGACATCTTTGAGATGAATATCACAATGTGGGGTTTTAACAATAGACTGACCAACATGACTTATCATCATACCTGCAGCGTTTTCTGCTGTGTTGATTTGCTCCTTGCCGTGATATCTTTCATGCATGGTCAGCTTCTCAAGATCAGAGGTAATGTTCTCGTTGGCGCCGGAGTCAAGGTACCAGTTGGAGTCAACTCCGTAGGAGGTATCTGCTGCAGCCGCAACTCGTTTCCTCTGGGAGTTATCCTCTGCATAACGCCATTTGCACTCTTTTGTGATGTGGTTAGTTTTTTTGCATATCTGATATTTGTTCTCATATTCCTCATCCCCGGCAAAGTGGCGACCTTGGTTGTTGTTGTTGTAGAAACGCGGCTGGCCGTTGTTGTTGTAGTAGCCACCGCCGCCACCATGGTTGTTGTTGTAGTTGCCGCCACCGCCGCCGCGGTAGCCATTGCCACCGTTGTTTCCATGACCGCCGCCGCCGCCGCGGTAGCCGCCGTTGTTGAAGCCGCCACGGTAGCCGCCGTTGCTGCTGCCATTGTTGCCGCCACCACTCTTGGGAAAACCACGGTTGCCCTTGGGAGGGCCACCACGTCCTCGAGCAGCGGCGTTTGCGGATGACTTGAAGGCACCCGATCCAGAGCCGTGGAACATCTCCACTCTCTGATCGAAGTTCGACACCATGCCAAAGAGATCATCGACGGAGAGAGGCTCGGTGCGAACATCAAGAGCGGATATGAGGGGTTGATAGTCCATATCGAGGCCAGCAATGAGGAAGGAAATCAGCTCTCCTTCGGGAAGAGGCTTTCCAGCCATGGCAAGTTCATCTGCGAGTGCACGCATCTGACCGAAGTACGCAGCAGCAGATTGAGAGCCCTTCTGGGCATTGGAGAGGGCGGCACGGCAGTTGTTGGCTCGCGACCTGGACTGGGCAGCAAACATGTTTGCAAGAGCAGTCTAGATGGCGTGGGATTTTTCTAAGGAGGCAACTTGTACCAGAACTTCTTTCGAGAGATTGCGAAGGAGATAGGCTACAAGTTGTTGATCCTGGATCAACCAGGCGGAGTAGGCTGGGTTTGGAACGGTCTGATCTTTGCCTTCAGCGTTCTTTGAGGTGATGGTGGCTGGTGGTTCTGGGATTGTTTGATCTAGGTATCCTAGAAGGCCCGCTCCTATAATCTGAGATCGGGCTTGAGCTCGCCATAGAACATAGTTCGTGCGAGTCAGGGGTTCTGAGATGGTGTTGTTTAGGCCAGCGAGGAGAGAGTTGAGCTGGAGGGAGACATGGCGAGACGGGGTTCGATGCGTTGGTGGAGATCGATGATGGAGGCTAGACGAGAGGGAAAAGGGAGGCTCTGTATGCCATGTTAGGTTTTGTAGAAGCGTCTCAACCCCCGTAATATGGGAGCCCGCGTATATATATTGATATAGCGAGGCCAGCTCTCGCAGGAGGCACACATCAAGGTAGTTGAAACCACCAGAGAGGTACATGGGGATAGAGAGGATTACATCAAGAGATAAACATGAAAATAAAACAAAGAGATCTCCTCTAACTAACCACCAAACGTAGGTGGCCCGTATCCATACGTGACAATGTTTAACACAACCCTTCATCTTCCACACCAAGCTCCACGAACACCTCCATTGTATTCCGCACATCATCGCCAGCCTGCCCATGACTTATTTCTTTTAGATGAAAGGGTCGAACCGAGCTCGAGTAGGGCTCGATCTTCACCCGGCTTTGAATTAACAAAGCCATCAACCGGCCAGGATTACAAGAGCACACCATACAACCGAAGATAAAAAGGAAAACGGGGATGCAACCCCAGACAGCAGATACAAGGCACCGATGAGGCGCTGCTTGTGCATCCACAAGCGGCGCGCCGACTCCCGGTTGCTTGGCCCGGTGCTGCTCCCACTAGTAGAAAAAGGACCTTATGTGAGACACATTAGTTCCGGTTCAATTTTGGCCCGGTACTAATGGTATCATTAGTACCAGTTTGAACGGCTATGCATTAGTGCCGGTTCGTGTCGAACCTTTAGTACCGGTTCATGCCACGAACCGGTACTAAAGGGGTGGTGGCAGGCTGGCGTCAGGCTAGGGCCCCACGAGCCCCTTTAGTGCCGGTTCGTGGCACGAACCGGTACTAAAGGTTGCCCTTTAGTACCGGCTCGTGCCACGAACCGGCATTAAAGGGGTCTAACCTATAGTCCTGGTTGGATACACAAACCGGGACTATAGGACAATTTTCAAACTTGAAAAAATCATAACTAAATCAACCTAATTCAGAAAAATACATATAATATATCAAAACTTGCAGTACAAAAAGATAGAGGACCCTCCTCGTGACCTGGTCCTTGATCAAAAAGAAAAATGGGTAAAATTCAATAAACACTCCAGTATCAAGTGTGATACGATGAACGGAAAGGAGATTTTTGGATGCACTTGGAACATGCAAGACATCTTTGAGATGAATATCACAATGTGGGGTTTTAACAATAGACTGACCAACATGACTTATCATCATACCTGCAGCGTTTTCTGCTGTGTTGATTTGCTCCCTGCCGTGATATCTTTCATGCATGGTCAGCTTCTCAAGATCAGAGGTAATGTTCTCGTTGGCGCCGGAGTCAAGGTACCAGTTGGAGTCAACTCCATAGGAGGTATCTGCTGCAGCCGCAACTCGTTTCCTCTGGGAGTTATCCTCTGCATAACGCCATTTGCACTCTTTTGCGATGTGGTTAGTTTTTTTGCAGATCTGACATTTGTTCTCATATTCCTCATACCCGGCAAAGTGGCGACCTTGGTTGTTGTTGTTGTAGAAACGCGGCTGGCCGTTGTTGTTATAGTAGCCACCGCCGCCACCATGGTTGTTGTTGTAGTTGCCGCCACCGCCGCCGCGGTAGCCATTGCCACCGTCGTTTCCATGGCCGCCGCCGCCGCCGCGGTAGCCGCCGTTGTTGAAGCCGCCACGGTAGCCGCCGTTGCTGCTGCCATTGTTGCCGCCACCACTCTTGGGAAAACCACGGTTTCCCTTGGGAGGGCCACCACGTCCTCGAGCAGCGGCGTTTGCGGATGACTTGAAGGCACCCGATCCAGAGCCGTGGAACATCTCCACTCTCTGATCGAAGTTCGACACCATGCCAAAGAGATCATCGACGGAGAGAGGCTCGGTGCGAACATCAAGAGCGGATATGAGGGGTTGATAGTCCATATCGAGGCCAGCAATGAGGAAGGAAATCAGCTCTCCTTCGGGAAGAGGCTTTCCAGCCATGGCAAGTTCATCTGCGAGTGCACGCATCTGACCGAAGTACGCAGCAGCAGATTGAGAGCCCTTCTGGGCATTGGAGAGGGCGGCACGGCAGTTGTTGGCTCGCGACCTGGACTGGGCAACAAACATGTTTGCAAGAGCAGTCCAGATGGCGTGGGATTTTTCTAAGGAGGCGAATTGTACCAGAACTTCTTTCGAGAGATTGCGAAGGAGATAGGCTACAAGTTGTTGATCCTGGATCAACCAGGCGGAGTAGGCTGGGTTTGGAACGGTCTGATCTTTGCCTTCAGCGTTCTTTGAGGTGGTGGTGGCTGGTGGTTCTGGGATTGTTTGATCTAGGTATCCTAGAGGGCCCGCTCCTATAATCTGAGATCGGGCTTGAGCTCGCCACAGAACATAGTTCGTGCGAGTCAGGGGTTCTGAGATGGTGTTGTTTAGGCCAGCGAGGAGAGGGTTGAGCTGGAGGGAGACATGGCGAGACGGGGTTCGATGCGTTGGTGGAGATCGATGATGGAGGCTAGACGAGAGGGAAAAGGGAGGCTCTGTATGCCATGTTAGGTTTTGTAGAAGCGTCTCAACCCCCGTAATATGGGAGCCCGCGTATATATATTGATATAGCGAGGCCAGCTCTCGCAGGAGGCATACATCAAGGTAGTTGAAACCACCAGAGAGGTACATGGGGATAGAGAGGATTACAGCAAGAGATAAACATGAAAATAAAACAAAGAGATCTCCTCTAACTAACCACCAAACGTAGGTGGCCCGTATCCATACGTGACAATGTTTAACACAACCCTTCATCTTCCACACCAAGCTCCACGAACACCTCCATTGTATTCCGCACATCATCGCCAGCCTGCCCATGACTTATTTCTTTTAGATGAAAGGGTCGAACCGAGCTCGAGTAGGGCTCGATCTTCAGCCGGCTTTGAATTAACAAAGCCATCAACCGGCCAGGATAACAAGAGCACACCATACAACCGAAGATAAAAAGGAAAACGGGGATGCAACCCCAGACAGCAGATACAAGGCACCGATGAGGCGCTGCTTGTGCATCCACAAGCGGCGCGCCGACTCCCGGTTGCGTGGCCCGGTGCTGCTCCCACTAGTAGAAAAAGGACCTTATGTGAGACACATTAGTTCCGGTTCAATTTTGGCCCGGTACTAATGGTATCATTAGTACCAGTTCGAACGGCTATGCATTAGTGCCGGTTCGTGTCGAACCTTTAGTACCGGTTCGTGCCACGAACCGGTACTAAAGGGGTGGTGGCAGGCTGGCGTCAGGCCAGGGCCCCACGAGCCCCTTTAGTGCCGGTTCGTGGCACGAACCGGTACTAAAGGTTGCCCTTTAGTACCGGTTCGTGCCA
>NC_041383.1:38125495-38161462 GCF_002162155.2 Triticum dicoccoides
GAACGGCTATGCATTAGTGCCGGTTCGTGTCGAACCTTTAGTACCGGTTCGTGCCACGAACCGGTACTAAAGGGGTGGTGGCAGGCTGGCGTCAGGCCAGGGCCCCACGAGCCCCTTTAGTGCCGGTTCGTGGCACGAACCGGTACTAAAGGGTGCCCTTTAGTACCGGTTCGTGCCACGAACCGGCATTAAAGGGGTCTAACCTATAGTCCCGGTTGGAGACACAAACCGGGACTATAGGAAAATTTTCAAACTTGAAAAAATCATAACTAAATCATCCTAATTCAGAAAAATACATATAATATATCAAAATTTGCAGTACAAAAAGATAGAGGACCCTCCTCGTGACCTGGTCCTTGATCAAAAAGAAAAATGGGTAAAATTCAATAAACACTCCATTATCAAGTGTGATACGATGAACGGAAAGGAGATTTTTGGATGCACTTGGAACATGCAAGACATCTTTGAGATGAATATCACAATGTCGGGTTTTAACAATAGACTGACCAACATGACTTATCATCATACCTGCAGCGTTTTCTGCTGTGTTGATTTGCTCCCTGCCGTGATATCTTTCATGCATGGTCAGCTTCTCAAGATCAGAGGTAATGTTCTCGTTGGCGCCGGAGTCAAGGTACCAGTTGGAGTCAACTCCGTAGGAGGTATCTGCTGCAGCCGCAACTCGTTTCCTCTGGGAGTTATCCTCTGCATAACGCCATTTGCACTCTTTTGCGATGTGGTTAGTTTTTTTGCAGATCTGACATTTGGTCTCATATTCCTCATACCCGGCAAAGTGGCGACCTTGGTTGTTGTTGTTGTAGAAACGCGGCTGGCCGTTGTTGTTGTAATAGCCACCGCCGCCACCATGGTTGTTGTTGTAGTTGCCGCCACCGCCGCCGCGGTAGCCATTGCCACCGTTGTTTCCATGGCCGCCGCCGCCGCCGCGGTAGCCGCCGTTGTTGAAGCCGCCACGGTAGCCGCCGTTGCTGTTGCCATTGTTGCCGCCACCACTCTTGGGAAAACCACGGTTGCCCTTGGGAGGGCCACCACGTCCTCGAGCAGCGGCGTTTGCGGATGACTTGAAGGCACCCGATCCAGAGCCGTGGAACATCTCCACTCTCTGATCGAAGTTCGACACCATGCCAAAGAGATCATCGACGGAGAGAGGCTCGGTGCGAACATCAAGAGCGGATATGAGGGGTTGATAGTCCATATCGAGGCCAGCAATGAGGAAGGAAATCAGCTCTCCTTCGGGAAGAGGCTTTCCAGCCATGGCAAGTTCATCTGCGAGTGCACGCATCTGACCGAAGTACGCATCAGCAGATTGAGAGCCCTTCTGGGCATTGGAGAGGGCGGCACGGCAGTTGTTGGCTCGCGACCTGGACTGGGCAGCAAACATGTTTGCAAGAGCAGTCCAGATGGCGTGGGATTTTTCTAAGGAGGCGACTTGTACCAGAACTTCTTTCGAGAGATTGCGAAGGAGATAGGCTACAAGTTGTTGATCCCGGATCAACCAGGCGGAGTAGGCTGGGTTTGGAACGGTCTGATCTTTGCCTTCAGCGTTCTTTGAGGTGATGGTGGCTGGTGGTTCTGGGATTGTTTGATCTAGGTATCCTAGAAGGCCCGCTCCTATAATCTGAGATCGGGCTTGAGCTCGCCACAGAACATAGTTCGTGCGAGTCAGGGGTTCTGAGATGGTGTTGTTTAGGCCAGCGAGGAGAGGGTTGAGCTGGAGGGAGACATGGCGAGACGGGGTTCGATGCGTTGGTGGAGATCGATGATGGAGGCTAGACGAGAGGGAAAAGGGAGGCTCTGTATGCCATGTTAGGTTTTGTAGAAGCGTCTCAACCCCCGTAATATGGGAGCCCGCGTATATATATTGATATAGCGAGGCCAGCTCTCGCAGGAGGCATACATCAAGGTAGTTGAAACCACCAGAGAGGTACATGGGGATAGAGAGTATTACATCAAGAGATAAACATGAAAATAAAACAAAGAGATCTCCTCTAACTAACCACCAAACGTAGGTGGCCCGTATCCATACGTGACAATGTTTAACACAACCCTTCATCTTCCACACCAAGCTCCACGAACACCTCCATTGTATTCCGCACATCATCGCCAGCCTGCCCATGACTTATTTCTTTTAGATGAAAGGGTCGAACCGAGCTCGAGTTGGGCTCGATCTTCACCCGGCTTTGAATTAACAAAGCCATCAACCGGCCAGGATTACAAGAGCACACCATACAACCGAAGATAAAAAGGAAAACGGGGATGCAACCCCAGACAGCAGATACAAGGCACCGATGAGGCGCTGCTTGTGCATCCACAAGCGGCGCGCCGACTCCCGGTTGCTTGGCCCGGTGCTGCTCCCACTAGTAGAAAAAGGACCTTATGTGAGACACATTAGTTCCAGTTCAATTTTGGCCCGGTACTAATGGTATCATTAGTACCAGTTCGAACGGCTATGCATTAGTGCCGGTTCGTGTCGAACCTTTAGTACCGGTTCGTGCCATGAACCGGTACTAAAGGGGTGGTGGCAGGCTGGCGTCAGGCCAGGGCCCCACGAGCCCCTTTAGTGCCGGTTCGTGGCACGAACCGGTACTAAAGGTTGCCCTTTAGTACCGGTTCGTGCCACGAACCGGCATTAAAGGGGTCTAACCTATAGTCCCGGTTGGAGACACAAACCGGGACTATAGGACAATTTTCAAACTTGAAAAAATCATAACTAAATCATCCTAATTCAGAAAAATACATATAATATATCAAAATTTGCAGTACAAAAAGATAGAGGACCCTCCTCGTGACCTGGTCCTTGATCAAAAAGAAAAATGGGTAAAATTCAATAAATTCTCCATTATCAAGTGTGATACGATGAACGGAAAGGAGATTTTTGGATGCACTTGGAACATGCAAGACATCTTTGAGATGAATATCACAATGTGGGGTTTTAACAATAGACTGACCAACATGACTTATCATCATACCTGCAGCGTTTTCTGCTGTGTTGATTTGCTCCTTGCTGTGATATCTTTCATGCATGGTCACCTTCTCAAGATCAGAGGTAATGTTCTCGTTGGCGCCGGAGTCAAGGTACCAGTTGGAGTCAACTCCGTAGGAGGTATCTGCTGCAGCCGCAACTCGTTTCCTCTGGGAGTTATCCTCTGCATAACGCCATTTGCACTCTTTTGCGATGTGGTTAGTTTTTTTGCAGATCTGACATTTGTTCTCATATTCCTCATACCCGGCAAAGTGGCGACCTTGGTTGTTGTTGTTGTAGAAACGCGGCTGGCCGTTGTTGTTGTAGTAGCCACCGCCGCCACCATGGTTGTTGTTGTAGTTGCCGCCACCGCCGCCGCGGTAGCCATTGCCACCGTTGTTTCCATGGCCGCCGCCGCCGCCGCGGTAGCCGCCGTTGTTGAAGCCGCCACGGTAGCCGCCGTTGCTGCTGCCATTGTTGCCGCCACCACTCTTGGGAAAACCACGGTTGCCCTTGGGAGGGCCACCACGTCCTCGAGCAGCGGCGTTTGCGGATGACTTGAAGGCACCCGATCCAGAGCCGTGGAACATCTCCACTCTCTGATCGAAGTTCGACACCATGCCAAAGAGATCATCGACGGAGAGAGGCTCGGTGCGAACATCAAGAGCGGATATGAGGGGTTGATAGTCCATATCGAGGCCAGCAATGAGGAAGGAAATCAGCTCTCCTTCGGGAAGAGGCTTTCCAGCCATGGCAAGTTCATCTGCGAGTGCACGCATCTGACCGAAGTACGCAGCAGCAGATTGAGAGCCCTTCTGGGCATTGGAGAGGGCGGCACGGTAGTTGTTGGCTCGCGACTTGGACTGGGCAGCAAACATGTTTGCAAGAGCAGTCCAGATGGCGTGGGATTTTTCTAAGGAGGCGACTTGTACCAGAACTTCTTTCGAGAGATTGCGAAGCAGATAGGCTACAAGTTGTTGATCCTGGATCAACCAGGCGGAGTAGGCTGGGTTTGGAACGGTCTGATCTTTGCCTTCAGCGTTCTTTGAGGTGATGGTGGCTGGTGGTTCTGGGATTGTTTGATCTAGGTATCCTAGAAGGCCCGCTCCTATAATCTGAGATCGGGCTTGAGCTCGCCACAGAACATAGTTCGTGCGAGTCAGGGGTTCTGAGATGGTGTTGTTTAGGCCAGCGAGGAGAGAGTTGAGCTGGAGGGAGACATGGCGAGACGGGGTTCGATGCGTTGGTGGAGATCGATGATGGAGGCTAGACGAGAGGGAAAAGGGAGGCTCTGTATGCCATGTTAGGTTTTGTAGAAGCGTCTCAACCCCCGTAATATGGGAGCCCGCGTATATATATTGATATAGCCAGGCCAGCTCTCGCAGGAGGCATACATCAAGGTAGTTGAAACCACCAGAGAGGTACATGGGGATAGAGAGGATTACATCAAGAGATAAACATGAAAATAAAACAAAGAGATCTCCTCTAACTAACCACCAAACGTAGGTGGCCCGTATCCATACGTGACAATGTTTAACACAACCCTTCATCTTCCACACCAAGCTCCACGAACACCTCCATTGTATTCCGCACATCATCGCCAGCCTGCCCATGACTTATTTCTTTTAGATGAAAGGGTCGAACCGAGCTCGAGTAGGGCTCGATCTTCACCCGACTTTGAATTAACAAAGCCATCAACCGGCCAGGATTACAAGAGCACACCATACAACCGAAGATAAAAAGGAAAACGGGGATGCAACCCCAGACAGCAGATACAAGGCACCGATGAGGCGCTGCTTGTGCATCCACAAGCGGCGCGCCGACTCCCGGTTGCTTGGCCCGGTGCTGCTCCCACTAGTAGAAAAAGGACCTTATGTGAGACACATTAGTTCCGGTTCAATTTTGGCCCGGTACTAATGGTATCATTAGTACCAGTTCGAACGGCTATGCATTAGTGCCGGTTCGTGTCGAACCTTTAGTACCGGTTCGTGCCACGAACCGGTACTAAAGGGGTGCTGGCAGGCTGGCGTCAGGCCAGGGCCCCACGAGCCCCTTTAGTGCCGGTTCGTGGCAAGAACCGGTACTAAAGGTTGCCCTTCAGTACCGGTTCGTGCCACGAACCGGCATTAAAGGGGTCTAACCTATAGTCCCGGTTGGAGACACAAACCGGGACTATAGGACAATTTTCAAACTTGAAAAAATCATAACTAAATCATCCTAATTCAGAAAAATACATATAATATATCAAAATTTGCAGTACAAAAAGATAGAGGACCCTCCTCGTGACCTGGTCCTTGATCAAAAAGAAAAATGGGTAAAATTCAATAAACACTCCATTATCAAGTGTGATACGATGAACGGAAAGGAGATTTTTGGATGCACTTGGAACATGCAAGACATCTTTGAGATGAATATCACAATGTGGGGTTTTAACAATAGACTGACCAACATGACTTATCATCATACCTGCAGCGTTTTCTGCTGTGTTGATTTGCTCCTTGCCGTGATATCTTTCATGCATGGTCAGCTTCTCAAGATCAGAGGTAATGTTCTCGTTGGCGCCGGAGTCAAGGTACTAGTTGGAGTCAACTCCGTAGGAGGTATCTGCTGCAGCCGCAACTCGTTTCCTCTGGGAGTTATCCTCTGCATAACGCCATTTGCACTCTTTTGTGATGTGGTTAGTTTTTTTGCAGATCTGACATTTGTTCTCATATTCCTCATACCCGGCAAAGTGGCGACCTTGGTTGTTGTTGTTGTAGAAACGCGGCTGGCCGTTGTTGTTGTAGTAGCCACCGCCGCCACCATGGTTGTTGTTGTAGTTGCCGCCACCGCCGCCGGTAGCCATTGCCACCGTTGTTTCCATGGCCGCCGCTGCCGCCGCGGTAGCCGCCGTTGTTGAAGCCGCCACGGTAGCCGCCGTTGCTGCTGCCATTGTTGCCGCCACCACTCTTGGGAAAACCACGGTTGCCCTTGGGAGGGCCACCACGTCCTCGAGCAGCGGCGTTTGCGGATGACTTGAAGGCACCCGATCCAGAGCCGTGGAACATCTCCACTCTCTGATCGAAGTTCGACACCATGCCAAAGAGATCATCGACGGAGAGAGGCTCGGTGCGAACATCAAGAGCGGATATGAGGGGTTGATAGTCCATATCGAGGCCAGCAATGAGGAAGGAAATCAGCTCTCCTTCGGGAAGAGGCTTTCCAGCCATGGCAAGTTCATCTGCGAGTGCACGCATCTGACCGAAGTACGCAGCAGCAGATTGAGAGCCCTTCTGGGCATTGGAGAGGGCGGCACGGCAGTTGTTGGCTCGCGACCTGGACTGGGCAGCAAACATGTTTGCAAGAGCAGTCCAGATGGCGTGGGATTTTTCTAAGGAGGCGACTTGTACCAGAACTTCTTTCGAGAGATTGCGAAGGAGATAGGCTACAAGTTGTTGATCCTGGATCAACCAGGCAGAGTAGGCTGGGTTTGGAACGGTCTGATCTTTGCCTTCAGCGTTCTTTGAGGTGATGGTGGCTGGTGGTTCTGGGATTGTTTGATCTAGGTATCCTAGAAGGCCCGCTCCTATAATCTGAGATCGGGCTTGAGCTCGCCACAGAACATAGTTTGTGCGAGTCAGGGGTTCTGAGATGGTGTTGTTTAGGCCAGCGAGGAGAGAGTTGAGCTGGAGGGAGACATGGCGAGACGGGGTTCGATGCGTTGGTGGAGATCGATGATGGAGGCTAGACGAGAGGGAAAAGGGAGGCTCTGTATGCCATGTTAGGTTTTGTAGAAGCGTCTCAACCCCCGTAATATGGGAGCCCGCGTATATATATTGATATAGCGAGGCCAGCTCTCGCAATAGGCATACATCAAGGTAGTTGAAACCACCAGAGAGGTACATGGGGATAGAGAGGATTACATCAAGAGATAAACATGAAAATAAAACAAAGAGATCTCCTCTAACTAACCACCAAACGTAGGTGGCCCGTATCCATACGTGACAATGTTTAACACAACCCTTCATCTTCCACACCAAGCTCCACGAACACCTCCATTGTATTCCGCACATCATCGCCAGCCTGCCCATGACTTATTTCTTTTAGATGAAAGGGTCGAACCGAGCTCGAGTAGGGCTCGATCTTCACCCGGATTTGAATTAACAAAGCCATCAACCGGCCAGGATTACAAGAGCACACCATACAACCGAAGATAAAAAGGAAAACGGGGATGCAACCCCAGACAGCAGATACAAGGCACCGATGAGGCGCTGCTTGTGCATCCACAAGCGGCGCGCCGACTCCCGGTTGCTTGGCCCGGTGCTGCTCCCACTAGTAGAAAAAGGACCTTATGTGAGACACATTAGTTCCGGTTCAATTTTGGCCCGGTACTAATGGTATCATTGGTACCAGTTCGAACGGCCATGCATTAGTGCCGGTTCGTGTCGAACCTTTAGTACCGGTTCGTGCCACGAACCGGTACTAAAGGGGTGGTGGCAGGCTGGCGTCAGGCCAGGGCCCCACGAGCCCCTTTAGTGCCGATTCGTGGCACGAACCGGTACTAAAGGTTGCCCTTTAGTACCGGTTCGTGCCACGAACCGGTATTAAAGGGGTCTAACCTATAGTCCCGGTTGGAGACACAAACCGGGACTATAGGACAATTTTCAAACTTGAAAAAATCATAACTAAATCATCCTAATTCAGAAAAATACATATAATATATCAAAATTTGCAGTACAAAAAGATAGAGGACCCTCCTCGTGACCTGGTCCTTGATCAAAAAGAAAAATGGGTAAAATTCAATAAACACTCCATTATCAAGTGTGATACGATGAACGGAAAGGAGATTTTTGGATGCACTTGGAACATGCAAGACATCTTTGAGATGAATATCACAATGTGGGGTTTTAACAATAGACTGACCAACATGACTTATCATCATACCTGCAGCGTTTTCTGCTGTGTTGATTTGCTCCTTGCCATGATATCTTTCATGCATGGTCAGCTTCTCAAGATCAGAGGTAATGTTCTCGTTGGCGCCGGAGTCAAGGTACCAGTTGGAGTCAACTCCGTAGGAGGTATCTGCTGCAGCCGCAACTCGTTTCCTCTGGGAGTTATCCTCTGCATAACGCCATTTGCACTCTTTTGCGATGTGGTTAGTTTTTTTGCAGATCTGACATTTGTTCTCATATTCCTCATACCCGGCAAAGTGGCGACCTTGGTTGTTGTTGTTGTAGAAACGTGGCTGGCCGTTGTTGTTGTAGTAGCCACCGCCGCCACCATGGTTGTTGTTGTAGTTGCCGCCACCGCCGCCGCGGTAGCCATTGCCACCGTTGTTTCCATGGCCGCCGCCGCCGCCGCGGTAGCCGCCGTTGTTGAAGCCGCCACGGTAGCCGCCGTTGCTGCTGCCATTGTTGCCGCCACCACTCTTGGGAAAACCACGGTTGCCCTTGGGAGGGCCACCACGTCCTCGAGCAGCGGCGTTTGCGGATGACTTGAAGGCACCCGATCCAGAGCCGTGGAACATCTCCACTCTCTGATCGAAGTTCGACACCATGCCAAAGAGATCATCGACGGAGAGAGGCTCGGTGCGAACATCAAGAGCGGATATGAGGGGTTGATAGTCCATATCGAGGCCAGCAATGAGGAAGGAAATCAGCTCTCCTTCGGGAAGAGGCTTTCCAGCCATGGCAAGTCCATCTGCGAGTGCACGCATCTAACCGAAGTACGCAGCAGCAGATTGAGAGCCCTTCTGGGCATTGGAGAGGGCGGCACGGCAGTTGTTGGCTCGCGACCTGGACTGGGCAGCAAACATGTTTGCAAGAGCAGTCCAGATGGCGTGGGATTTTTCTAAGGAGGCGACTTGTACCAGAACTTCTTTCGAGAGATTGCGAAGGAGATAGGCTACAAGTTGTTGATCCTGGATCAACCAGGCGGAGTAGGCTGGGTTTGGAACGGTCTGATCTTTGCCTTCAGCGTTCTTTGAGGTGATGGTGGCTGGTGTTTCTGGGATTGTTTGATCTAGGTATCCTAGAAGGCCCGCTCCTATAATCTGAGATCGGGCTTGAGCTCGCCACAGAACATAGTTCGTGCGAGTCAGGGGTTCTGAGATGGTGTTGTTTAGGCCAGCGAGGAGAGAGTTGAGCTGGAGGGAGACATGGCGAGACGGGGTTCGATGCGTTGGTGGAGATCGATGATGGAGGCTAGACGAGAGGGAAAAGGGAGGCTCTGTATGCCATGTTAGGTTTTGTAGAAGCGTCTCAACCCCCGTAATATGGGAGCCCGCGTATATATATTGATATAGCGAGGCCAGCTCTCGCAATAGGCATACATCAAGGTAGTTGAAACCACCAGAGAGGTACATGGGGATAGAGAGGATTACATCAAGAGATAAACATGAAAATAAAACAAAGAGATCTCCTCTAACTAACCACCAAACGTAGGTGGCCCGTATCCATACGTGACAATGTTTAACACAACCCTTCATCTTCCACACCAAGCTCCACGAACACCTCCATTGTATTCCGCACATCATCGCCAGCCTGCCCATGACTTATTTCTTTTAGATGAAAGGGTCGAACCGAGCTCGAGTAGGGCTCGATCTTCACCCGGATTTGAATTAACAAAGCCATCAACCGGCCAGGATTACAAGAGCACACCATACAACCGAAGATAAAAAGGAAAACGGGGATGCAACCCCAGACAGCAGATACAAGGCACCGATGAGGCGCTGCTTGTGCATCCACAAGCGGCGCGCCGACTCCCGGTTGCTTGGCCCGGTGCTGCTCCCACTAGTAGAAAAAGGACCTTATGTGAGACACATTAGTTCCGGTTCAATTTTGGCCCGGTACTAATGGTATCATTGGTACCAGTTCGAACGGCCATGCATTAGTGCCGGTTCGTGTCGAACCTTTAGTACCGGTTCGTGCCACGAACCGGTACTAAAGGGGTGGTGGCAGGCTGGCGTCAGGCCAGGGCCCCACGAGCCCCTTTAGTGCCGATTCGTGGCACGAACCGGTACTAAAGGTTGCCCTTTAGTACCGGTTCGTGCCACGAACCGGTATTAAAGGGGTCTAACCTATAGTCCCGGTTGGAGACACAAACCGGGACTATAGGACAATTTTCAAACTTGAAAAAATCATAACTAAATCATCCTAATTCAGAAAAATACATATAATATATCAAAATTTGCAGTACAAAAAGATAGAGGACCCTCCTCGTGACCTGGTCCTTGATCAAAAAGAAAAATGGGTAAAATTCAATAAACACTCCATTATCAAGTGTGATACGATGAACGGAAAGGAGATTTTTGGATGCACTTGGAACATGCAAGACATCTTTGAGATGAATATCACAATGTGGGGTTTTAACAATAGACTGACCAACATGACTTATCATCATACCTGCAGCGTTTTCTGCTGTGTTGATTTGCTCCTTGCCATGATATCTTTCATGCATGGTCAGCTTCTCAAGATCAGAGGTAATGTTCTCGTTGGCGCCGGAGTCAAGGTACCAGTTGGAGTCAACTCCGTAGGAGGTATCTGCTGCAGCCGCAACTCGTTTCCTCTGGGAGTTATCCTCTGCATAACGCCATTTGCACTCTTTTGCGATGTGGTTAGTTTTTTTGCAGATCTGACATTTGTTCTCATATTCCTCATACCCGGCAAAGTGGCGACCTTGGTTGTTGTTGTTGTAGAAACGCGGCTGGCCATTGTTGTTGTAGTAGCCACCGCCGCCACCATGGTTGTTGTTGTAGTTGCCGCCACCGCCGCCGGTAGTCATTGCCACCGTTGTTTCCATGGCCGCCGCCGCCGCCGCGGTAGCCGCCGTTGTTGAAGCCGCCACGGTAGCCGCCGTTGCTGCTGCCATTGTTGCCGCCACCACTCTTGGGAAAACCACGGTTGCCCTTGGGAGGGCCACCACGTCCTCGAGCAGTGGCGTTTGCGGATGACTTGAAGGCACCCGATCCAGAGCCGTGGAACATCTCCACTCTCTGATCGAAGTTCGACACCATGCCAAAGAGATCATCAACGGAGAGAGGCTCGGTGCGAACATCAAGAGCGGATATGAGGGGTTGATAGTCCATATCGAGGCCAGCAATGAGGAAGGAAATCAGCTCTCCTTCGGGAAGAGGCTTTCCAGCCATGGCAAGTTCATCTGCGAGTGCACGCATCTGACCGAAGTACGCAGCAGCAGATTGAGAGCCCTTCTGGGCATTGGAGAGGGCGGCACGGCAGTTGTTGGCTCGCGACCTGGACTGGGCAGCAAACATGTTTGCAAGAGCAGTCCAGATGGCGTGGGATTTTTCTAAGGAGGCGACTTGTACCAGAACTTCTTTCGAGAGATTGCGAAGGAGATAGGCTACAAGTTGTTGATCCTGGATCAACCAGGCGGAGTAGGCTGGGTTTGGAACGGTCTGATCTTTGCCTTCAGCGTTCTTTGAGGTGATGGTGGCTGGTGGTTCTGGGATTGTTTGATCTAGGTATCCTAGAAGGCCCGCTCCTATAATCTGAGATCGGGCTTGAACTCGCCACAGAACATAGTTCGTGCGAGTCAGGGGTTCTGAGATGGTGTTGTTTAGGCCAGCGAGGAGAGAGTTGAGCTGGAGGGAGACATGGCGAGACGGGGTTCGATGCGTTGGTGGAGATCGATGATGGAGGCTAGACGAGAGGGAAAAGGGAGGCTCTGTATGCCATGTTAGGTTTTGTAGAAGCGTCTCAACCCCCGTAATATGGGAGCCCGCGTATATATATTGATATAGCAAGGCCAGCTCTCGCAGGAGGCATACATCAAGGTAGTTGAAACCACCAGAGAGGTACATGGGGATAGAGAGGATTACATCAAGGGATAAACATGAAAATAAAACAAAGAGATCTCCTCTAACTAACCACCAAACATAGGTGGCCCGTATCCATACGTGACAATGTTTAACACAACCCTTCATCTTCCACACCAAGCTCCACGAACACCTCCATTGTATTCCGCACATCATCGCCAGCCTGCCCATGACTTATTTCTTTTAGATGAAAGGGTCGAACCGAGCTCGAGTAGGGCTCGATCTTCACCCGGCTTTGAATTAACAAAGCCATCAACCGGCCAGGATTACAAGAGCACACCATACAACCGAAGATAAAAAGGAAAACGGGGATGCAACCCCAGACAGCAGATACAAGGCACCGATGAGGCGCTGCTTGTGCATCCACAAGCGGCGCGCCGACTCCCGGTTGCTTGGCCCGGTGCTGCTCCCACTAGTAGAAAAAGGACCTTATGTGAGACACATTAGTTCCGGTTCAATTTTGGCCCGGTACTAATGGTATCATTAGTACCAGTTCGAACGGCTATGCATTAGTGCCGGTTCGTGTCGAACCTTTAGTACCGGTTCGTGCCACGAACCGGTACTAAAGGGGTGGTGGCAGGCTGGCGTCAGGCCAGGGCCCCACGAGCCCCTTTAGTGCCGATTCGTGGCACGAACCGGTACTAAAGGTTGCCCTTTAGTACCGGTTCGTGCCACGAACCGGCATTAAAGGGGTCTAACCTATAGTCCCGGTTGGAGA
Source organism: Triticum dicoccoides (assembly GCF_002162155.2). Classification (NCBI taxonomy): domain Eukaryota; kingdom Viridiplantae; phylum Streptophyta; class Magnoliopsida; order Poales; family Poaceae; genus Triticum; species Triticum dicoccoides. The sequence continues at coordinate 38,138,009 of NC_041383.1, forward strand.
CACAAACCGGGACTATAGGACAATTTTCAAACTTGAAAAAATCATAACTAAATCATCCTAATTCAGAAAAATACATATAATATATCAAAATTTGCAGTACAAAAAGATAGAGGACCCTCCTCGTGACCTGGTCCTTGATGAAAAAGAAAATGGGGTAAAATTCAATAAACACTCCATTATCAAGTGTGATACGATGAACGGAAAGGAGATTTTTGGATGCACTTGGAACATGCAAGACATCTTTGAGATGAATATCACAATGTGGGGTTTTAACAATAGACTGGCCAACATGACTTATCATCATACCTGCAGCGTTTTCTGCTGTGTTGATTTGCTCCTTGCCATGATATCTTTCATGCATGGTCAGCTTCTCAAGATCAGAGGTAATGTTCTCGTTGGCGCCGGAGTCAAGGTACCAGTTGGAGTCAACTCCGTAGGAGGTATCTGCTGCAGCCGCAACTCGTTTCCTCTGGGAGTTATCCTCTGCATAACGCCATTTGCACTCTTTTGCGATGTGGTTAGTTTTTTTGCAGATCTGACATTTGTTCTCATATTCCTCATACCCGGCAAAGTGGCGACCTTGGTTGTTGTTGTTGTAGAAACGCGGCTGGCCGTTGTTGTTGTAGTAGCCACCGCCGCCACCATGGTTGTTGTTGTAGTTGCCGCCACCGCCGCCGCGGTAGCCATTGCCACCGTTGTTTCCATGGCCGCCGCCGCCGCCGCGGTAGCCGCCATTGTTGAAGCCGCCACGGTAGCCGCCGTTGCTGCTGCCATTGTTGCCGCCACCACTCTTGGGAAAACCACGGTTGCCCTAGGGAGGGCCACCACGTCCTCGAGCAGCGGCGTTTGCGGATGACTTGAAGGCACCCGATCCAGAGCCGTGGAACATCTCCACTCTCTGATCGAAGTTCGACACCATGCCAAAGAGATCATCGACGGAGAGAGGCTCGGTGCGAACATCAAGAGCGGATATGAGGGGTTGATAGTCCATATCGAGGCCAGCAATGAGGAAGGAAATCAGCTCTCCTTCGGGAAGAGGCTTTCCAGCCATGGCAAGTTCATCTGCGAGTGCACGCATCTGACCGAAGTACGCAGCAGCAGATTGAGAGCCCTTCTGGGCATTGGAGAGGGCGGCACGGCAGTTGTTGGCTCGCGACCTGGACTGGGCAGCAAACATGTTTGCAAGAGCAGTCCAGATGGCGTGGGATTTTTCTAAGGAGGCGACTTGTACCAGAACTTCTTTCGAGAGATTGCGAAGGAGATAGGCTACAAGTTGTTGATCCTGGATCAACCAGGCGGAGTAGGCTGGGTTTGGAACGGTCTGATCTTTGCCTTCAGCGTTCTTTGACGTGATGGTGGCTGGTGGTTCTGGGATTGTTTGATCTAGGTATCCTAGAAGGCCCGCTCCTATAATCTGAGATCGGGCTTGAGCTCGCCACAGAACATAGTTCGTGCGAGTCAGGGGTTCTGAGATGGTGTTGTTTAGGCCAGCGAGGAGAGAGTTGAGCTGGAGGGAGACATGGCGAGACGGGGTTCGATGCGTTGGTGGAGATCGATGATGGAGGCTAGACGAGAGGGAAAAGGGAGGCTCTGTATGCCATGTTAGGTTTTGTAGAAGCGTCTCAACCCCCGTAATATGGCAACCCGCGTATATATATTGATATAGCAAGGCCAGCTCTCGCAGGAGGCATACATCAAGGTAGTTGAAACCACCAGAGAGGTACATGGGGATAGAGAGGATTACATCAAGAGATAAACATGAAAATAAAACAAAGAGATCTCCTCTAACTAACCACCAAACGTAGGTGGCCCGTATCCATACGTGACAATGTTTAACACAACCCTTCATCTTCCACACCAAGCTCCACGAACACCTCCATTGTATTCCGCACATCATCGCCAGCCTGCCCATGACTTATTTCTTTTAGATGAAAGGGTCGAACCGAGCTCGAGTAGGGCTCGATCTTCACCCGGCTTTGAATTAACAAAGCCATCAACCGGCCAGGATTACAAGAGCACACCATACAACCGAAGATAAAAAGGAAAAAGGGGATGCAACCCCAGACAGCAGATACAAGGCACCGATGAGGCGCTGCTTGTGCATCCACAAGCGGAGCGCCGACTCCCGGTTGCTTGGCCCGGTGCCGCTCCCACTAGTAGAAAAAGGACCTTATGTGAGACACATTAGTTCCGGTTCAATTTTGGCCCGGTACTAATGGTATCATTAGTACCAGTTCGAACGGCTATGCATTAGTGCCGGTTCGTGTCGAACCTTTAGTACCGGTTCATGCCACGAACCGGTACTAAAGGGGTGGTGGCAGGCTGGCGTCAGGCCAGGGCCCCACGAGCCCCTTTAGTGCCGGTTCGTGGCACGAACCGGTACTAAAGGTTGCCCTTTAGTACCGGTTCGTGCCACGAACCGGCATTAAAGGGGTCTAACCTATAGTCCCGGTTGGAGACACAAACCGGGACTATAGGACAATTTTCAAACTTGAAAAAATCATAACTAAATCATCCTAATTCAGAAAAATACATATAATATATCAAAATTTGCAGTACAAAAAGATAGAGGACCCTCCTCGTGACCTGGTCCTTGATCAAAAAGAAAAATGGGTAAAATTCAATAAACACTCCATTATCAAGTGTGATACGATGAACGGAAAGGAGATTTTTGGATGCACTTGGAACATGCAAGACATCTTTGAGATGAATATCACAATGTGGGGTTTTAACAATAGACTGACCAACATGACTTATCATCATACCTGCAGCGTTTTCTGCTGTGTTGATTTGCTCCTTGCCGTGATATCTTTCATGCATGGTCAGTTTCTCAAGATCAGAGGTAATGTTCTCGTTGGCGCCGGAGTCAAGGTACCAGTTGGAGTCAACTCCGTAGGAGGTATCTGCTGCAGCCGCAACTCGTTTCCTCTGGGAGTTATCCTCTGCATAACGCCATTTGCACTCTTTTGCGATGTGGTTAGTTTTTTTGCAGATCTGACATTTGTTCTCATATTCCTCATACCCGGCAAAGTGGCGACCTTGGTTGTTGTTGTTGTAGAAACGCGGCTGGCCGTTGTTGTTGTAGTAGCCACCGCCGCCACCATGGTTGTTGTTGTAGTTGCCGCCACCGCCGCCGCGGTAGCCATTGCCACCGTTGTTTCCATGGCCGCCGCCGCCGCCGCGGTAGCCGCCGTTGTTGAAGCCGCCACGGTAGCCGCCGTTGCTGCTGCCATTGTTGCCGCCACCACTCTTGGGAAAACCACGGTTGCCCTTGGGAGGGCCACCACGTCCTCGAGCAGCGGCGTTTGCGGATGACTTGAAGGCACCCGATCCAGAGCCGTGGAACATCTCCACTCTCTGATCGAAGTTCGACACCATGCCAAAGAGATCATCGACGGAGAGAGGCTCGGTGCGAACATCAAGAGCGGATATGAGGGGTTGATAGTCCATATCGAGGCCAGCAATGAGGAAGGAAATCAGCTCTCCTTCGGGAAGAGGCTTTCCAGCCATGGCAAGTTCATCTGCGATGCACGCATCTGACCGAAGTACGCAGTAGCAGATTGAGAGCCCTTCTGGGCATTGGAGAGGGCGGCACGGCAGTTGTTGGCTCGCGACCTGGACTGGGCAGCAAACATGTTTGCAAGAGCAGTCCAGATGGCGTGGGATTTTTCTAAGGAGGCGACTTGTACCAGAACTTCTTTCGAGAGATTGCGAAGGAGATAGGCTACAAGTTGTTGATCCTGGATCAACCAGGCGGAGTAGGCTGGGTTTGGAACGGTCTGATCTTTGCCTTCAACGTTCTTTGAGGTGATGGTGGCTGGTGGTTCTGGGATTGTTTGATCTAGGTATCCTAGAAGGCCCGCTCCTATAATCTGAGATCGGGCTTGAGCTCGCCACAGAACATAGTTCGTGCGAGTCAGGGGTTCTGAGATGGTGTTGTTTAGGCCAGCGAGGAGAGAGTTGAGCTGGAGGGAGACATGGCGAGACGGGGTTCGATGCGTTGGTGGAGATCGATGATGGAGGCTAGACAAGAGGGAAAAGGGAGGCTCTGTATGCCATGTTAGGTTTTGTAGAAGCGTCTCAACCCCCGTAATATGGGAGCCTGCGTATATATATTGATATAGCAAGGCCAGCTCTCGCAGGAGGCATACATCAAGGTAGTTGAAACCACCAGAGAGGTACATGGGGATAGAGAGGATTACATCAAGAGATAAACATGAAAATAAAACAAAGAGATGTCCTCTAACTAACCACCAAACGTAGGTGGCCCGTATCCATACGTGACAATGTTTAACACAACCCTTCATCTTCCACACCAAGCTCCACGAACACCTCCATTGTATTCCGCACATCATCGCCAGCCTGCCCATGACTTATTTCTTTTAGATGAAAGGGTCGAACCGAGCTCGAGTAGGGCTCGATCTTCACCCGGCTTTGAATTAACAAAGCCATCAACCGGCCAGGATTACAAGAGCACACCATACAACCGAAGATAAAAAGGAAAACGGGGATGCAACCCCAGACAGCAGATACAAGGCACCGATGAGGCGCTGCTTGTGCATCCACAAGCGGCGCGCCGACTCCCGGTTGCTTGGCCCGGTGCTGCTCCCACTAGTAGAAAAAGGACCTTATGTGAGACACATTAGTTCCGGTTCAATTTTGGCCCGGTACTAATGGTATCATTAGTACCAGTTCGAACGGCTATGCATTAGTGCCGGTTCGTGTCGAACCTTTAGTACCGGTTCGTGCCACGAACCGGTACTAAAGGGGTGGTGGCAGGCTGGCGTCAGGCCAGGGCCCCACGAGCCCCTTTAGTGCCGATTCGTGGCACGAACCGGTACTAAAGGTTGCCCTTTAGTACCGGTTCGTGCCACGAACCGGCATTAAAGGGGTCTAACCTATAGTCCCGGTTGGAGACACAAACCGGGACTATAGGACAATTTTCAAACTTGAAAAAATCATAACTAAATCATCCTAATTCAGAAAAATACATATAATATATCAAAATTTGCAGTACAAAAAGATAGAGGACCCTCCTCGTGACCTGGTCCTTGATGAAAAAGAAAATGGGGTAAAATTCAATAAACACTCCATTATCAAGTGTGATACGATGAACGGAAAGGAGATTTTTGGATGCACTTGGAACATGCAAGACATCTTTGAGATGAATATCACAATGTGGGGTTTTAACAATAGACTGGCCAACATGACTTATCATCATACCTGCAGCGTTTTCTGCTGTGTTGATTTGCTCCTTGCCATGATATCTTTCATGCATGGTCAGCTTCTCAAGATCAGAGGTAATGTTCTCGTTGGCGCCGGAGTCAAGGTACCAGTTGGAGTCAACTCCGTAGGAGGTATCTGCTGCAGCCGCAACTCGTTTCCTCTGGGAGTTATCCTCTGCATAACGCCATTTGCACTCTTTTGCGATGTGGTTAGTTTTTTTGCAGATCTGACATTTGTTCTCATATTCCTCATACCCGGCAAAGTGGCGACCTTGGTTGTTGTTGTTGTAGAAACGCGGCTGGCCGTTGTTGTTGTAGTAGCCACCGCCGCCACCATGGTTGTTGTTGTAGTTGCCGCCACCGCCGCCGCGGTAGCCATTGCCACCGTTGTTTCCATGGCCGCCGCCGCCGCGGTAGCCGCCATTGTTGAAGCCGCCACGGTAGCCGCCGTTGCTGCTGCCATTGTTGCCGCCACCACTCTTGGGAAAACCACGGTTGCCCTTGGGAGGGCCACCACGTCCTCGAGCAGCGGCGTTTGCGGATGACTTGAAGGCACCCGATCCAGAGCCGTGGAACATCTCCACTCTCTGATCGAAGTTCGACACCATGCCAAAGAGATCATCGATGGAGAGAGGCTCGGTGCGAACATCAAGAGCGGATATGAGGGGTTGATAGTCCATATCGAGGCCAGCAATGAGGAAGGAAATCAGCTCTCCTTCGGGAAGAGGCTTTCCAGCCATGGCAAGTTCATCTGCGAGTGCACGCATCTGACCGAAGTACGCAGCAGCAGATTGAGAGCCCTTCTGGGCATTGGAGAGGGCGGCACGACAGTTGTTGGCTCGCGACCTGGACTGGGCAGCAAACATGTTTGCAAGAGCAGTCCAGATGGCGTGGGATTTTTCTAAGGAGGCGACTTGTACCAGAACTTCTTTCGAGAGATTGCGAAGGAGATAGGCTACAAGTTGTTGATCCTGGATCAACCAAGCGGAGTAGGCTGGGTTTGGAACGGTCTGATCTTTGCCTTCAGCGTTCTTTGAGGTGATGGTGGCTGGTGGTTCTGGGATTGTTTGATCTAGGTATCCTAGAAGGCCCGCTCCTATAATCTGAGATCGGGCTTGAGCTCGCCACAGAACATAGTTCGTGCGAGTCAGGGGTTCTGAGATGGTGTTGTTTAGGCCAGCGAGGAGAGAGTTGAGCTGGAGGGAGACATGGCGAGACGGGGTTCGATGCGTTGGTGGAGATCGATGATGGAGGCTAGACGAGAGGGAAAATGGAGGCTCTGTATGCCATGTTAGGTTTTGTAGAAGCGTCTCAACCCCCGTAATATGGGAGCCCGCGTATATATATTGACATAGCGAGGCCAGCTCTCGTAGGAGGCATACATCAAGGTAGTTGAAACCACCAGAGAGGTACATGGGGATAGAGAGGATTACATCAAGAGATAAACATGAAAATAAAACAAAGAGATCTCCTCTAACTAACCACCAAACGTAGGTGGCCCGTATCCATACGTGACAATGTTTAACACAACCCTTCATCTTCCACACCAAGCTCCACGAACACCTCCATTGTATTCCGCACATCATCGCCAGCCTGCCCATGACTTATTTCTTTTAGATGAAAGGGTCGAACCGAGCTCGAGTAGGGCTCGATCTTCACCCGGCTTTGAATTAACAAAGCCATCAACCGGCCAGGATTACAAGAGCACACCATACAACCGAAGATAAAAAGGAAAACGGGGATGCAACCCCAGACAGCAGATACAAGGCACCGATGAGGCGCTGCTTGTGCATCCACAAGCGGCGCGCCGACTCCCGGTTGCTTGGCCCGGTGCTGCTCCCACTAGTAGAAAAAGGACCTTATGTGAGACACATTAGTTCCGGTTCAATTTTGGCCCGGTACTAATGGTATCATTAGTACCAGTTCGAACGGCTATGCATTAGTGCCGGTTCGTGTCGAACCTTTAGTACCGGTTCATGCCACGAACCGGTACTAAAGGGGTGGTGGCAGGCTGGCGTCAGGCCAGGGCCCCACGAGCCCCTTTAGTGCCGGTTCGTGGCACGAACCGGTACTAAAGGTTGCCCTTTAGTACCGGTTCGTGCCACGAACCGGCATTAAAGGGGTCTAACCTATAGTCCCGGTTGGAGACACAAACCGGGACTATAGGACAATTTTCAAACTTGAAAAAATCATAACTAAATCATCCTAATTCAGAAAAATACATATAATATATCAAAATTTGCAGTACAAAAAGATAGAGGACCCTCCTCGTGACCTGGTCCTTGATCAAAAAGAAAAATGGGTAAAATTTAATAAACACTCCATTATCAAGTGTGATACGATGAACGGAAAGGAAATTTTTGGATGCACTTGGAACATGCAAGACATCTTTGAGATGAATATCACAATGTGGGGTTTTAACAATAGACTGGCCAACATGACTTATCATCATACCTGCAGCGTTTTGTGCTGTGTTGATTTGCTCCTTGCCGTGATATCTTTCATGCATGGTCAGCTTCTCAAGATCAGAGGTAATGTTCTCGTTGGCGCCGGAGTCAAGGTACCAGTTGGAGTCAACTCCGTAGGAGGTATCTGCTGCAGCCGCAACTCGTTTCCTCTGGGAGTTATCCTCTGCATAACGCCATTTGCACTCTTTTGCGATGTGGTTAGTTTTTTTGCAGATCTGACATTTGTTCTCATATTCCTCATACCCGGCAAAGTGGCGACCTTGGTTGTTGTTGTCGTAGAAACGCGGCTGGCCGTTGTTGTTGTAGTAGCCACCGCCGCCACCATGGTTGTTGTTGTAGTTGCCGCCACCGCCGCCGCGGTAGCCATTGCCACCGTTGTTTCCATGGCCGCCGCCGCCGCCGCGGTAGCCGCCGTTGTTGAAGCCGCCACGATAGCCGCTGTTCCTGCTGCCATTGTTGCCGCCACCACTCTTGGGAAAACCACGGTTGCCCTTGGGAGGGCCACCACGTCCTCGAGCAGCGGCGTTTGCGGATGACTTGAAGGCACCCGATCCAGAGCCGTGGAACATCTCCACTCTCTGATCGAAGTTCGACACCATGCCAAAGAGATCATCGACGGAGAGAGGCTCGGTGCGAACATCAAGAGCGGATATGAGGGGTTGATAGTCCATATCGAGGCCAGCAATGAGGAAGGAAATCAGCTCTCCTTCGGGAAGAGGCTTTCCAGCCATGGCAAGTTCATCTGCGAGTGCACGCATCTGACCGAAGTACGCAGCAGCAGATTGAGAGCCCTTCTGGGCATTGGAGAGGGCGGCACGGCAGTTGTTGGCTCGCGACCTGGACTGGGCAGCAAACATGTTTGCAAGAGCAGTCCAGATGGCGTGGGATTTTTCTAAGGAGGCGACTTGTACCAGAACTTCTTTCGAGAGATTGCGAAGGAGATAGGCTACAAGTTGTTGATCCTGGATCAACCAGGCGGAGTAGGCTGGGTTTGGAACGGTCTGATCTTTGCCTTCAGCGTTCTTTGATGTGATGGTGGCTGGTGGTTCTAGGATTGTTTGATCTAGGTATCCTAGAAGGCCCGCTCCTATAATCTGAGATCGGGCTTGAGCTCGCCACAGAACATAGTTCGTGCGAGTCAGGGGTTCTGAGATGGTGTTGTTTAGGCCAGCGAGGAGAGAGTTGAGCTGGAGGGAGACATGGCGAGACGGGGTTCGATGCGTTGGTGGAGATCGATGATGGAGGCTAGACGAGAGGGAAAAGGGAGGCTCTGTATGCCATGTTAGGTTTTGTAGAAGCGTCTCAACCCCCGTAATATGGGAGCCCGCGTATATATATTGATATAGCGAGGCCAGCTCTCGCAGGAAGCATACATCAAGGTAGTTGAAACCACCAGAAAGGTACATGGGGATAGAGAGGATTACATCAAGAGATAAACATGAAAATAAAACAAAGAGATCTCCTCTAACTAACCACCAAACGTAGGTGGCCCGTATCCATACGTGACAATGTTTAACACAACCCTTCATCTTCCACACCAAGCTCCACGAACACCTCCATTGTATTCCGCACATCATCGCCAGCCTGCCCATGACTTATTTCTTTTAGATGAAAGGGTCGAACCGAGCTCGAGTAGGGCTCGATCTTCACCCGGCTTTGAATTAACAAAGCCATCAACCGGCCAGGATTACAAGAGCACACCATACAACCGAAGATAAAAAGGAAAACGGGGATGCAACCCCAGACAGCAGATACAAGGCACCGATGAGGCGCTGCTTGTGCATCCACAAGCGGCGCGCCGACTCCCGGTTGCTTGGCCCGGTGCTGCTCCCACTAGTAGAAAAAGGACCTTATGTGAGACACATTAGTTCCGGTTCAATTTTGGCCCGGTACTAATGGTATCATTAGTACCAGTTCGAACGGCTATGCATTAGTGCCGGTTCGTGTCGAACCTTTAGTACCGGTTCGTGCCACGAACCGGTACTAAAGGGGTGGTGGCAGGCTGGCGTCAGGCCAGGGCCCCACGAGCCCCTTTAGTGCCGGTTCGTGGCACAAACCGGTACTAAAGGTTGCCCTTTAGTACCGGTTCGTGCCACGAACTGGCATTAAAGGGGTCTAACCTATAGTCCCGGTTGGAGACACAAACCGGGACTATAGGACAATTTTCAAACTTGAAAAAATCATAACTAAATCATCCTAATTCAGAAAAATACATATAATATATCAAAATTTGCAGTACAAAAAGATAGAGGACCCTCCTCGTGACCTGGTCCTTGATCAAAAAGAAAAATGGGTAAAATTCAATAAACACTCCATTATCAAGTGTGATACGATGAACGGAAAGGAGATTTTTGGATGCACTTGGAACATGCAAGACATCTTTTAGATGAATATCACAATGTGGGGTTTTAACAATAGACTGACCAACATGACTTATCATCATACCTGCAGCGTTTTCTTCTGTGTTGATTTGCTCCTTGCCGTGATATCTTTCATGCATGGTCAGCTTCTCAAGATCAGAGGTAATGTTCTCGTTGGCGCCGGAGTCAAGGTACCAGTTGGAGTCAACTCCGTAGGAGGTATCTGCTGCAGCCGCAACTCGTTTCCTCTGGGAGTTATCCTCTGCATAACGCCATTTGAACTCTTTTGCGATGTGGTTAGTTTTTTTGCAGATCTGACATTTGTTCTCATATTCCTCATACCCGGCAAAGTGGCGACCTTGGTTGTTGTTGTTGTAGAAACGCGGCTGGCCGTTGTTGTTGTAGTAGCCACCGCCGCCACCATGGTTGTTGTTGTAGTTGCCGCCACCGCCGCCGCAGTAGCCATTGCCACCGTTGTTTCCATGGCCGCCGCCGCCGCCGCGGTAGCCGCCGTTGTTGAAGCCGCCACGGTAGCCGTCGTTGCTGCTGCCATTGTTGCCGCCACCACTCTTGGGAAAACCACGGTTGCCCTTGGGAGGGCCACCACGTCCTCGAGCAGCGGCGTTTGCAGATGACTTGAAGGTACCCGATCCAGAGCCGTGGAACATCTCCACTCTCTGATCGAAGTTCGACACCATGCCAAAGAGATCATCGACGGAGAGAGGCTCGGTGCGAACATCAAGAGCGGATATGAGGGGTTGATAGTCCATATCGAGGCCAGCAATGAGGAAGGAAATCAACTCTCCTTCGGGAAGAGGCTTTCCAGCCATGGAAAGTTCATCTGCGAGTGCACGCATCTGACCGAAGTACGCAGCAGCAGATTGAGAGCCCTTCTGGGCATTGGAGAGGGCGGCACGGCAGTTGTTGGCTCGCGACCTGGACTGGGCAGCAAACATGTTTGCAAGAGCAGTCCAGATGGCGTGGGATTTTTCTAAGGAGGCGACTTGTACCAGAACTTCTTTCGAGAGATTGCGAAGGAGATAGGCTACAAGTTGTTGATCCTGGATCAACCAGGCGGAGTAGGCTGGGTTTGGAACGGTCTGATCTTTGCCTTCAGCGTTCTTTGAGGTGATGGTGGCTGGTGGTTCTGGGATTGTTTGATCTAGGTATCCTAGAAGGCCCGCTCCTATAATCTGAGATCGGGCTTGAGCTCGCCACAGAACATAGTTCGTGCGAGTCAGGGGTTCTGAGATGGTGTTGTTTAGGCCAGCGAGGAGAGAGTTGAGATGGAGGGAGACATGGCGAGACGGGGTTCAATGCGTTGGTGGAGATCGATGATGGAGGCTAGACGAGAGGGAAAAGGGAGGCTCTGTATGCCATGTTAGGTTTTGTAGAAGCGTCTCAACCCCCGTAATATGGGAGCCCGCGTATATATATTGATATAGCGAGGCCAGCTCTCGCAGGAGGCATACATCAAGGTAGTTGAAACCACCAGAGAGGTACATGGGGATAGAGAGGATTACATCAAGAGATAAACATGAAAATAAAACAAAGAGATCTCCTCTAACTAACCACCAAACGTAGGTGGCCCGTATCCATACGTGACAATGTTTAACACAACCCTTCATCTTCCACACCAAGCTCCACGAACACCTCCATTGTATTCCGCACATCATCGCCAGCCTGCCCATGACTTATTTCTTTTAGATGAAAGGGTCGAACCGAGCTCGAGTAGGGCTCGATCTTCACCCGGCTTTGAATTAACAAAGCCATCAACCGGCCAGGATTACAAGAGCACACCATACAACCGAAGATAAAAAGGAAAACGGGGATGCAACCCCAGACAGCAGATACAAGGCACCAATGAGGCGCTGCTTGTGCATCCACAAGCGGCGCGCCGACTCCCGGTTGCTTGGCCCGGTGCTGCTCCCACTAGTAGAAAAAGGACCTTATGTGAGACACATTAGTTCCGGTTCAATTTTGGCCCGGTACTAATGGTATCATTAGTACCAGTTCGAACGGCTATGCATTAGTGCCGGTTCGTGTCGAACCTTTAGTACCGGTTCGTGCCACGAACCGGTACTAAAGGGGTGGTGGCAGGCTGGCGTCAGGCCAGGGCCCCACGAGCCCCTTTAGTGCCGGTTCGTGGCACGAACCGGTACTAAAGGTTGCCCTTTAGTACCGGTTCGTGCCATGAACCGGCATTAAAGGGGTCTAACCTATAGTCCCGGTTGGAGACACAAACAGGGACTATAGGACAATTTTCAAACTTGAAAAAATCATAACTAAATCATCCTAATTCAGAAAAATACATATAATATATCAAAATTTGCAGTACAAAAAGATAGAGGACCCTCCTCGTGACCTGGTCCTTGATCAAAAAGAAAAATGGGTAAAATTCAATAAACACTCCATTATCAAGTGTGATACGATGAACGGAAATGAGATTTTTGGATGCACTTGGAACATGCAAGACATCTTTGAGATGAATATCACAATGTGGGGTTTTAACAATAGACTGACCAACATGACTTATCATCATACCTGCAGCGTTTTCTGCTGTGTTGATTTGCTCCTTGCCGTGATATCTTTCATGCATGGTCAGCTTCTCAAGATCAGAGGTAATGTTCTCGTTGGCGCCGGAGTCAAGGTACCAGTTGGAGTCAACTCGGTAGGAGGTATCTGCTGCAGCCGCAACTCGTTTCCTCTGGGAGTTATCCTCTGCATAACGCCATTTGCACTCTTTTGCGATGTGGTTAGTTTTTTTGCAGATTTGACATTTGTTCTCATATTCCTCATACCCGGCAAAGTGGCGACATTGGTTGTTGTTGTTGTAGAAACGCGGCTGGCCGTTGTTGTTGTAGTAGCCACCGCCGCCACCATGGTTGTTGTTGTAGTTGCCGCCACCGCCGCCGCGGTAGCCATTGCCACCGTTGTTTCCATGGCCGCCGCCGCCGCGGTAGCCGCCGTTGTTGAAGCCGCCACGGTAGCCGTCGTTGTTGCTGCCATTGTTGCTGCCACCACTCTTGGGAAAACCACGGTTGCCCTTGGGAGGGCCACCACGTCCTCGAGCAGCGGCGTTTGCGGATGACTTGAAGGCACCCGATCCAGAGCCGTGGAACATCTCCACTCTCTGATCGAAGTTCGACACCATGCAGAAGAGATCATCGACGGAGAGAGGCTCGGTGCGAACATCAAGAGCGGATATGAGGGGTTGATAGTCCATATCGAGGCCAGCAATGAGGAAGGAAATCAGCTCTCCTTCGGGAAGAGGCTTTCCAGCCATGGCAAGTTCATCTGCGAGTGCACGCATCTGACCGAAGTACGCAGCAGCAGATTGAGAGCCCTTCTGGGCATTGGAGAGGGCGGCACGGCAGTTGTTGGCTCGCGACCTGGACTGGGCAGCAAACATGTTTGCAAGAGCAGTCCAGATGGCGTGGGATTTTTCTAAGGAGGCGACTTGTACCAGAACTTCTTTTGAGAGATTGCGAAGGAGATAGGCTACAAGTTGTTGATCCTGGATCAACCAGGCGGAGTAGGCTGGGTTTGGAACGGTCTGATCTTTGCCTTCAGCGTTCTTTGAGGTGATTGGGGCTAGTGGTTCTGGGATTGTTTGATCTAGGTATCCTAGAAGGCCCGCTCCTATAATCTGAGATCGGGCTTGAGCTCGCCACAGAACATAGTTCGTGCGAGTCAGGGGTTCTGAGATGGTGTTGTTTAGGCCAGCGAGGAGAGAGTTGAGCTGGAGGGAGACATGGCGAGACGGGGTTCGATGCGTTGGTGGAGATCAATGATGGAGGCTAGACGAGAGGGAAAAGGGAGGCTCTGTATGCCATGTTAGGTTTTGTAGAAGCGTCTCAACCCCCGTAATATGGGAGCCCGCGTATATATATTGATATAGCGAGGCCAGCTCTCGCAGGAGGCATACATCAAGGTAGTTGAAACCACCAGAGAGGTACATGGGGATAGAGAGGATTACATCAAGAGATAAACATGAAAATAAAACAAAGAGATCTCCTCTAACTAACCACCAAACGTAGGTGGCCCGTATCCATAGTGACAATGTTTAACACAACCCTTCATCTTCCACACCAAGCTCCACGAACACCTCCATTGTATTCCGCACATCATCGCTAGCCTGCCCATGACTTCTTTCTTTTAGATGAAAGGGTCGAACCGAGCTCGAGTAGGGCTCGATCTTCACCCGGCTTTGAATTAACAAAGCCATCAACCGGCCAGGATTACAAGAGCACACCATACAACCGAAGATAAAAAGGAAAACGGGGATGCAACCCCAGACAGCAGATACAAGGCACCGATGAGGCGCTCCTTGTGCATCCACAAGCGGCGCGCCGACTCCCGGTTGCTTGGCCCGGTGCTGCTCCCACTAGTAGAAAAAGGACCTTATGTGAGACACATTAGTTCCGGTTCAATTTTGGCCCGGTACTAATGGTATCATTAGTACCAGTTCGAACGGCTATGCATTAGTGCCGGTTCGTGTCGAACCTTTAGTACCGGTTCGTGCCACGAACCGGTACTAAAGGGGTGGTGGCAGGCTGGCGTCAGGCCAGGGCCCCACGAGCCCCTTTTGTGCCGGTTCGTGGCACGAACCGGTACTAAAGGTTGCCCTTTAGTACCGGTTCGTGCCATGAACCAGCATTAAAGGGGTCTAACCTATAGTCCCGGTTGGAGACACAAACCGGGACTATAGGACAATTTTCAAACTTGAAAAAATCATAACTAAATCATCCTAATTCAGAAAAATACATATAATATATCAAAATTTGCAGTACAAAAAGATAGAGGACCCTCCTCGTGACCTGGTCCTTGATCAAAAAGAAAAATGGGTAAAATTCAATAAACACTCCATTATCAAGTGTGATACGATGAACGGAAAGGAGATTTTTGGATGCACTTGGAACATGCAAGACATCTTTGAGATGAATATCACAATGTGGGGTTTTAACAATAGACTGACCAACATGACTTATCATCATAACTGCAGCGTTTTCTGCTGTGTTGATTTGCTCCTTGCCGTGATATCTTTCATGCATGGTCAGCTTCTCAAGATCAGAGGTAATGTTCTCGTTGGCACCGGAGTCAAGGTACCAGTTGGAGTCAACTCCGTAGGAGGTATCTGCTGCAGCCGCAACTCGTTTCCTCTGGGAGTTATCCTCTGCATAACGCCATTTGCACTCTTTTGCGATGTGGTTAGTTTTTTTGCAGATCTGACATTTGTTCTCATATTCCTCATACCCGGCAAAGTGGCGACCTTGGTTGTTGTTGTTGTTGTAGAAACGCGGCTGGCCGTTGTTGTTCTAGTAGCCACCGCCGCCACCATGGTTGTTGTTGTATTTGCCGCCACCGCCGCCGCGGTAGCCATTGCCACCGTTGTTTCCATGGCCGCCGCCGCCGCCGCGGTAGCCGCCGTTGTTGAAGCCGCCACGGTAGCCGCCGTCGCTGCTCCCATTGTTGCCGCCACCACTCTTGGGAAAACCACGGTTGCCCTTGGGAGGGCCACCACGTCCTCGAGCAGCGGCGTATGCGGATGACTTGAAGGCACCCGATCCAGAGCCGTGGAACATCTCCACTCTCTGATCGAAGTTCGACACCATGCCAAAGAGATCATCGACGGAGAGAGGCTCGGTGCGAACATCAAGAGCGGATATGAGGGGTTGATAGTCCATATCGAGGCCAGCAATGAGGAAGGAAATCAGCTCTCCTTCGGGAAGAGGCTTTCCAGCCATGGCAAGTTCATCTGCGAGTGCACGCATCTGACCGAAGTACGCAGCAGCAGATTGAGAGCCCTTCTGGGCATTGGAGAGGGCGGCACGGCAGTTGTTGGCTCGCGACCTGGACTGGGCAGCAAACATGTTTGCAAGAGCAGTCCAGATGGCGTGGGATTTTTCTAAGGAGGCGACTTGTACCAGAACTTCTTTCGAGAGATTGCGAAGGAGATAGGCTACAAGTTGTTGATCCTGGATCAACCAGGCGGAGTAGGCTGGGTTTGGAACGGTCTGATCTTTGCCTTCAGCGTTCTTTGAGGTGATGGTGGCTGGTGGTTCTGGGATTGTTTGATCTAGGTATCCTAGAAGGCCCGCTCCTATAATCTGAGATCGGGCTTGAGCTCGCCACAGAACATAGTTCATGCGAGTCAGGGGTTCTGAGATGGTGTTGTTTAGGCCAGCGAGGAGAGAGTTGAGCTGGAGGGAGACATGGCGAGACGGGTTCGATGCGTTGGTGGAGATCGATGATGGAGGCTAGACGAGAGGGAAAAGGGAGGCTCTGTATGCCATGTTAGGTTTTGTAGAAGCGTCTCAACCCCCGTAATATGGGAGCCCGCGTATATATATTGATATAGCGAGGCCAGCTCTCGCAGGAGGCATACATCAAGGTAGTTGAAACCACCAGAGAGGTACATGGGGATAGAGAGGATTACATCAAGAGATAAACATGAAAATAAAACAAAGAGATCTCCTCTAACTAACCACCAAACGTAGGTGGCCCGTATCCATACATGACAATGTTTAACACAACCCTTCATCTTCCACACCAAGCTCCACGAACACCTCCATTGTATTCCGCACATCATCGCCAGCCTGCCCATGACTTATTTCTTTTAGATGAAAGGGTCGAATCGAGCTCGAGTAGGGATCGATCTTCACCCGGCTTTGAATTAACAAAGCCATCAACCGGCCAGGATTACAAGAGCACACCATACAACCGAAGATAAAAAGGAAAACGGGGATGCAACTCCAGACAGCAGATACAAGGCACCGATGAGGCGCTGCTTGTGCATCCACAAGCGGCGCGCCGACTCCCGGTTGCCTGGCGCGGTGCTGCTCCCACTAGTAGAAAAAGGACCTTATGTGAGACACATTAGTTCCGGTTCAATTTTGGCCCGGTACTAATGGTATCATTAGTACCAGTTCGAACGGCTATGCATTAGTGTCGGTTCGTGTTGAACCTTTAGTACCGGTTCGTGCCACGAACCGGTACTAAAGGGGTGGTGGCAGGCTGGCGTCAGGCCAGGGCCCCACGAGCCCCTTTAGTGTCGGTTCGTGGCACGAACCGGCATTAAAGGGGTCTAACCTATAGTCCCGGTTGGAGACACAAACCGGGACTATAGGACAATTTTCAAACTTGAAAAAATCATAACTAAATCATCCTAATTCAGAAAAATACATATAATATATCAAAATTTGCAGTACAAAAAGATAGAGGACCCTCCTCGTGACCTGGTCCTTGATCAAAAAGAAAAATGGGTAAAATTCAATAAACACTCCATTATCAAGTGTGATACGATGAACGGAAAGGAGATTTTTGGATGCACTTGGAACATGCAAGACATCTTTGAGATGAATATCACAATGTGGGGTTTTAACAATAGACTGACCAACATGACTTATCATCATACCTGCAGCGTTTTCTGCTGTGTTGATTTGCTCCTTGCCGTGATATCTTTCATGCATGGTCAGCTTCTCAAGATCAGAGGTAATGTTCTCGTTGGCGCCGGAGTCAAGGTAGCAGTTGGAGTCAACTCCGTAGGAGGTATCTGCTGCAGCCGCAACTCGTTTCCTCTGGGAGTTATCCTCTGCATAACGCCATTTGCACTCTTTTGCGATGTGGTTAGTTTTTTTGCAGATCTGACATTTGTTCTCATATTCCTCATACCCGGCAAAGTGGCGACCTTGGTTGTTGTTGTTGTAGAAACGCGGCTGGCCGTTGTTGTTGTAGTAGCCACCGCCGCCACCATGGTTGTTGTTGTAGTTGCCGACACCGCCGCCGCGGTAGCCATTGCCACCGTTGTTTCCATGGCCGCCGCCGCCGCCGCGGTAGCCGCCGTTGTTGAAGCCGCCACGGTAGCCGTCGTTGCTGCTGCCATTGTTGCCGCCACCACTCTTGGGAAAACCACGGTTGCCCTTGGGAGGGCCACCACGTCCTCGAGCAGCGGCGTTTGCGGATGACTTGAAGGCACCCGATCCAGAGCCGTGGAACATCTCCACTCTCTGATCGAAGTTCGACACCATGCCAAAGAGATCATCGACGGAGAGAGGCTCGGTGCGAACATCAAGAGCGGATATGAGGGGTTGATAGTCCATATCGAGGCCAGCAATGAGGAAGGAAATCAGCTCTCCTTCGGGAAGAGGCTTTCCAGCCATGGCAAGTTCATCTGCGAGTGCACGCATCTGACCGAAGTACGCAGCAGCAGATTGAGAGCCCTTCTGGGCATTGGAGAGGGCGGCACGACAGTTGTTGGCTCGCGACCTGGACTGGGCAGCAAACATGTTTGCAAGAGCAGTCCAGATGGCGTGGGATTTTTCTAAGGAGGCGACTTGTACCAGAACTTCTTTCGAGAGATTGCGAAGGAGATAGGCTACAAGTTGTTGATCCTGGATCAACCAGGCGGAGTAGGCTGGGTTTGGAACGGTCTGATCTTTGCCTTCAGCGTTCTTTGAGGTGATGGTGGCTGGTGGTTCTGGGATTGTTTGATCTAGGTATCCTAGAAGGCCCGCTCCTATAATCTGAGATCGGGCTTGAGCTCGCCACAGAACATAGTTCGTGCGAGTCAGGGGTTCTGAGATGGTGTTGTTTAGGCCAGCGAGGAGAGAGTTGAGCTGGAGGGAGACATGGCGAGACGGGGTTCGATGCGTTGGTGGAGATCGATGATGGAGGCTAGACGAGAGGGAAAAGGGAGGCTCTGTATGCCATGTTAGGTTTTGTAGAAGCGTCTCAACCCCCGTAATATGGGAGCCCACGTATATATATTGATATAGCGAGGCCAGCTCTCGCAGGAGGCATACATCAAGGTAGTTGAAACCACCAGAGAGGTACATGGGGATAGAGAGGATTACATCAAGAGATAAACATGAAAATAAAACAAAGAGATCTCCTCTAACTAACCACCAAACGTAGGTGGCCCGTATCCGTACGTGACAATGTTTAACACAACCCTTCATCTTCCACACGAAGCTCCACGAACACCTCCATTGTATTCCGCACATCATCGCCAGCCTGCCCATGACTTATTTCTTTTAGATGAAAGGGTCGAACCGAGCTCGAGTAGGGCTCGATCTTCACCCGGCTTTGGATTAACAAAGCCATCAACCGGCCAGGATTACAAGAGCACACCATACAACCGAAGATAAAAAGGAAAACGGGGATGCAACCCCAGACAGCAGATACAAGGCACCGATGAGGCGCTGCTTGTGCATCCACAAGCGGCGCGCCGACTCCCGGTTGCTTGGCCCGGTGCTGCTCCCACTAGTAGAAAAAGGACCTTATGTGAGACACATTAGTTCCGTTTCAATTTTGGCCCGGTACTAATGGTATCATTAGTACCAGTTCGAACGGCTATGCATTAGTGCCGGTTCGTGTCGAACCTTTAGTACCGGTTCGTGCCACGAACCGGTACTAGAGGGGTGGTGGCAGGCTGGCGTCAGGCCAGGGCCCCACGAGCCCCTTTAGTGCCGGTTCGTGGCACGAACCGGTACTAAAGGTTGCCCTTTAGTACCGGTTCGTGCCACGAACCGGCATTAAAGGGGTCTAACCTATAGTCCCGGTTGGAGACACAAACCGGGACTATAGGACAATTTCCAAACTTGAAAAAATCATAACTAAATCATCCTAATTCAGAAAAATACATATAATATATCAAAATTTGCAGTACAAAAAGATAGAGGACCCTCCTCGTGACCTGGTCCTTGATCAAAAAGAAAAATGGGTAAAATTCAATAAACACTCCATTATCAAGTGTGATACGATGAACGGAAAGGAGATTTTTGGATGCACTTGGAACATGCAAGACATCTTTGAGATGAATATCACAATGTGGGGTTTTAACAATAGACTGACCAACATGACTTATCATCATACCTGCAGCGTTTTCTGGTGTGTTGATTTGCTCCTTGCCGTGATATCTTTCATGCATGGTCAGCTTCTCAAGATCAGAGGTAATGTTCTCGTTGGCGCCGGAGTCAAGGTACCAGTTGGAGTCAACTCCGTAGGAGGTATCTGCTACAGCCGCAACTCGTTTCCTCTGGGAGTTATCCTCTGCATAACGCCAATTGCACTCTTTTGCGATGTGGTTAGTTTTTTTGCAGATCTGACATTTGTTCTCATATTCCTCATACCCGGCAAAGTGGCGACCTTGGTTGTTGTTGTTGTAGAAACGCGGCTGGCCGTTGTTGTTGTAGTAGCCACCGCCGCCACCATTGTTGTTGTTGTAGTTGTCGCCACCGCCGCCGCGGTAGCCATTGCCACCGTTGTTTCCATGGCCGCCGCCGCCGCCGCGGTAGCCGCCTTTGTTGAAGCCGCCACGGTAGCCGCCGTTGCTGCTGCCATTGTTGCCGCCACCACTCTTGGGAAAACCACGGTTGCCCTTGGGAGGGCCACCACGTCCTCGAGCAGCGGCGTTTGCGGATGACTTGAAGGCACCCGATCCAGAGCCGTGGAACATCTCCACTCTCTGATCGAAGTTCGACACCATGCCAAAGAGATCATCGACAGAGAGAGGCTCGGTGCGAACATCAAGAGCGGATATGAGGGGTTGATAGTCCATATCGAGGCCAGCAATGAGGAAGGAAATCAGCTCTCCTTCGGGAAGAGGCTTTCCAGCCATGGCAAGTTCATCTGCGAGTGCACGCATCTGACCGAAGTACGCAGCAGCAGATTGAGAGCCCTTCTGGGCATTGGAGAGGGCGGCACGGCAGTTGTTGGCTCGCGACCTGGACTGGGCAGCAAACATGTTTGCAAGAGCAGTCCAGATGGCGTGGGATTTTTCTAAGGAGGCGACTTGTACCAGAACTTCTTTCGAGAGATTGCGAAGGAGATAGGCTACAAGTTGTTGATCCTGGATCAACCAGGCGGAGTAGGCTGGGTTTGGAACGGTCTGATCTTTGCCTTCAGCGTTCTTTGAGGTGATGGTGGCTGGTGGTTCTGGGATTGTTTGATCTAGGTATCCTAGAAGGCCCGCTCCTATAATCTGAGATCGGGCTTGAGCTCGCCACAGAACATAGTTCATGCGAGTCAGGGGTTCTGAGATGGTGTTGTTTAGGCCAGCGAGGAGAGAGTTGAGCTGGAGGGAGACATGGCGAGACGGGTTCGATGCGTTGGTGGAGATCGATGATGGAGGCTAGACGAGAGGGAAAAGGGAGGCTCTGTATGCCATGTTAGGTTTTGTAGAAGCGTCTCAACCCCCGTAATATGGGAGCCCGCGTATATATATTGATATAGCGAGGCCAGCTCTCGCAGGAGGCATACATCAAGGTAGTTGAAACCACCAGAGAGGTACATGGGGATAGAGAGGATTACATCAAGAGATAAACATGAAAATAAAACAAAGAGATCTCCTCTAACTAACCACCAAACGTAGGTGGCCCGTATCCATACATGACAATGTTTAACACAACCCTTCATCTTCCACACCAAGCTCCACGAACACCTCCATTGTATTCCGCACATCATCGCCAGCCTGCCCATGACTTATTTCTTTTAGATGAAAGGGTCGAATCGAGCTCGAGTAGGGATCGATCTTCACCCGGCTTTGAATTAACAAAGCCATCAACCGGCCAGGATTACAAGAGCACACCATACAACCGAAGATAAAAAGGAAAACGGGGATGCAACTCCAGACAGCAGATACAAGGCACCGATGAGGCGCTGCTTGTGCATCCACAAGCGGCGCGCCGACTCCCGGTTGCCTGGCGCGGTGCTGCTCCCACTAGTAGAAAAAGGACCTTATGTGAGACACATTAGTTCCGGTTCAATTTTGGCCCGGTACTAATGGTATCATTAGTACCAGTTCGAACGGCTATGCATTAGTGTCGGTTCGTGTTGAACCTTTAGTACCGGTTCGTGCCACGAACCGGTACTAAAGGGGTGGTGGCAGGCTGGCGTCAGGCCAGGGCCCCACGAGCCCCTTTAGTGTCGGTTCGTGGCACGAACCGGCATTAAAGGGGTCTAACCTATAGTCCCGGTTGGAGACACAAACCGGGACTATAGGACAATTTTCAAACTTGAAAAAATCATAACTAAATCATCCTAATTCAGAAAAATACATATAATATATCAAAATTTGCAGTACAAAAAGATAGAGGACCCTCCTCGTGACCTGGTCCTTGATCAAAAAGAAAAATGGGTAAAATTCAATAAACACTCCATTATCAAGTGTGATACGATGAACGGAAAGGAGATTTTTGGATGCACTTGGAACATGCAAGACATCTTTGAGATGAATATCACAATGTGGGGTTTTAACAATAGACTGACCAACATGACTTATCATCATACCTGCAGCGTTTTCTGCTGTGTTGATTTGCTCCTTGCCATGATATCTTTCATGCATGGTCAGCTTCTCAAGATCAGAGGTAATGTTCTCGTTGGCGCCGGAGTCAAGGTCCCAGTTGGAGTCAACTCCGTAGGAGGTATCTGCTGCAGCCGCAACTCGTTTCCTCTGGGAGTTATCCTCTGCATAACGCCATTTGCACTCTTTTGCGATGTGGTTAGTTTTTTTGCAGGTCTGACATTTGTTCTCATATTCCTCATACCCGGCAAAGTGGCGACCTTGGTTGTTGTTGTTGTAGAAACGCGGCTGGCCGTTGTTGTTGTAGTAGCCACCGCCGCCACCATGGTTGTTGTTGTAGTTGCCGCCACCGCCGCCGCGGTAGCCATTGCCACCGTTGTTTCCATGGCCGCCGCCGCCGCCGCGGTAGCCGCCGTTGTTCAAGCCGCCACGGTAGCCGCCGTTGCTGCTACCATTGTTGCCGCCACCACTCTTGGGAAAACCACGGTTGCCCTTGGGAGGGCCACCACGTCCTCGAGCAGCGGCGTTTGCGGATGACTTGAAGGCACCCGATCCAGAGCCGTGGAACATCTCCACTCTCTGATCGAAGTTCGACACCATGCCAAAGAGATCATCGACAGAGAGAGGCTCGGTGCGAACATCAAGAGCGGATATGAGGGGTTGATAGTCCATATCGAGGCCAGCAATGAGGAAGGAAATCAGCTCTCCTTCGGGAAGAGGCTTTCCAGCCATGGCAAGTTCATCTGCGAGTGCACGCATCTGACCGAAGTACGCAGCAGCAGATTGAGAGCCCTTCTGGGCATTGGAGAGGGCGGCACGGCAGTTGTTGGCTCGCGACCTGGACTGGGCAGCAAACATGTTTGCAAGAGCAGTCCAGATGGCGTGGGATTTTTCTAAGGAGGCGACTTGTACCAGAACTTCTTTCGAGAGATTGCGAAGGAGATAGGCTACAAGTTGTTGATCCTGGATCAACCAGGCGGAGTAGGCTGGGTTTGGAACGGTCTGATCTTTGCCTTCAGCGTTCTTTGAGGTGATGGTGGCTGGTGGTTCTGGGATTGTTTGATCTAGGTATCCTAGAAGGCCCGCTCCTATAATCT
>NC_041383.1:38187224-38230526 GCF_002162155.2 Triticum dicoccoides
TTTAACACAACCCTTCATCTTCCACACCAAGCTCCACGAACACCTCCATTGTATTCCGCACATCATCGCCAGCCTGCCCATGACTTATTTCTTTTAGATGAAAGGGTCGAACCGAGCTCGAGTAGGGCTCGATCTTCACCCGGCTTTGAATTAACAAAGCCATCAACCGGCCAGGATTACAAGAGCACACCATACAACTGAAGATAAAAAGGAAAATGGGGATGCAACCCCAGACAGCAGATACAAGGCACCGATGAGGCGCTGCTTGTGCATCCACAAGCGGCGCGCCGACTCCCGGTTGCTTGGCCCGGTGCTGCTCCCACTAGTAGAAAAAGGACCTTATGTGAGACACATTAGTTCCGGTTCAATTTTGGCCCGGTACTAATGGTATCATTAGTACCAGTTCGAACGGCTATGCATTAGTGCCGGTTCGTGTCGAACCTTTAGTACCGGTTCGTGCCACGAACCGGTACTAAAGGGGTGGTGACAGGCTGGCGTCAGGCCAGGGCCCCACGAGCCCCTTTAGTGCCGGTTCGTGGCACGAACCGGTACTAAAGGTTGCCCTTTAGTACCGGTTCGTGCCACGAACCGGCATTAAAAGGGTCTAACCTATAGTCCCGGTTGGAGACACAAACCGGGACTATAGGACAATTTTCAAACTTGAAAAAATCATAACTAAATCATCCTAATTCAGAAAACTACATATTATATATCAAAATTTGCAGTACAAAAAGATAGAGGACCCTCCTCGTGACCTGGTCCTTGATCAAAAAGAAAAATGGGTAAAATTCAATAAACACTCCATTATCAAGTGTGATACGATGAACGGAAAGGAGATTTTTGGATGCACTTGGAACATGCAAGACATCTTTGAGATGAATATCACAATGTGGGGTTTTAACAATAGACTGACCAACATGACTTATCATCATACCTGCAGCGTTTTCTGCTGTGTTGATTTGCTCCTTGCCGTGATATCTTTCATGCATGGTCAGCTTCTCAAGATCAGAGGTAATGTTCTCGTTGGCGCCGGAGTCAAGGTACCAGTTGGAGTCAACTCCGTAGGAGGTATCTGCTGCAGCCGCAACTCGTTTCCTCTGGGAGTTATCCTCTGCATAACGCCATTTGCACTCTTTTGCGATGTGGTTAGTTTTTTTGCAGATCTGACATTTGTTCTCATATTCCTCATACCCGGCAAAGTGGCGACCTTGGTTGTTGTTGTTGTAGAAACGCGGCTGGCCGTTGTTGTTGTAGTAGCCACCGCCGCCACCATGGTTGTTGTTGTAGTTGCCGCCACCGCCACCGCGGTAGCCATTGCCACCATTGTTTCCATGGCCGCCGCCGCCGCCGCGGTAGCCGCCGTTGTTGAAGCCGCCACGGTAGCCGCCGTTGCTGCTGCCATTGTTGCCGCCACCACTCTTGGGAAAACCACGGTTTCCCTTGGGAGGGCCACCATGTCCTCGAGCAGCGGTGTTTGCGGATGACTTGAAGGCACCCGATCCAGAGCCGTGGAACATCTCCACTCTCTGATCGAAGTTCGACACCATGCCAAAGAGATCATCGACGGAGAGAGGCTCGGTGCGAACATCAAGAGCGGATATGAGGGGTTGATAGTCCATATCGAGGCCAGCAATGAGGAAGGAAATCAGCTCTCCTTCGGGAACAGGTTTTCCAGCCATGGCAAGTTCATCTGCGAGTGCACGCATCTGACCGAAGTACGCAGCAGCAGATTGAGAGCCCTTCTGGGCATTGGAGAGGGCGGCACGACAGTTGTTGGCTCGCGACCTGGACTGGGCAGCAAACATGTTTGCAAGAGCAGTCCAGATGGCGTGGGATTTTTCTAAGGAGGCGACTTGTACCAGAACTTCTTTCGAGAGATTGCGAAGGAGATAGGCTACAAGTTGTTGATCCTGGATCAACCAGGCGGAGTAGGCTGGGTTTGGAACAGTCTGATCTTTGCCTTCAGCGTTCTTTGAGGTGATGGTGGCTGGTGGTTCTAGGATTGTTTGATCTAGGTATCCTAGAAGGCCCGCTCCTATAATCTGAGATCGGGCTTGAGCTCGCCACAGAACATAGTTCGTGCGAGTCAGGGGTTCTGAGATGGTGTTGTTTAGGCCAGCGAGGAGAGAGTTGAGCTGGAGGGAGACATGGCGAGACGGGGTTCGATGCGTTGGTGGAGATCGATGATGGAGGCTAGACGAGAGGGAAAAGGGAGGCTCTGTATGCCATGTTAGGTTTTGTAGAAGCGTCTCAACCCCCGTAATATGGGAGCCCCCGTATATATATTGATATAGCGAGGCCAGCTCTCGCAGGAGGCATACATCAAGGTAGTTGAAACCACCAGAGAGGTACATGGGGATAGAGAGGATTACATCAAGAGATAAACATGAAAATAAAACAAAGAGATCTCCTCTAACTAACCACCAAACGTAGGTGGCCCGTATCCATACGTGACAATATTTAACACAACCCTTCATCTTCCACACCAAGCTCCACGAACACCTCCATTGTATTCCGCACATCATCGCCAGCCTGCCCATGACTTATTTCTTTTAGATGAAAGGGTCGAACCGAGCTCGAGTAGGGCTCGATCTTCACCCGGCTTTGAATTAACAAAGCCATCAACCGGCCAGGATTACAAGAGCACACCATACAACTGAAGATAAAAAGGAAAATGGGGATGCAACCCCAGACAGCAGATACAAGGCACCGATGAGGCGCTGCTTGTGCATCCACAAGCGGCGCGCCGACTCCCGGTTGCTTGGCCCGGTGCTGCTCCCACTAGTAGAAAAAGGACCTTATGTGAGACACATTAGTTCCGGTTCAATTTTGGCCCGGTACTAATGGTATCATTAGTACCAGTTCGAACGGCTATGCATTAGTGCCGGTTCGTGTCGAACCTTTAGTACCGGTTCGTGCCACGAACCGGTACTAAAGGGGTGGTGGCAGGCTGGCGTCAGGCCAGGGCCCCACGAGCCCCTTTAGTGCTGGTTCGTGGCACGAACCGGTACTAAAGGTTGCCCTTTAGTACCGGTTCGTGCCACGAACCGGCATTAAAGGGGTCTAACCTATAGTCCCGGTTGGAGACACAAACCGGGACTATAGGACAATTTTCAAACTTGAAAAAATCATAACTAAATCATCCTAATTCAGAAAAATACGTATAATATATCAAAATTTGCAGTACAAAAAGATAGAGGACCCTCCTCGTGACCTGGTCCTTGATCAAAAAGAAAAATGGGTAAAATTCAATAAACACTCCATTATCAAGTGTGATACGATGAACGGAAAGGAGATTTTTGGATGCACTTGGAACATGCAAGACATCTTTGAGATGAATATCACAATGTGGGGTTTTAACAATAGACTGACCAACATGACTTATCATCATACCTGCAGCGTTTTCTGCTGTGTTGATTTGCTCCTTGCCGTGATATCTTTCATGCATGGTCAGCTTCTCAAGATCAGAGGTAATGTTCTCGTTGGCGCCGGAGTCAAGGTACCAGTTGGAGTCAACTCCGTAGGAGGTATCTGCTGCAGCCGCAACTCGTTTCCTCTGGGAGTTATCCTCTGCATAACGCCATTTGCACTCTTTTGCGATGTGGTTAGTTTTTTTGCAGATCTGACATTTGTTCTCATATTCCTCATACCCGGCAAAGTGGCGACCTTGGTTGTTGTTGTTGTAGAAACGCGGCTGGCCGTTGTTGTTGTAGTAGCCACCGCCGCCACCATGGTTGTTGTTGTAGTTGCCGCCACCGCCGCCGCGGTAGCCATTGCCACCATTGTTTCCATGGCCGCCGCCGCCGCCGCGGTAGCCGCCGTTGTTGAAGCCGCCACGGTAGCCGCCGTTGCTGCTGCCATTGTTGCCGCCACCACTCTTGGGAAAACCACGGTTGCCCTTGGGAGGGCCACCACGTCCTCGAGCAGCGGCGTTTGCGGATGACTTGAAGGCACCCGATCCAGAGCCGTGGAACATCTCCACTCTCTGATCGAAGTTCGACACCATGCCAAAGAGATCATCGACGGAGAGAGGCTCGGTGCGAACATCAAGAGCGGATATGAGGGGTTGATAGTCCATATCGAGGCCAGCAATGAGGAAGGAAATCAGCTCTCCTTCGGGAAGAGGCTTTCCAGCCATGGCAAGTTCATCTGCGAGTGCACGCATCTGACCGAAGTACGCAGCAGCAGATTGAGAGCCCTTCTGGGCATTGGAGAGGGCGGCACGGCAGTTGTTGGCTCGCGACCTGGACTGGGCAGCAAACATGTTTGCAAGAGCAGTCCAGATGGCGTGGGATTTTTCTAAGGAGGCGACTTGTACCAGAACTTCTTTCGAGAGATTGCGAAGGAGATAGGCTACAAGTTGTTCATCCTGGATCAACCAGGCGGAGTAGGCTGGGTTTGGAACGGTCTGATCTTTGCCTTCAGCGTTCTTTGAGGTGATGGTGGCTGGTGGTTCTGGATTGTTTGATCTAGGTATCCTAGAAGGCCCGCTCCTATAATCTGAGATCGGGCTTGAGCTCGCCACAGAACATAGTTCGTGCGAGTCAGGGGTTCTGAGATGGTGTTGTTTAGGCCAGCGAGGAGAGAGTTGAGCTGGAGGGAGACATGGCGAGACAGGGTTCGATGCGTTGGTGGAGATCGATGATGGAGGCTAGACGAGAGGGAAAAGGGAGGCTCTGTATGCCATGTTAGGTTTTGTAGAAGCGTCTCAACCCCCGTAATATGGGAGCCCGCGTATATATATTGATATAGCGAGGCCAGCTCTCGCAGGAGGCATACATCAAGGTAGTTGAAACCACCAGAGAGGTACATGGGGATAGAGAGGATTACATCAAGAGATAAACATGAAAATAAAACAAAGAGATCTCCTCTAACTAACCACCAAACGTAGGTGGCCCGTATCCATACGTGACAATGTTTAACACAACCCTTCATCTTCCACACCAAGCTCCACGAACACCTCCATTGTATTCCGCACATCATCGCCAGCCTGCCCATGACTTATTTCTTTTAGATGAAAGGGTCGAACCGAGCTCGAGTAGGGCTCGATCTTCACCCGGCTTTGAATTAACAAAGCCATCAACCGGCCAGGATTACAAGAGCACACCATACAACCGAAGATAAAAAGGAAAACAGGGATGCAACCCCAGACAGCAGATACAAGGCACCGATGAGGCGCTGCTTGTGCATCCACAAGCAGCGCGCCGACTCCCGGTTGCTTGGCCCGGTGCTGCTCCCACTAGTAGAAAAAGGACCTTATGTGAGACACATTAGTTCCGGTTCAATTTTGGCCCGGTACTAATGGTATCATTAGTACCAGTTCGAACGGCTATGCATTAGTGTCGGTTCGTGTCGAACCTTTAGTACCGGTTGGTGCCACGAACCGGTACTAAAGGGGTGGTGGCAGGCTGGCGTCAGGCCAGGGCCCCACGAGCCCCTTTAGTGCCGGTTCGTGGCACGAACCGGTACTAAAGGTTGCCCTTTAGTACCGGTTCGTGCCACGAACCGGCATTAAAGGGGTCTAACCTATAGTCCCGGTTGGAGACACAAACCGGGACTATAGGACAATTTTCAAACTTGAAAAAATCATAACTAAATCATCCTAATTCAGAAAAATACATATAATATATCAAAATTTGCAGTACAAAAAGATAGAGGACCCTCCTCGTGACCTGGTCCTTGATCAAAAAGAAAAATGGGTAAAATTCAATAAACACTCCATTATCAAGTGTGATACGATGAACGGAAAGGAGATTTTTGGATGCATTTGGAACATGCAAGACATCTTTGAGATGAATATCACAATGTGGGGTTTTAACAATAGACTGACCAACATGACTTATCATCATACCTGCAGCGTTTTCTGCTGTGTTGATTTGCTCCTTGCCGTGATATCTTTCATGCATGGTCAGCTTCTCAAGATCAGAGGTAATGTTCTCGTTGGCGCCGGAGTCAAGGTACCAGTTGGAGTCAACTCCGTAGGAGGTATCTGCTGCAGCCGCAACTCGTTTCCTCTGGGAGTTATCCTCTGCATAACGCCATTTGCACTCTTTTGCGATGTGGTTAGTTTTTTTGCAGATCTGACATTTGTTCTCATATTCCTCATACCCGGCAAAGTGGCGACCTTGGTTGTTGTTGTTGTAGAAACGCGGCTGGCCGTTGTTGTTGTAGTAGCCACCGCCGCCACCATGGTTGTTGTTGTAGTTGCCGCCACCACCGCCGCGGTAGCCATTGCCACCGTTGTTTCCATGGCCGCCGCCGCCGCCGCGGTAGCCGCCGTTGTTGAAGCCGCCACGGTAGCCGCCGTTGCTGCTGCCATTGTTGCCGCCACCACTCTTGGGAAAACCACGGTTGCCCTTGGGAGGGCCACCACGTCCTCGAGCAGCGGCGTTTGCGGATGACTTGAAGGCACCCGATCCAGAGCCGTGGAACATCTCCACTCTCTGATCGAAGTTCGACACCATGCCAAAGAGATCATCGACGGAGAGAGGCTCGGTGTGAACATCAAGAGCGGATATGAGGGGTTGATAGTCCATACCGAGGCCAGCAATGAGGAAGGAAATCAGCTCTCCTTCGGGAAGAGGCTTTCCAGCCATGGCAAGTTCATCTGCGAGTGCACGCATCTGACCGAAGTACGCAGCAGCAGATTGAGAGCCCTTCTGGGCATTGGAGAGGGCGGCACGGCAGTTGTTGGCTCGCGACCTCGACTGGGCAGCAAACATGTTTGCAAGAGCAGTCCAGATGGCGTGGGATTTTTCTAAGGAGGCGACTTGTACCAGAACTTCTTTCGAGAGATTGCGAAGGAGATAGGCTACAAGTTGTTGATCCTGGATCAACCATGCGGAGTAGGCTGGGTTTGGAACGGTCTGATCTTTGCCTTCAGCGTTCTTTGAGGTGATGGTGGCTGGTGGTTCTGGGATTGTTTGATCTAGGTATCCTAGAAGGCCCGCTCCTATAATCTGAGATCGGGCTTGAGCTCGCCACAGAACATAGTTCGTGCGAGTCAGGGGTTCTAAGATGGTGTTGTTTAGGCCAGCGAGGAGAGAGTTGAGCTGGAGGGAGACATGGCGAGACGGGGTTCGATGCGTTGGTGGAGATCGATGATGGAGGCTAGACGAGAGGGAAAAGGGAGGCTCTGTATGCCATGTTAGGTTTTGTAGAAGCGTCTCAACCCCCGTAATATGGGAGCCCGCGTATATATATTGATATAGCGAGGCCAGCTCTCGCAGGAGGCATACATCAAGGTAGTTGAAACCACCAGAGAGGTACATGGGGATAGAGAGGATTACATCAAGAGATAAACATGAAAATAAAACAAAGAGATCTCCTCTAACTAACCACCAAACGTAGGTGGCCCGTATCCATACGTGACAATGTTTAACACAACCCTTCATCTTCCACACCAAGCTCCACGAACACCTCCATTGTATTCCGCACATCATCGCCAGCCTGCCCATGACTTATTTCTTTTAGATGAAAGGGTCGAACCGAGCTCGAGTAGGGCTCGATCTTCACCCGGCTTTGAATTAACAAAGCCATCAACCGGCCAGGATTACAAGAGCACACCATACAACCGAAGATAAAAAGGAAAACGGGGATGCAACCCCAGACAGCAGATACAAGGCACCGATGAGGCGCTGCTTGTGCATCCACAAGCGGTGCGCCGACTCCCGGTTGCTTGGCCCGGTGCTGCTCCCACTAGTAGAAAAAGGACCTTATGTGAGACACATTAGTTCCGGTTCAATTTTGGCCCGGTACTAATGGTATCATTAGTACCAGTTCAAACGGCTATGCATTAGTGCCGGTTCGTGTCGAACCTTTAGTACTGGTTCGTGCCACGAACCGGTACTAAAGGGGTGGTGGCAGGCTGGCGTCAGGCCAGGGCCCCACGAGCCCCTTTAGTGCCGGTTCGTGGCACGAACCGGTACTAAAGGTTGCCCTTTAGTACCGGTTCGTGCGATGAACCGGCATTAAAGGGGTCTAACCTATAGTCCCGGTTGGAGACACAAACCGGGACTATAGGACAATTTTCAAACTTGAAAAAATCATAACTAAATCATCCTAATTCAGAAAAATACATATAATATATCAAAATTTGCAGTACAAAAAGATCGAGGACCCTCCTCGTGACCTGGTCCTTGATCAAAAAGAAAAATGGGTAAAATTCAATAAACACTCCATTATCAAGTGTGATACGATGAACGGAAAGGAGATTTTTGGATGCACTTGGAACATGCAAGACATCTTTGAGATGAATATCACAATGTGGGGTTTTAACAATAGACTGACCAACATGACTTATCATCATACCTGCAGCGTTTTCTGCTGTGTTGATTTGCTCCTTGCCGTGATATCTTTCATGCATGGTCAGCTTCTCAAGATCAGAGGTAATGTTCTCATTGGCGCCGGAGTCAAGGTACCAGTTGGAGTCAACTCCGTAAGAGGTATCTGCTGCAGCCGCAACTCGTTTCCTCTGGGAGTTATCCTCTGCATAACGCCATTTGCACTCTTTTGCGATGTGGTTAGTTTTTTTGCAGATCTGACATTTGTTCTCATATTCCTCATACCCGGCAAAGTGGCGACCTTGGTTGTTGTTGTTGTAGAAACGCGGCTGGCCGTTGTTGTTGTAGTAGCCACCGCCGCCACCATGGTTGTTGTTGTAGTTGCCGCCACCACCGCCGCGGTAGCCATTGCCACCGTTGTTTCCATGGCCGCCGCCGCCGCCGCGGTAGCCGCCGTTGTTGAAGCCGCCACGGTAGCCGCCGTTGCTGCTGCCATTGTTGCCGCCACCACTCTTGGGAAAACCACGGTTGCCCTTGGGAGGGCCACCACGTCCTCGAGCAGCGGCGTTTGCGGATGACTTGAAGGCACCCGATCCAGAGCCGTGGAACATCTCCACTCTCTGATCGAAGTTCGACACCATGCCAAAGAGATCATCGACGGAGAGAGGCTCGGTGCGAACATCAAGAGCGGATATGAGGGGTTGATAGTCCATACCGAGGCCAGCAATGAGGAAGGAAATCAGCTCTCCTTCGGGAAGAGGCTTTCCAGCCATGGCAAGTTCATCTGCGAGTGCACGCATCTGACCGAAGTACGCAGCAGCAGATTGAGAGCCCTTCTGGGCATTGGAGAGGGCGGCACGGCAGTTGTTGGCTCGCGACCTCGACTGGGCAGCAAACATGTTTGCAAGAGCAGTCCAGATGGCGTGGGATTTTTGTAAGGAGGCGACTTGTACCAGAACTTCTTTCGAGAGATTGCGAAGGAGATAGGCTACAAGTTGTTGATCCTGGATCAACCATGCGGAGTAGGCTGGGTTTGGAACGGTCTGATCTTTGCCTTCAGCGTTCTTTGAGGTGATGGTGGCTGGTGGTTCTGGGATTGTTTGATCTAGGTATCCTAGAAGGCCCGCTCCTATAATCTGAGATCGGGCTTGAGCTCGCCACAGAACATAGTTCGTGCGAGTCAGGGGTTCTAAGATGGTGTTGTTTAGGCCAGCGAGGAGAGAGTTGAGCTGGAGGGAGACATGGCGAGACGGGGTTCGATGCGTTGGTGGAGATCGATGATGGAGGCTAGACGAGAGGGAAAAGGGAGGCTCTGTATGCCATGTTAGGTTTTGTAGAAGCGTCTCAACCCCCGTAATATGGGAGCCCGCGTATATATATTGATATAGCGAGGCCAGCTCTCGCAGGAGGCATACATCAAGGTAGTTGAAACCACCAGAGAGGTACATGGGGATAGAGAGGATTACATCAAGAGATAAACATGAAAATAAAACAAAGAGATCTCCTCTAACTAACCACCAAACGTAGGTGGCCCGTATCCATACGTGACAATGTTTAACACAACCCTTCATCTTCCACACCAAGCTCCACGAACACCTCCATTGTATTCCGCACATCATCGCCAGCCTGCCCATGACTTATTTCTTTTAGATGAAAGGGTCGAACCGAGCTCGAGTAGGGCTCGATCTTCACCCGGCTTTGAATTAACAAAGCCATCAACCGGCCAGGATTACAAGAGCACACCATACAACCGAAGATAAAAAGGAAAACAGGGATGCAACCCCAGACAGCAGATACAAGGCACCGATGAGGCGCTGCTTGTGCATCCACAAGCAGCGCGCCGACTCCCGGTTGCTTGGCCCGGTGCTGCTCCCACTAGTAGAAAAAGGACCTTATGTGAGACACATTAGTTCCGGTTCAATTTTGGCCCGGTACTAATGGTATCATTAGTACCAGTTCGAACGGCTATGCATTAGTGTCGGTTCGTGTCGAACCTTTAGTACCGGTTGGTGCCACGAACCGGTACTAAAGGGGTGGTGGCAGGCTGGCGTCAGGCCAGGGCCCCACGAGCCCCTTTAGTGCCGGTTCGTGGCACGAACCGGTACTAAAGGTTGCCCTTTAGTACCGGTTCGTGCCACGAACCGGCATTAAAGGGGTCTAACCTATAGTCCCGGTTGGAGACACAAACCGGGACTATAGGACAATTTTCAAACTTGAAAAAATCATAACTAAATCATCCTAATTCAGAAAAATACATATAATATATCAAAATTTGCAGTACAAAAAGATCGAGGACCCTCCCCGTGACCTGGTCCTTGATCAAAAAGAAAAATGGGTAAAATTCAATAAACACTCCATTATCAAGTGTGATACGATGAACGGAAAGGAGATTTTTGGATGCACTTGGAACATGCAAGACATCTTTGAGATGAATATCACAATGTGGGGTTTTAACAATAGACTGACCAACATGACTTATCATCATACCTGCAGCGTTTTCTGCTGTGTTGATTTGCTCCTTGCCGTGATATCTTTCATGCATGGTCAGCTTCTCAAGATCAGAGGTAATGTTCTCGTTGGCGCCGGAGTCAAGGTACCAGTTGGAGTCAACTCCGTAGGAGGTATCTGCTGCAGCCGCAACTCGTTTCCTCTGGGAGTTATCCTCTGCATAACGCCATTTGCACTCTTTTGCGATGTGGTTAGTTTTTTTGCAGATCTGACATTTGTTCTCATATTCCTCATACCCGGCAAAGTGGCGACCTTGGTTGTTGTTGTTGTAGAAACGCGGCTGGCCGTTGTTGTTGTAGTAGCCACCGCCGCCACCATGGTTGTTGTTGTAGTTGCCGCCACCGCCGCCGCGGTAGCCATTGCCACCGTTGTTTCCATGGCCGCCGCCGCCGCCGCGGTAGCCGCCGTTGTTGAAGCCGCCACGGTAGCCGCCGTTGCTGCTGCCATTGCTGCCATTGTTTCCGTTTCGACAATTTTTTAAAATCAGAAAATTCCAAAGGGAAAATAGAGTTTTTGGGCGTTTTAGACGTTTTTTAGACGTTTTTAGCGTTTAGTGCTAGGGTTTAGATTTCAGAGTTTAGGGTTAGGTTTTATGGTTTAAACCCTTAGTTTTTACTGTTTAGCATAGAGTTTCTGACGTTTTAAGTCCCGGGTTTAGGGTTTAGGACAAGTTTTGAAATGATAAAATTGTAAAAGGAAAAAAAGATATGCTCTAATTTATGTTTTTTTGAATTTTGGTTAAATCTTGTCAAACCGGTCAAACAACTGATTCAAGAAATATAGAGTGTTACTAAATAATTACGCAATAATATTAGTGTTACTAAATAAGTATCTTAGTTTTTTGAATTTTGATCAAATCTGGTCAAACTGTGGTCAAACTACTTATTCAAGAAATATTAGTGTTACTACATAATTATTGTTTTCTAGAATAATAGTTTCAAACTCAAACAGTGAAACGTGTGACTTTATGCTCAAGCTAAACTCCTGAGGGTTAATAGGATTAACATCTTACTATTGTCAGGAAAACAACAAGTGCAGACTTGGAAACGAGGAAGAATAGAACCCGGAAGTTAAGCGTGCTCAGGCTGGAGTAGTGAGAGGGATGGATGACCGGCCGGGAAGTTAGGTGATTTAGAATAAGTGATCCACACTAGAGCAGTTAAGAGAAGTGATTAGAGACTAAATCATCAAATAATTCAGAAAAAATAAAAATATAAAAAAATCAAATTTTTTTTCCAAAAATTTAAAAAAAATTCAAAAAAAAAACCCTTTAGTACTGGTTGGTAACACCAACCGGTAGTAAAGGTCCCCATACCAGGGCGCGAGCTCACGCCACGTGGTGGGCCTTTAGTGCCGGTTCGTGCCAAACCGGTACTAAAGGGGGGGTCTTTAGTCTCCACTCTTTAGTACCGGTTGCAAAACCGGCACTAAAGGCCCTTACAAACCGGTTTTAAAGCTCCGTTTTCTACTAGTGTCCATGAGCGCCGGCATCTCCTCCAGGCCCGACGCGGCCGCCGCCGTCGACAGCGAGCCCGTGCTCCCGCTGGAGGACGTCATCTATGTGTGGGCGCCCACGAAGCAAGCAAGCGCTCTCTGCTTTCATTTGTTGTTCCAAGAGTGCAGGGCCGCGCGGGGACTTGGATTTGTCCCGGTGGAGGGGTCGTGCAGGGCTGCAGGCCGGCCATGAGCTCCCACAAGTTGCTATGCATGTGTGTGTGCTCCCGTGTCTTCTTCTGCTGCTGTGCGTGCGTGCAAGCCGGTGAACAGAGCAGCAAGCAGCCAGCGAGCTGCAGCCAAGGAGGAGGCCGCGGCGCTCGCCGGCACCAAGGCTCAGAACGAGCTCGTGGTGCGGGTGCTCGCCACCGGGAGCAAGCACGGCTCCGGCGCTGCCCCGTTGGCTAGCACAACAGAGGCTGCCCCGGCGGTTGCCTCGTGTCCCGCTCCCGCAGCGTGGTTGGTGGTTTGGTGGACGGATGGATGAGAGAAGAGAGAGAGAGAGAGAGATGGGTGGGATGTGTGGGTGAATGACGGATGGGCCATGTGGCACATGCAGCGGACAGAGGCGGATGAAGAGGACACAGAAAACATCTGCTTTGTGTCCGCGTCTGATTCAAATCTGACCTTAAATGGCGCCGAAAATGAATCCGAGCGGACACGAAACGGACAGAAAATGGAAATGAGTCTGTGTGTTGGAGTTGCTCTTTGGTGTGAGCAATCAGACGACTGGAGGGCAACCCAGCGGTGTTTCAATCCTATGAATTGAACAATCTAGATCAAAAAATTGCTTCGGATCTTAATCCTTCAAAGTTCATATGGAAATTGTTAGTAAACCTGATGATATTTAAAATTGAGTCATTCTAAAATCTCAAGTAGCAACTAACATGGCAAGTGCCTAGAAAATTAAGCCATCTCAAGTCACACGAAAAAACGTGCATGTAGTCGGATCATCTTCCACATGACGTCGTGCATCACATGGTCTTTAAAGAAAAACATCGTGCATCACGTGATGCACTGTGAGTCTCAGTGCAAAAATTCAGAACATGCATCCTTCCTGCTGCTGCTTTCGAGCTTAAGAAACAATTTAAATAGACAATTGAGCATTGTTGCCTTGGTTAGAAATTAAACCGGTTGAAGTTAGCAATGCAGTGTACAAACATCAGACAAAATATGAGTTTATACATCCATTCTGATTTTTTGTGCTGCATTCACCTAAACAAATAGTAATGAATAAGAGAAGTAGGTCTGATCATCAACATAGAAACAGAACAAAAAAAACTCCCATAGCACCGCACGTCTTCTCATGCACATAAAATTTTACCTTACTAATATTGCAGCTCAATTTTTTTTATTTTATTAATATTAGAGATCAAAAGCTTTTCTTTTACTAATATTGCAGCTCAAAAGGTTATGTATGCTGTTTTATCTGAACAAAGTTGGACCATCTCTATTCACAGACGCCTACATCTGTGAGCATATCAATGAGCGAGAGGCAGCAAATGAGAGATGATGATGTACTTCCCTTCCATTTTTCTCATGCGTAATATATATCCACCTTGACGAAATCGGACGGTCATGTACTCTGATGCTTAGTGATGGATTAGCGGCAGATGGGACATTATACAGATTACACGTCAATGCTTAAAAGGGATCTATAGAAGGTGTACGTACGTCGTATGATCTATCCTGAAGCACCGGCGCTCTCAGCAAAGTGTATGTACCCCTTCTTTTTAGACATACGAGAAGGTGTATACTCCCTCCGTCCGAAAATACTTGTCATCAAAATGAATAAAGAGAGGTGTATCTAGGAGTATAAAATTGCGTAAGTAACACTGGGTGATGGTTCGTGAACAGGTCAAGGTGAGTAGTTCACAAACCCCATGGAGTGCCGTGGCATCATTCGTGCCATCGCCACCAGTTACAACAATAACAAGACCTCTGCTACCAACTGCCTTAACAAGTACTCCTTCTGTTCCAAATTACTTGTCGTAGGTATAGATGTATCCATTTCTACGACGAGTAATTTGGAACGGAGGGAGTAGTAGTAAAAGTTTATCGTTCGGTGAGGACCTCCCAATCACCTGTAACAAGTATGCTAGCTAAATTGAAAGAGCAAATTAGTAGTGGTATGCGAAACATAAAGCAATTGGTATAAACCAAACGCATGGAGACATAGAGTATACTGTATTTTCTAGGAAGGAGAGAGACCCTGATTTCTATAGCTGTCATATTTGAGGATTTGCCTTTAACAAGATTCATGGTAAAGGTTTCAGCGCCACACGTTGGCTTATATACCCGCACAGGAGAATGACTGCTAATGGAAGGTAAACAGTGTAAAAAACTAACAATCAGTAATAGTTCCGACAGTAAAGTAAAACAGTAGGCGATGATGTTGCAGATGATTTGGACCATCTGACAAAGTGTTCACTAGAAGTTGCAGTACAAGGTTCAGACTTCAGACTAGCAGGGCCTGACCGTGGGGGGTAACCAAAAACGAAAACAAGATAACCCCAGAACACTCAAATGGATACAAGGAGACATAGGTAATTGGAGACTGAGACTGTGCGCAAACAAACGTTTCTGTGATTGCTAAACCGCTCACGCGAACCGTCTCCACAACTTACATCACAGCTGATCATTTTGTTGGCTTTTGGTCTCATGCATCTCAACTCCCGGGTCAATATAATCTTGTGGGGAACAAACAAAAGTCGATTTAAAGTATCGATGCATTGCATGCCCTGAAAGTGAAAGATTGGTATAACTTCCTGGTTTGTCACGTAGTGCACACCGGCAGTTAATTTGTATTTTTTCCATACAAGGCCATAATGTACTTATAAATTTTAATTCACTGGAATCAAAATGATGCAGCTAATTGTGGAGAATGAACATGCAGAAATTTTATCGGCAACATCCTTGTCAGGTACACAACCTGAAGACATCTGAAGATGCAGCAATTTACAGTTGTGAAGAGGAAAATAACTCTTCGCTGGATGGACGTCCAGGATAGCTCCTACATTTACCGCGTCGCCTCTGTCCCTCCACTACTAGTTACCGTTATAACAGTACCGCGTGGGTAACTGGGTAAAATCCCTCTCCTACTTAAGCCGGGATGTGGCTGTGATTTCCTTGGCTTATTCTCTGTGATTCATTCGACTCAAGGCAAGATTTACTCTATAGCCACAAGAAATACAGATATGGCATCCTCTTTCGGCCGTGATCCCTAGCCAAATTCCCAAACTCTCACGATTCCTTGTCTCGATCCACTCTCAGTTCACTAGGATGCTGACAAAATTGGTACTCAGAGCTCATGTTCCTCGGCGGCGTTTCCGGATCAAGCAAAAATTTCACCAGATCAGCTTGTTCCCGACCTTTTCCCTCCCTTACCGTTGGCCGCGGTGTTCTTCCAGGTGGCGACCGTGCGGTCGCGGTGACGTTCGGATGCAGATCAGTCGAGCAGAGTGGTTACACGAGCTCATCTCTCATCGTTAAAATCCCACATCTAGCGCTGATCCGTGTACCAGGGCAGCGATTCGTGTAGGCGGCGGCAGGATCTGACTTTTGGGGACAGGTTGCTGGGCTTCCAGTGGCAAAATTCCTTCCCCAATTTTCAGATCAAGGAGATGGGACGATCGAACAAGACCATCGATGAAGCAGACTTGCAGCAAGTTTTGGCCATGCGAGAGGATTTTGGCGAATTCCACAAGGACAGCGCTGCTCTGCAAACATTGGTGTCCAAACTGCAGGATGAGGTTCAGTCCATCGGTTCTAAGCCTTCCTTGCAGAGAGAGCAAATCCTTGAGCTGGGCAAACAGATGAATGCTATGACCACATTCCTTCAGTCCTTGGTGCCAAAACCACCTGTTAGTCAGGACAAGCAACTGACGTTACTACTAGTCTGCTACCCAAGTCCCCTACCTTGCAGAGAGAGAGAGCAAATCAATACACAGATGGCTAGGAATGATCTTTTGAGAAAAACACCTGGAAATGGAGAAAGAAAAATCTAAACAGATGGAAGAAACAATTGTTACACAACTTACCTCCTATTAGAACCAACAGACCTCCTGGTTTTCCTGGTATACATAGATTCGAGCAAGCTAGCATAGCTGGTACTCCTGCAGACCAACAAGACAGAGCACACACTCCTATGTTCCATCGGTATAACAATAGCAAAGATATATAGAAGTATTTGGCAGGGATATTACAGGACATATGAGCAGGACATGCAGGCTCAGTTCATGAAATCCACGACAAAAGGGCCTGGAATGGATTTCCCACGATTTGAAGGAGATGACCCAGTTGTCTGGATTAGATAGTGCAATAAGTATTTCCAAATGTCTGCTGCACCAGAGGAATACAAAGTCTCTTTAGCTCAAAATGTACATCCAAGGAGATGCAGATGTGTGGCTCAGAAGGTCGGGCTACTTAAGAAACAACTTACTTGGAAACAGTTTGGAGCTAAACTAGTTAAAAGGTTTTCTGCTCAAGGATCTTATGACCTGACAGAGCAGTTTAACTCCGTCAACCAGAACACGTCCACAGTGGCAGAGTACAACAAATTGTTTGAAGATTTGATGGCAGAAGTACAGGAGGAAAACCCAGAACTCAATACATTTTGGTTTGTGGGGTGTTTTGTAAATGGATTGAGGGATGGAATAAAATACCAGATCAGACCATTCAAACCCCAAACATTAACAGATGCCTATCTATTAGCAAAAGAGATTGAACCATGATATCCTCCTCCTGCAGCTCAACCAAGGAAGCAATACCCTCCTTATAACAATTATTATTATCAGAAGACCACTCTTTTTTTTCAAAACGGAGGCAAAAGATTTGCCTCATCCATTAAATAAGCAGAAGAGAATTGCCCGGTTAATTTAGCGGAAAACCGGGCGAAAACCGTCACAATCTACAAAAGATACCCCCCACACACCTATACGGAGAGTGCTTCGTTGAGTTAGCACACAGACGTCATCGTCATCACCTCTCCCCAAGCACGCGTCATCGATGCCCCTAATCCCCGAGCAAGCGACTCCGACTTCGCTGTAGACAAACGTCGACTCAACCCTCACCGCAGAAGCCGTGCAGAAACACATGAAGATCCTGCCAGAACTCAGCCACCTGCACCGAGGGCAGCACAGCATCACCTTTGAAGGAGAGATCCGAAGCAGAAACCAGACAAGGTTGGCGCCGTGGAAGACCACCGAACAGACCACCCGTTGCCTGTCATCGTTGCCACGGGGGCCCCGTTGCCGCAGCTCCGACTTCACGCAACAAACAAACCAAGGTAATCCCACGGACACGCCGGAGAAGAGCCGACTACCGCAACCACTGTCATGCCTCCGACTTCACTCGCCCCCATCAACGTTGTTGCCATAGAAGCCCCAGCGCCACACCAATGCCTTCCACCAACCTCCTAGCACACCCACCGGTCCCTCTAACCGGATTGAACTTCAAAATCGATGCCCTCAAGAGGGAAAGGACGCTTACGCGCCGCCAACGACCGACCCTACGGGTCTAGGGTTTCCCCTGAAGCTGTGTCTCATAGAGGAAGA
Source organism: Triticum dicoccoides (assembly GCF_002162155.2). Lineage (NCBI taxonomy): Eukaryota > Viridiplantae > Streptophyta > Magnoliopsida > Poales > Poaceae > Triticum > Triticum dicoccoides. Next base: position 38,205,064 of record NC_041383.1, read on the forward strand.
GAGAGCATACTGTCGATGCCTTCAAGAAGGTTATGGTGTCCACAAACGCCGCCGTCACAGGTTCCAGCCATAGGCAGAAACGGGTTTTCACCCAACCCTCAAAACCTCTGGTCAACAGCAAATCCGGCCAGCCCACCTGCATCTCCACGCATCCACCCCTGGAACCAGATCCCACAATAGCAACATTGTTAGAATAAACCTTGCAAGTTCAGTTAGTTCAGTTAGCGTTAGCTGCTTTTTCTTCTTCAGTTTCGTCAGGTTCGTCAGTTTCGTTAGTAGCGAGATTAGCTCGAGGTTCCAACAACTTAGACTGAGTCCTGCGCCTTACTGATTCGTTCGTGGGATGGCACGAACATTGTGGATCGTAGTGGCGCATAGTCTGGAGGCCACGAGCCCCATTTCCTTCGTTGTACTCAATAAATACAGAGAGAAAGAGATCAGAAAACTGCAGCAAGTTTGCCCAGGCAAAAACCTAGTCTTCCACCTCGGTCCAGCTAGCTCGTCGTCTCAATTCCGACAATTGGCATCAGAGCGGGTTCTTGATCGTGGGAATGGCGGGTCCAGTCGACTCGGGTGGTAGCCAGTAGCCGTCCACTCCGCGGGCACGGGTCTCCGACGGCAGCGAGCTTGCCGTGGCCGAGAGACCCACGGCGCGGATGGCGCACGACATCGACGGCGCAGCGTGGCCGCAGCTGACCCGAACCAACTACACCGACTAGGCCGTTCTCATGCAGGTCATGATGGAGGGCCGCTACCTCTGGGACGCCTTGCAAACGGGCACGGCGGAGCGCAGCGACGATCGGCTGGCGCTCGAGGCAATCCTGCGCGGGGTGCCACCGGAAATGGCGCCCACCCTCGCCAGCAAGGCCAAGGCGAAGGAGGCGTGGGACACCGTCAAGACGATGCGCCTCGGCGTGGCGCGCGTCCGCGAGGCCAAGCTCGCGACCATCTCCAAGCAGTACAACGACATCCGCTTCGCCGACGGCGAGACCGTTGATGACTTCGCCATGAGGATCTCGAACATGGTGGCCCAGATGGCACAGCTCGGAGAAGTTGTGCAAGAGAAGCGCGTTGTGCGGAAATTTCTCTCCGTCGTCCCCAAGAGGTACTCTCAGATCGCACTCTCCATAGAAACTCTCGTCGATCTGGACGCTTTATCGGTGGAGGAGCTCACCGGACGGCTCAAGGCCGCTGAGGAGAGATACGATCTCGATCAGGCCGAGGCCGGCGTCGGCCGGCTCATGATGACGGAGGAAGAATGGGCTGCATGCCTCAAGGGGCGGGGTGTCTCAAGCAGCAACGCGCCGCGAGGCAGCGGTTGACGCGGCAGAGGCCGTGGACGCGGCCGCGCCGGGTGCGGCAACGGAAAGACCGACGATGACAAGTGCAGATATTGCGGTATTGCCGGGCACTGGGCTCGGGACTGCCGCAAAAAGAAGAGGGAGGAGGCGAATCAGGCAAACCTCGCACAGGCAGAGGCAGCAGACGAGGAGGACCCAACCTTCCTCATGGTGCAGGTGTGCACGATCACTCACGCCGGCGACATCTCCGACGGCTACATCGACCTCGTCGAGGAGCACGCCGAAGTCCACCTCGGGCGCACGGAGGAGGAGTACGACTCCAAGTGGTACCTCGACACGGGCGCCTCAAACCACATGTCGGGCAGCGTGGCGTGCTTCAACGATCTCGACCGCCGCGTCGGCGGCACCATGAAGTTTGGGGACGGCTCGGTCGGGGCGATCTGCGGACGCGGGTCTGTGCTCTTCACCGACTGCAATGGTGGGCACCGCGTGCTCACAGGAGTCTACTTCATCCCTTGCCTGCGGAGTAGCATTGTCAGTGTCGGGCAGCTCGACGAGAGCGGATGCAAGTCAGTGATCACCGGTGGTGTGTTCACTCTCAGCGATCGCCGCGGACAAGTGTTCGCGCACGCCATGAGAGCACGCAACCGCCTCTACCCCTACGACATGAAGCTAAGCAGGCCGGTGTGCTTGGCCGTGCGCACCACCACTGATGATGCATGGCATTGGCACGCGAGGTACGGGCATATGAATTTTACTTCACTCCAGATGTTGGCCCGGCAGGGGATGGTGCGCGGCCTGCCTGCGATCGACCACGTCGACCAACTCTGCGACAGCTGCCTGGCCGGCAAGCAGCACCGAGCTCCATTCCCGGACGCGGCGAACTACCGGGCCGAGCACGTTCTCGAGCTGGTCCACGGCGATCTCTGCGGGCCCATAACTCCGGCGACTCCGTCAGGCCGGCGCTACTTTCTGCTCCTGGTGGACGACCTCTCCAGGTACATGTGGCTGACCCTATTGAGCAGCAAGGACGAGGCGCTGGACGCGATCCGCCGCTTCCAGGAGCGCGTCGAGGTGGAAACCGGGCGCAAGCTGCGCGCTCTCCGCACCGACCGCGGCGGGGAGTTCACCTATGTCGAGTTCGGCGAGTACTGCGCCGACCGCGGCGTTCAGCGTCAGCTCACGGCGCCATACTCCCCTCAACAGAACGGGGTGGTTGAGCGCCGCAACCAGATGGTGGTGGCCATGGCACGGAGCATGATGAAGGTGATGGCGTTGCCCGGCAGGTTCTGGGGCGAGGCGGTGAGCACGACAGTGTTCATCCTCAATCGTGCACCGACCAAAAGCATGCGCGACATGACCCCGTACGAGGTGTGGCACGGCGGGCGACCAGCGGTGCACTTCCTCCACACCTTTGGGTGCGTGGCGCATGTCAAGAATGTGCGCCCACACCTGAAGAAGCTCGACGACAGATCAACACCGATGGTCTTCATCGGCTACGAGGAAGGGGGCAAGGCGTATCGCGTCTTCGACCCCGTTGGTGGGCGCGTCCATGTGACACGCGATGCTGTCTTCGACGAGGCAGCGCACTGGAACTGGGACGCCGAGGACCGCGCCGTGCGCACTAACGCCTTCACCGTCGACTATGAGGTGCACCGCGTTCCTGCTATGGCAGGGAGGATCATTCACAACTCGCCGCCGCACCAGCCTCCCAGCGGGGCCGCACCATCTTCAGAGCCGCAGAACCCTGACGTGACAGATGACCACGGGGCAGCAACACCGGTGGCGGCGGCAACTCCAACCCGCGTCGAGCCCGCAACGCCATGCACGGTGGCGACACCCAGAACGGCAACGACGCCCGGCACGACAGGGAGTTCTGCATCTTCGTCGAGCAGCACGCTGATCACCTTCGCCACGCCCCCGACGCCGTGTTCGGAGAGGCTTGACGCCCGCGTCGATGCCCACGGCCCTCTTCGGTTCCGCCGCATGACATACCTGTTGTCCACGCCCGGACACGACTCGCGATCAGGAGGAGGAGCTGCTGCTCACCTCTGAAGAAGAGCCGTCCACCTTCTCTGAAGCTGAACACGAGCCGTGCTGGAGGAGAGCAATGCTGGAGGAGATTGCCTCGATCGAGGATAATCAGACCTGGGAGCTCACTGCTCTTCCGCCAGGACAAGAATCCATCGGCTTGAAGTGGGTGTTCAAGGTCAAATGCAACGAGAGCGGCGCAGTGACCAAGCACAAGGCGCGGCTGGTTGCAAAGGGCTTCGTTCAGCAGCAGGGCATTGACTTCGACGAGGCGTTCGCGCCTGTTGCCCGCATCGACTCCGTGCGCCTCATGCTCGCTCTCACTGCACAGGAGGGCTGGGGCGTTCACCACATGGACGTGAAGTCCGCATTCCTCAACGGCGAGCTCACTGAGGAGGTATACGTCCGGCAACCGCCGGGTTTCATGGTCTCCAGTGAAGAACACAAGGTGCTGCACCTCAAGAAGGCGCTGTACGGTCTGTGTCAAGCTCCACGCGCCTGGAACGCCAAGCTTGACGCGACGCTCGGCGCTATGGGTTTCACCAGAAGCAGGTCAGAGCATGTCGTCTACGTGCGTCGCGGACTCCTGGTGGGCGTATACGTGGGCGACCTGCTCATCACCGGGCCGAACGACGACGACATCCGCAGCTTCAAGGGGGAGATGATGGCTGAATTTCGCATGAGTGATCTCGGCCTGCTCACCTACTACCTCGGCATCGAAGTTCACCAGAGCGCGCATGGGATCACACTCGGGCAGGCTGCGTACGCACACAAGATACTGGAGAAGGCCGACATGGTGGACTGCAACCCCTGCCACGCACCGATGGAGCCCAGGCTCAAACTCAGCAAGGACAGCCAGGCTCCTCCAACGGACGCCAGCGACTACAGAAGTCTCGTCGGCAGCCTCAGGTACTTGGTTCACACTCGATCGGACATCTCTTTTGCCGTCGGGTATGTGAGCAGGTTCATGGAGGCGCCAATAACGGAGCATCTCGCGGCGGTCAAGCACATCCTACGCTACGTTGCGGGCACGGTCGACTACGGCTGCAGCTACCGGAGGAGCGGCGGCGCAGTTCTGTCCGGGTTCAGCGACAGCGACATGGGCGGCGACCCGGACACCCGCAAGAGCACCACCGGCCTCCTCTGGTACCTTGGCGACAGCCCAGTCTCTTGGCAGTCATAGAAGCAGAAGGTGGTGGCGCTCTCATCTTGTGAAGCAGAGTACATGGCCGCCACGGCGGCGGCATGCTACGGCGTGTGGCTGACCCGTCTGCTCAAGGACCTGACGGGAAGAAATGCTGATGCGCCTGTACTGAAGATGGACAACAAGTCAGCAATTGCACTTGCCAAGAATCCTGTCCACCATGATCGCAGCAAGCACATAGACCTGCGATATCATTTCATCAGGGACTGTGTGGAAGAGAAGAAGATCACAGTGGACTACATCAGCACGGCTCTTCAGCTCGCGGACATTCTGACGAAGCCACTAGGCAGAGTCAAGTTTCAGGAGCTGAGGAACAAGATCGGCATCACGAAAATAAAGTAGGAACTACAAGGCTTAGGAGGAGATTGTTAGAATAAACCTTGCAAGTTCAGTTAGCGTTAGCTGCTTTTTCTTCTTCAGTTCCGTCAGGTTCGTCAGTTTTGTCAGTAGCGAGATTAGCTCGAGGTTCCAACAACTTAGACCGAGTCCTGCGCCCTACTGATTCGTTCGTGGGATGGCACGAACATTGTGGATTGTAGTGGCGCATAGTCTGGAGGCCACGAGCCCCATTTCCTTCGTTGTACTCAATAAATACAGAGAGAAAGAGATCAAAAAACTGCGGCAAGTTTGCGCAGGCAAAAAGCTCGTCTTCCACCTCGGTCCAGCTAGCTCGTCGTCTCAACTCCGACAAATATCCCATCACGAACAGAGGTCTCGATGCACAACGCCGCCACCACGCCTGGCCTTGATGCAGAGAAGCAGAGGAAGACAGCCCCAAGCCACCGGGCCAAGATCCCACAGAAGACCACTCTGACTAACCAGCCAAAGAGCACTACTACTATTCCTCAACAGCAAGTGCCTCTGCGACAGCCTGACCAAGCTCCTACTACACAGCAGAGGGTCCGGAAATATGGAGAGTGCTGGAGATGTGGTGACAAATGGATGCAAGGACATAAGTGTAAATTGATACCCAATGTGCACCTCATGCAAGAAGAACAAGACACCGAGGGCCAAAATCCTAATGAATTAGAAGAAAACTACCAGTCTGCTCAGGAAAAGATAACAGAAAGTCGGGAACAAGTCATGCAAATTTCTGCTAGTGCAATGAATCAAGAACATCCAATTTCCACTCCCACTATCATCATCATAATCAATGGGAAAAGAGCTATATCACTGCTAGATTCTGGCAGTACATCTTCATTCATTAACCAAACATTTGTTGTTAAAGCAAACTGTATTCTCTTGCCTGCTCCTCCAAGAACAATAGCTGTAGCTGGTGGGGGTACATTATTATCTACAGCTATAGTTCCAGATTGCTCTTTTCAATTGGCAAAAATGAATTTCTCTCACCAATTCAGAGTTCTCTCTCTACCCAGCCACATTGCAATCCTAGCAGAGCAAACCCAACAAATTAACTGAAAAATGCAGTACTAGTATTTTTTGAGAAAACACAAAGACTTTGCATTTCTTTTCATTGAAAAGGGGGGATAGGTTACATGCCTCCTAGGAGGGGGGTTTACAGTTTATGCTACAATGATCTTACTGGACATCCCAAGTGCTTGGGATCATGACTCGAAGCCTGGAAGCCCCAGCCCTAGGCCAGAAGGTGGCCTCTGCTTTGATACTCTCCGTTAGCTGGTGAATGGATGGTTGATCCCCATCAAACAAGCGTTTCACTGTTTCCATATCATCCATCCCGTCAGGAGCGTCGTGGTTGCCAGTCCCTTGCGAAGCGGTTTCGGGGTCACTGCTTTGACAGCAAGCCACCATTCGGAAGGCAGTACTAGTATTGCTCTACAAATTCCCACAGTTCACTTAACTGCACCTGAGAAATACTCTGTTCCTTTGGGAGTCCAGGATTTATTGGACGGTTTTGCCAGAACTTTAGACCCACTCTATCCCATTGACTCAACTAAGAATTTTTTTGGGCCAGCTGGGTATTACAGACGGTTTATCAGATGCTACAGCATTATCTGTAGAACACTTCATGATCTGTTGAAAAAAGGAAAATTTCTCCTGGGCTGCAACTCATGACACAGCCTTTCAACAACTCAAACAAGCTCTTACGACTACACCTGTCCTAGCACTCCCAAACTAACAAGAAAGTTTTGTACTAGAGCTGATGCATGTGGAAACGGCATTGGCCCTGTTATGATGCAGCAAGGGAAACCTATAGCTTTTTACAGCTCTGCCCTGCGTCCAAGAAATGCAGCCATGTCAACATACAAGAAAGAAGCTTTGGCCATTATTGAATCTTTGTAGATATGGCACCACTACTTCCTTGGCAATAAACTAATTGTCAAAACAGGTCAGCAATCATTGAAATTCATAACAAAGCAGAGATTAGCTGAAGGAGTACAGCATAAACTTATGATGAAGCTGTTAGAATTTGACTTCACTATCCAGTATGAGAAAGGAGTTGAAAACAAATTGGCTGATGCTCTCTCTTGGATGTTCCCAAAGTTAATGTCAATTTCTGTGGCCACCCCTGTTTGGGCACAAGAAGTGCATGGCAGTTATCTGCAAGACCCTGTCAGCAAAAAGCTACTCGAACAACTCCTACTACAACCTAAGACAGCACCTGAAGACTACACAATTTCCTTGGTATTATCGGGTTTAAAGGAAAAATTCTTCTGGGCCATAACCTGGAACTCCAAAATAAACTCCTGTTGGCACTCCATAACTCGTCCATTGGAGGTCACTCAGGGAGAAGAGCCTCAAGAAATCTGTGGAAGACTTTATTCGTCAATGTCCCATTTGCCATACCCCGACAGATACCAAGATTCGACAGATACCAAGATGCAGTTTGGGAAGACAAATTGGGAAGACGCAGTGGACAAATTTATCTCCAGAAGACACCACTTGGGAAGTGGACAAATTTATCTCCAGAAGCCTTCCAGTGCAGTGGACAAATTTATCTTCAGCATGGTCCGGACGAGACTACAGTGCCCTGCACGAATCTCCAAGTGCATTCTGCATACGGCTATGGGCCGTGGGCTGTGGGCGTGGCGGCAGGCCCATAGCTCCTACGAGGCGCGCGTTTCGTTCAGCGTCTCTAAGCAGATCCCTTAACCAGCAGCCCCCTTAAAATTCATTTGCGGTATCCAGCCTACTACCTCCACCACCGTTCGTCCACCGACGGGAAGGAGGAGCTGCCAGCCTCCGCGTCCTTGCAGCGTTTGCAGGGTGGGTCGCCGCCGAGCCCGTCGCTCCCGTCGTGTCCTCCAAGCCCTCCTTGGCCACATCGCCCTGCACGTGCCGATGATCGATATGGTTGGCTAGAGGGGGTGAATAGGCAACTACTATTTTTTTAGCTTTTTTAACAAATTAGGTTTAGCAGCAAATAGGTTGTTCAAATATGCAACTTGGTGAGCAACCTATATAATGCTAGCAACAATGACAACACAAGCAAGCAAACGATACAACACAAATAAAGCTTGCACAAAGTAAAGGTAAGAAGTAACCACCATGGATCCAGTGAAGACGAGGATGTGTTACCGAAATTCCTTCCCTTTGAGGGGAAATACATCTCCGTTGGAGCGGCGTGGAGGCACAATGCTCCCCAATAAGCCACTAGGGCCACCGTATTCTCCTCACGTCCTCGCATAATGCAAGATGTCGTGATTCCACTAGTGGTGCCTTTGAAGCCGGCGACCAAACCTTAAAAACAAGGTTGAGGCTATCTGCACAACTTAACTAGAGGCTCCCAACACCACCACGAAGTTTCATCATAATTGAATGTGGCTCCGAGGTGACCTCACCCGTCTAGGGTGCTTAAACACCCAAGAGTAGCAAGATCCACAAGGGATTAGTGGGTGGGATCAAATTTCTCTTGATGAAAGTGTAGATCGGGGCCTTCTCAACCAATCCCTAGAAAAATCAGCAAGTTACATTGTCTAGAGAGAGAGAGAGATCGGGTGAAAATGAAGCTTTGAGCAACAATGAAGTTTGGGGGAAAGAGGTAGGTCTTCTTTGAAAAGATTCCAACCGTTACCTTGCTCTCAGCCCGCACCAAGCGGTACTACCCCTCAGGAGAGCAGTACTACCGCTCGGGCGATAGTACACTTACAGCAATGCAATGGCACGAGACCACGAGGCGGTAGTGACGTCAGCGCAGTACTATCGCTCGCCCCAACGGTACTGCCATTAGGGTTGCAGCTCAGAGAACTAAGGAAGCAGGGCACGACAGGTGGGGTGCAACACTGCCGCAACAGCGGCACTACCGCTGGTCATGCGCGGTACCACCGCTTACACACGGTAGTGCCGCTCACCCACTACCGCTCTACAACCGCTGGAAGTGCACTGAGTCCTGGAAGGGGCGGAAGTGGAGATGTAGTGCGCGGGCGGTACTACCGTCCCCACTCTCGTGCAACCCGACACAAAAAGTTTGAGTCCCCCAGACGCACTGGCAGTACACGTGGTACTGGGATGCACCCCAGCATGCACAACAGCTCAATCTTCAAAGAGGGCATCGAGGAGATCGAAGACGGCGACCACACTGCGCTAGAGAATGCGGGGCCATTTGGAAGCAGGATGATGTGACGACGGCTGACTGATGATACGTCTCGTATCTATAATTTTTGATTGTTCCATGCTATTATATTACCTCTTTTGGATGTTTATGGGCTTTACTATAAACTTTTATATCATTTTTGGGACTAACCTATTAACCAGAGGCCCAACCCAAATTGCTGTTTTTTTGCCTATTTCAATGTTTCGTAGAAAAGGAATATCAAACGGAGTCCAAACGGAATGAAACCTTTGGAAGAGTTATTTTTGGAACAAACGCAGTCCAGGAGGCTTGGAGTGGACGTCAAGAAGCAAACGAGGAAGCCAAGAGGAAAGGAGGCGCGCCCTAGGGGGGTGGGCGCGCCCCCCACCCTCGTGGCCCCCTCATGGCTCCCCTGACTGACTTCCTTCGCATATATATATATATCTACATATCCTGAAAACATACAGGAACACCACGAAACCCTATTTCCACTGCCGCAACCTTCTGTACCTGTGAGATCCCATCTTGGAGCCTTCCCGGCGCTTCGCCGAAGGGAGAATCAATCACGGAGGGCTTCTACATCAACACCATAGCCTCTCCGATGAGTTGTGAGTAGCTTACCACAGACCTTCGGGTCCATAGTTATTAGCTAGATGGCTTCTTCTCTCTCTTTGAATCTCAATACAATGTTCTCCTTGATCTTCTTAGAGATCTATTCGATGTAACTCTTTTTGCGGTGTGTTTGTCAAGATCCGATGAATTGTGGGTTTATGATCAAGTTTATCTATGAGAAATATTTGAATCTCCTCTGAATTCTTTTATGTATGATTGGTTATCTTTGCAAGTCTCCTCGAATTATCAGTTTGGTTTGGCCTACTAGATTGATCTTTCTTGTAATGGGAGAAGTGCTTAGCTTTGGGTTCAATCTTGCGGTGTTCTTTTCCAGTGACAGCAGGGGCAGCAAGGCACGTCTTGTATTTTTGCCATCGAGGATAAAAAGATGGTGTTTATATCATATTGCTTGAGTTTATCCCTCTACATCATGTCATCTTGCCTAATGCGTTACTCTGTTCTTATGAACTTAATACTCTAGATGCATGCTGGATAGCGGTCGATGTGTGTAGTAACAGTAGTAGATGCAGAATCGTTTCGATCTACTTGTCGAGGATGTGATGCCTATATACATGATCATGCCTATATATTCTCAGAACTATGCACTTTTCTATCAATTGCTCGACAGTAATTTGTTCACCCACCATAATACTTATGCTATGTTGAGAGAAGCCACTAGTGAAACCTATGGCCCCCGGGTCTATTTTCCATCTTATAAGTTTCCGATCTACTTTATTTTGCAATCTTTACTTTCCAATCTATATCATAAAAATACCAAAAATATTTATCTTATCTTATTATCTCTATTAGATCTCATTTCGCAAGTGGCCGTGAAGGGATTGACAACCCCTTTATCATGTTGGTTGCGAGGTTCTTGTTTGTTTGTGTAGGTACGAAGGAGTTGCATGTAGCCTCCTACTGGATTGATACCATGGTTCTCAAAAACTGAGGGAAATACTTATGCTACTTTGCTGCATCACCCTTTCCTCTTCAAGGGAAAACCAACGTAGTGCTCAAGAGGTAGCAAGAAGGATTTCTGGCGCCGTTGCCGGGAGGTCTTCGCACAAGTCAAGACATACCAAGTACCCATCACAAACTCTTCTCCCTCGCATTACATTATTTTCCATTTGCCTCTCGTTTTCCTCTCCTTCACTTCACCCTTGCCGTTTTATTCGCCCTCTCTTTCCCGTTCGCCTCTTTTTTTTGCTTGCCTCTTTGTGTGCTTATTTGTTGGATTGCTTGTCACAATGGCTCAAGATAATACTAAATTATGTGACTTTTCCAATACCAATAATAATGATTTCCTTAGCACTCTGGTTGCTCCTCTTACCGATGCCGAATCTTGTGAAATTAATGCTGCTTTCTTGAATCTTGTCATGAAAGATCAATTCTCTGGCCTTCCTAGTGAAGATGCCGCTACTCATCTAAACAATTTTGTTGATTTGTGTGATATGCAAAAGAAGAAAGACATGGATAATGATATTGTTAAATTGAATTTATTTCCGTTTTCACTTAGAGATCGTGCTAAAACTTGGTTTCGTCTTTACCTAAAAATAGTATTGATTCATGGAATAAGTGCAAAGATGCTTTTATCTCTAAGTATTTTCCTCCCGCTAAGATCATCTCTCTTAGAAATGATATTATGAATTTTAAGCAACTTGATCATGAACATGTTGCACAATCTTGGGAGAGGATGAAATTAATTATTCGCAATTGCCCTACACATGGATTAAATTTATGGATGATCATACAAAAATTTTATGCCGGATTGAATTTTGCTTCTAGAAATCTTTTAGATTCGGTCGCAGGAGGCACTTTTATGGAAATCACTTTAGGAGAAGCTACTAAACTCCTAGATAATATTATGGTTAATTATTCTCAATGGCACACCGAAAGATCTACTAGTAAAAAAGTTCATGCGATAGAAGAGATTAATGTTTCGAGTGGAAAGATGGATGAACTTATGAAATTGTTTGCTAATAAGAGTGCTCCTACTGATCCTAATGATATGCCTTTGTCTACTTTGATTGAGAATAATAATGAATCTATGGATGTGAATTTTTTGGTAGGAATAATTTTGGTAACAACGCGTATAGAGGAAACTTTAATCCTAGGCCTTTTCCTAGTAATTCCTCTAATAATTATGTTAATTCCTACAACCACTCTTATGGAAATTTTGATAAGATGCCCTCTGATTTTGTGATTAGTGTTAAAGAATTTATGATCTCTCAAAAGAATTTCAATGCTTTGCTTGAAGAAAAGTTGCCTAAGATTGATGAGTTGGTTAGGAACGCGGATAGAATTTCTCTAGATGTTGATTCTTTGAAACTTAGATCTATTCCACCTAAGCATGATATCAATGAGTTTCTCAAAGCCATGAGAATTTCCATTGATGAGTGCAAAGAAAGAACCGCTAGGATGCGTGCTAAAAGGATTGCTTTGTGAGAGCGTGTTCTTCTAGTTTTCATGATAATAATGATGAAGATCTAAAAGTGATTGATGTGTCTCCTATTAAATCTTTGTTTTGCAATATGAATCTTGGTAATGATGGGACTGCAGATGAGTCAACTTTAGTTAAAAGGTGTCCCAATGATTCGAAGTTTTTAGATCTTGATGCAAAAATTGGTAAAAGTGGGATTGGAGAAGTCAAAAATTTACATAGCAATGAACCCACTATTTTGGATCTCAAGGAATTTAATTATGATAATTGTTCTTTAGTAGATTGTATTTCCTATTTGCAATCCGTGTTGAATTCTCCTCATGCTTATAGTCAAAATAAAGCTTTTACCAAACATATCATTGATGCTTTGATGCAATCTTATGAAGAAAAACTTGAATTGGAAGTTTCTATCCCTAGAAAACTTTATGATGAGTGGGAACCTACTATTAAAATTAAAATTAAAGATCATGAATGCTATGCTTTGTGTGATTTGGGTGCTAGTGTTTCCATGATTCCAAAAACTTTGTGTGATGTGTTAGGTTTCCGTGAATTTGATGATTGCTCTTTAAACTTGCACCTCGCGGATTCCACCATTAAGAAACCTATGGGAAGGATTAATGATGTTCTTATTGTTGCAAATAGGAATTATTTGCCCGTAGATTTTATTGTTCTTGACATAGATTGCAATCTTTCATGTCCTATTGTTCTTGGTAGACCTTTCCTTAGAATGATTGGTGAAATTATTGATATGAAGGAAAGAAATACTAGATTCCAATTTCCATTAAGGAAAGGCATGGAACACTTTCCTAGAAAGAAAATAAAATTACCTTATGAATCTATTATGAGAGCCACTTATGAATTGAATAACAAAGATGGCAATACTTAGATCTATTCTCGCTTTTATGCCTAGCTAGGGGCGTTAAACGACAACGCTTGTTGGGAGGCAACCCAATTTTATTTTTGTTCCTTGATTTTTGTTCCTGTCTAGTATTAAATAACTCATCTAGATTATGTTTAGATGTGGTTTTATGTTTTAATTAGTGTTTGTGCCAAGTAGAACCTATAGGATCATCTTGGGTGATAGTTAATTTGATCTTGCTGAAAAACAGAAACTTTTGCGCGCACGAGAATAATTTTAATAAATCACATAAACGTGCTATTCAGTTGATTCGTTTTGAAGAAGATTAATAGACAAATTGCCTAGGACTTCCTATTTTGGTAGGATTTTTAGAGTTCCAGAAGTATTCGAAAGTTACAGATTGCTACAGACTGTTCTGTTTTTGACATATTCTATTTTTCGTGTGTTGTTTGCTTATTTTGATGAATCTATGGCTAGTATCGGGGGGTATGAACCATAGAGAAGTTGGAATACAGTAGGTTTAACACCAATATAAATAAATAATGAGTTCATTACAGTACCTTAAAGTGGTGGTTTGCTTTCTTGCACTAACGGAGCTCATGAGATTTTCTGTTGAGTTTTGTGTTGTGAAGTTTTCAAGTTTTGGGTAATGATTTGATGGACTATGGAATAAGGAGTGGCAAGCGACTAAGCTTGGTGATGCCCAAGGCACCGCAAGGTAAATTCAAGGATAACCAAAAGCCTAAGCTTGGGGATGCCCCAGAAGGCATCCCCTCTTTCGTCTTTGTCTATCGGTAACTTTACTTGGAGCTATATTTTTATTCACCACATGATATGTGTTTTGCTTGGAGCGTCTTGTATGATATGAGTCTTTGCTTTTTAGTTTACCACAATCATCCTTGCTGTACACACCTTTTGGGAGAGACACACATGAATCGGAATTTATTAGAATACTCTATGTGCTTCACTTATATCTTTTGAGCTAGACAATTTTGCTCTACTACTTCACTTATATCTTTTTAGAGCACGTCGGTGGTTTTATTTGGTAGAAATTATTGATCTCTCATGCTTCACTTATATTATTTTGAGAGTCTTTTAGAACAGCCATGGTATTTGCTTTGGTTATAAAATTAGTCCTAATATGATGGGCATCCAAGTTGGGTATAATAAAAACTATCATATAGAGTGCATTGAATGCTATGATCAATTTGATGCTTGATGATTGTTTTGAGATATGAGGATGGTAATATTAGAGTCATGCTAGTTGGGTAGTTGTGAATTTGAGGGATACTTGTGTTAAAAGTTTGTGATTCCCGTAGCATGCACGTATGGTGAACCGTTATGTGATGAGGTTGGAGCACGATTTATTTATTGATTGTCTTCCTTATGTGTGGAGGTCGGGATCGCGCGATGGTTAACTCCTACCAACCCTTCCCCTAGGATCATGCGTGTAGTACTTTGTTTTGATAACTTGTAGATTTTTGCAATAAGTATATGAGTTCTTCATGACTAATGTTGAGTCTGTGGATTATATGCACTCTCACCCTTCCACCATTGCTAGCCTCTCTTATGCCGCACAACTTTTGCCGGTACCATACGCCCACCATATACCTCCTCAAAACAGCCACCATACCTACCTATTATGGCATTTCCATAGCCATTCCGAGATATATTGCCATGCAACCTTCCACCGTTCCGTTATTTATGACACGCATCATCATTGTCATATTGCTTTTGCATGATTATGTAGTTGACATCGTATTTGTGGCAAAGCCACCATTCATAATTCTTTCATACATGTCACTCTTGATTCATTGCATATCCCGGTACACCGCCGGAGGCATCCACATAGAGTCATATTTTTTTCTAAGTATTGAGTTGTAAGTAAATAAAAGTGTGATGATCTTCATTATTAGAGCATTGTCCCAAGTGAGGAAAGGATGCTGGAGACTATGATTCCCCCACAAGTCGGGATGAGACTCCGGACTTTACGAAAAATAAAAGAGGCCAAAGAAGCCCAAATAAAAAAAAGAGGCCAAAGAAGCCCACCATAAAAATGAGAGAAAAAGAGAGAAGGGACAATGTTACTATCCTTTACCACACTTGTGCTTCAAAGTAGCACTATGATCTTCATGATAGAGAGTCTCCTATATTGTCACTTTCATACACTAGCGGGAATTTTTTTTCATTATAGAACTTGGCTTGTATATTCCAATGATGGGCTTCCTCAAATTGCCCTAGGTCTTCATGAGCGAGCAAGTTGGATGCACACCCACTTAGTTTCTTTTGATGAGCTTTCATACACTTATAGCTCTAGTGCATCCGTTGCATGGCAATCCCTACTCACTCACATTAATATCTATTAGTGGGCATCTCCATAGCCCGTTGATATGCCTAGTTGATGTGAGACTATCTTCTCCTTTTGTCTTCTCCACAACCACCATCCTATTCCACATATAGTGCTATGTCCATGGCTCACGCTCATGTATTGCGTGAAGATTGAAAAAGTTTGAGAATACTAAAGTATGAAACAATTGCTTGGCTAAAACTGGGGTTGTGCATGATTTAAATATTTTGTGTGATGAATATAGAGCATAGCCAGACTATATGATTTTGTAGGGATAACTTTCTTTGGCCATGTTATTTTGAGAAGACATGATTACTTTGTTAGTATGCTTGAAGTATTATTACTCTTATGTCAATATTAAACTTTTATCTTGAATCATTTGGATCTGAACATTCATGCCACAATAAAGAAAATTACATTGAGAAATATGCTAGGTAGCATTCCACATCAAAAATTCTGTTTTTATCATTTATCTACTCGAGGACGAGCAGGAATTAAGCTTGGGGATGCTTGATACGTCTCCAACGTATCTATAATTTTTGATTGTTCCATGCTATTATATTACCTGTTTTGGATGTTTATGGGCTTTACTATACACTTCTATATCATTTTTGGGACTTACCTATTAATCGGAGGCCCAGCCTAAATTGCTGTTTTTTTGCCCATTTCAGTGTTTCGCAGAAAAGGGATATCAAACGGAGTCCAAACGGAATGAAACCTTTCGAAGAGTTATTTTTGGAACAAACGCAATCCAGGAGACTTGGATTTGACGTCGAGAAGCAAACGAGGAAGCCACGAGGTAGGGAGGCGCGCCCCCCACCCTCGTGGGCCCCTCATGGCTCCCCTGACCGACTTCCTTCGCCTATATATATCCACATACCCTGGAAACATCCAGGAGCACCACGAAACCCTATTTCCACCGCCACAACCTTCTGTACCCATGAGATCCCATCTTGGAGCCTTTTCCGGCGCTCCGCCGGAGGGGGAATCAATCACGGAGGGCTTCTACATCAACACCATAGCCTCTCCGATGAGTTGTGAGTAGTTTACCACAGACCTTCGGGCCCATAGTTATTAGCTAGATGGCTTCTTCTCTCTCTTTGAATCTCAATACAACGTTCTCCTCGATCTTCTTGGAGATCTATTCGATGTAACTCTTTTTGTGGTGTGTTTGTTCAGATCCGATGAATTGTGGGTTTATGATCAAGTTTATCTATGAGAAATATTTGAATCTCCTCTGAATTCTTTTATGTATGATTGGTTATCTTTGCAAGTCTTTTTGAATTATCAGTTTGGTTTGGCCTACTAGATTGATCTTTCTTGTAATGGGAGAAGTGCTTAGCTTTGGGTTCAATCTTGCGCTGTCCTTTCCCAGTGATAGCAGGGGAAGCAAGGCACGTATTGTATTGTTGCCATCGAGGATAAAAAGATGGGGTTTATATCATATTGCTTGAGTTTATCCCTCTACATCATGTCATCTTGCCTAATGCGTTACTCTGTTCTTATGAACTTAATACTCTAGATGCATGCTAGATAGCGGTCGATGTGTGGAGTAACCGTTGTAGATGCAGAATCGTTTCGATCTACTTGTCGCAGACGTGATGCCTATATACATGATCATGCCTAGATATTCTCATAACTATGCACTTTTCTATCAATTGCTCGACAGTAATTTGTTCACCCACCGTAATACTTATGCTATCTTGAGAGAAGCCAGTAGTGAAACCTATGGCCCCCGGGTCTATTTTCCATCATATAAGTTTCCGATCTACTTTATTTTGCAATCTTTACTTTCCAATCTATATCATAAAAATACCAAAAATATTTATCCTATCTTATTATCTCTATGATATCTCACTTTCGCAAGTGGCCATGAAGGGAGTGACAACCCTTTTATCGCGTTGGTTGTGAGGTTCTTGTTTGTTTGTGTAGGTATGAGGGACTTGCGTGTAGCCTTCTACTAGATTGATACATTGGTTCTCAAAAACCGAGGGAAATACTTATGCTACTTTGCTGCATCACCCTTTCCTCTTTAAGGGAAAACCAACGCAGTGCCCAAGAGGTAGAAACTGACTCCTCCCCCCACCCTCTCTCTCTCGCACAAAATTACCAATCCCTCTCTCCCTCGCACAAAATTATCAATCCCTCAACCCACGAGATCCTTCCCCTCTCGTCCATGTTTTTCCAGCTCTCTCATCAAACCTGTTGTCTCTTCTCCTTCCACGTGTACAGAATCCAGATGAACACGCATCTCACGTATATTACATGTCTCCATCTTTCTCACAGACCTAACTTTTCCTCTCTCTCTCTCTCTCTCTCTCTCTCTCTCCCTCTCTCTCTCTCGTTTGGTTTGTCTCCTACTCTCTCGTCCACATACATACAATCTTTCCCGCCCTATTTGCTCCATCTTCGCAAGCTCTCTCTGCACATTGCATTCAAACATTGGGATATGTTCAAAATGTTGCTTTTATAATGGTTGATGTAGATTTATGGTTGGTTTTGTTGCATCCGAGAAATTAATAACTATGAAATGCATTTAGATTCTCATTTGACTGGGATTATGTGAGTTTGAGCATGTTGTGAAGTACTATAGACCACGTATACATCTTGAATTCGACAATGATTGTAACTATTGAATTGTATAGACCATTACATTCGAAGTCAGTAGCCTAATATATTTATTTCACAATTTTAACAAATGATTAATTCACTACAAACTAAAAAAACAAATGTGTACTGCCTCCGCTTTTATTTAAGTCCGCGTATTAGCATTGGTCAAAGTCAAGTTTTGTAAACTCTCAGAAAGTTTATAACAAAAAATATTAACATATACAATAACAAATAAATACCATTAGATTCATTATTGAATGTACTTTCACATCATACATATTTGTTATGGTAAGTGTTTAATTTTTTTATAAACTTGGTCAAACTTTAGGAAGTTTGACTTTGGTCAAACCTAATATGCAGAGTTAATAAAAACGGAGGGTGTACTAGTAGTTACTAGTACTACTCGCTAGTTGCTTAGCCAAATCACCCAACACACCACACGGGGAGTTCAGTGTCACAAAATTTTGAGGTCGGCGGGAAAATCTCCTGCGACCCTGATTCGAGCAATGGGAAGTTATCATCATAGCCTTCGGAACAGGCCTACGGAAGACGCTTGATAGGGGGCTGTTTTCGTAACTTCAGGTTCACCCTACCCAGCCAAACCCACCCCGGCACCCAGAGTAGTACACCTGAATACTCCCCATTTTCTATCGCCACCGCAAAATAAACTTCTCCACGACACTGCAGCCTTCGTGCTCCTCCCCTTCTACATCGGCGCACTCGTCCACCGTAGTGCATCTACCTCATCGACGACCTCGTATGCCGCACTGGAGCTGGTCCGTCGTCGTCATCGTACACGGAGCCTCTTACCTGGCACCGTCTTCCACAGTCTTGGATCTGCTTCCTGGAATCCGACGCCAAGCGCAGAAGCACCACCGTCGTGGACAATGAACTAACTCCCGTTGCCGACCATGACTCATAGAGGCCGCCGCGACCATCGTTCTGCTCCTCGATTGGTAATGTGTGTATTCAATCACTTAGTAGTACATGTGCAGTTCCAATTTTGTTCATTCCTACCCTTCAAATTTCCTGGTTGCTATTGTTCCCGTAAAAGTAATTGGTTATAGCCTCCATTGTCTAACAGAATATCAGCTTGTAATTGTGCATCGCTCCTGTATCTCGCTGTGCTTGGGTAAGTTTTTCATCTACAACCAGTAGTGTGGAAAATGATGGAAAGTTTTTTAGAACTAGCAAGATGCCCATGCGTTGCACACATCAAGATGCATTTGTATGAGTAGTTTATCTTGTGGGAGAAAAGGATGAACGAGGGAAGGCCTTATTTGCAAATCTGGAGAGGGGTGTGGGTATCTTTTTGCAAATTTGCCATTGTTTCCTTCCTATCTGTCAGATATAAATCGGACGGCCTATATTGCAGGATGGCACGCACACCATCATCACCAACTCTGTTTTTTATAAGAGTAGAGAAAAAAAGTAGAGAGTAGAGAAGTAGAGATAATTCTTAAATATAAAATAATTATAACAGTAGAGAAGAGAGTAGAGATAGCAAAGACGTCAGGAAAGGATCACGCGCGCGGGAAAAAGCGGTCGGGCATGCGCTAGTTTTCGCGCGCGGCGTTCGGCGCGCTTTATAAATTCCAACGCCCTCCCACTGCTCTTTGCTCTACCACCGCTCTCTCCCCGCTCTGTGCCTCGCCACCACTCTCTCCCCACTCTTTCTTGCCTCGCCGCCGCCGCGCCACCATGCCGCCGCGTCGCAGGGAAACTTGGGGATACCGCAACGTCCGCGTGCGCTCCTCCTGTGGCTTCTCCACCGAGATCCGGTTCCGCGTGATGCGCCTCAGCCTCGGCAATTTTGACACCGCCAACGAGGCTGCTCGCGCGTACAATGCAGCGGCATGGCGCCTCCGGTGGCCTCATAGAACATTGAACTTCCCCAATGTGCCGACATGGGAGCGGGCGCAGGAGCTCGCGCCTCTGTCGTGGCTTATGACCGACGAGGATCGTCGTGACAACCAGAGGCGCAAGCACCGTCTCGGCATCGCCGAGATGAACGAGGAAGCCATGGCATTGTGGTGCCGATGCTTCCTGCAGGACATCATCAACGAACGTGAGTTCTACGCGCAAAGGAGGGTGGAGGGAGCCGCCTATCGTAAGGACAAGCATAGGCGAAAAGCGGATGCTCAATTCAACATGAGGCTAGGAGCAGTGTCGCCCTGGGAATCCGACGATGATCGGTATCTTCACGCCGATAGTCAGACATCGGAGGAGGACATCACCAAGGAGGAGTCGGACGATGAGGAGTAGTTAAATTATCTATTTTTTTATCTATCTATGCTGAGAACTATCCTCTACTCTCTAGTCTCTACTCTCTATCTCTACTTCTCGATCTCAGCACTGCAAATGCTTTTTTAAAGCACCGCGCGTTGCGATTCTGTTGGAGATGCTCTAACATGGCAGACGAGTGCTTTAATGTTGCCCACAAGATGCGCGAGTATTACTAGTAGTATATTTTTCTTGCCATGTTGAGATTTTAAAACCACGAGTGCGAACATGCACAGGAGCAATGAAGACCAAACACAGGATATTGGGGACATCTTCAAGGAGCATGGCAAGTTAAAGAGGAGCTGCACCGAACCTGTAAAATGAGCTTTGGTAAGTAACACACTTTCAATTACTTTCGTTTAGCATCGTGTTCTTCGATGTGTATATGTTGTAGTTTCTGTTTCTCTTGGCCTCGTGTTCTTCGATGTGTAATAAGAAGAGTCTTAATCGTCCTAATGCTTTCGTTTTTAGCTTGATGTAGGAAGTGGGTGTTCTCACCTTGTAGTATGTTTTTATATATTTTCCTTTTGAATTCAATTTCCGAGTTTTGTTTATCCGGCTTCTACTAAATGGATCTGGGTTGCTCTGAGTATTGATCTAAAAAAGAAGTAACTTCATGTCAGGATGCAGTTCCTGCGAGGGGGGAAGTATGGTCAACCTTGAGATCATGTTTCCAAAATGGGACTGGATTACACACAAGGTGCCAGTTCCCTAATGATGCTGGATTAGACACAAGGTGCAAATTCCCAGATGATGCTGGATTACACACAAGCTAGGTGGAGTCGTCAGTTGTTCGTGTCCTCGTGGCTCTAGTAAAGGCTGAAAGAAAGCGTGCAACAACCCTTGAGAATGTAGCTGAGTTTCTGAAGAAGCGAAAAGAGCAATTAGATGCTCTCTTCACCCAAGCCAAAGAAGAGATGGAAGAAGCCAGAAATAACTTAGCAGCGCCAGAGCAGGCTAGGCGTCTCCTGCTATCTAAAACTATTGCCCATACAAAATTTCCTTCATAATAGCTAGGTTCAAATGTTTATCTAGTCAGCATGCATGTTGTGATGTCCGTGCATCTACTGATGTGGCACAAAATGTATTTTTTCGGGTCATGTAATAACAGTAATTACTTTCCAAATAATAACAGACGAAGCATTGGACATGGTATAGTTCACGCGCAATCCCGACATTCTAAGTTCAACTTCCACATTAAACTCATGTTCACAGATATCTGCACATTCATACATAATGTCCACAACCATGATTCACTTCAAAGCCAAAAAAAGTGAGGAGAGTTATAGATAAAGGAAAACCTCTAGTTCCTGCTACCAATGCAAGCACAACAAGTCAAGACCATGCGTAATTAATTATATTTTGGTCATTTTTTGTGTTCTAAAATGTCGGTCGGCTCGCGGAAGGACGTGTTGCCGGCACACGCGCGGATTCAATGAAGGCAGGCGGGGCAGTCTGAAGCCGGTTGCATGCGGTGAGGAGGCGTGTTCAGCCCGGGGCCTGCATCGAGTGGGGCCCTCTTGGCCGGCGCGCCAGTTCAATGCCTGCGCTATGAGAGGTCGCGTCCGTGTCAGAGCAATTACTCCCTCCAGTCCTTTTTTATTTGGGTATAACAAAATCTCGTTTTCCACTCATATTTTACAAGTAAAATTCATGGACAAACTTTGACCCAAAATACGATGGGGGCTAGTAAACCAGAACGGATGTAGTAGTTTTTTTAATCAAAAAAGGGTTTCCCCCTTCCGATTTTCATTACTGAAAACCAACATCTAAATCTAAACCATAGTATTTTCCCTAGAACTATCAGGTTCAACATCTCGCAACGTAAACCCAGACAACCATACGCCAAGGAGGTACGTAGTAGTAGTTATGAATTCCATTTTCGCTCCATACCCATCGTTCTAAAAACTACTTAGTACTTATAATGCACCATTGAAAATCGGAACTCTTAACCCCGCTAAAATTGATATTTTAAACGTGGCTACTCGAACTATGGCAACTGGCGAGCCACCGCCTCCAAGTCGTTCACCTGTGGTCCCGACCATCAACTCCTACGGATCAAATTATCATGCGAGCTGACTATTCCTACAAAGGTGCGCTCCACCACGTACCCGGCACCCGCGAATGCAGCAATCGTGCACCTAGGGCTTTAGGGTTTATTTGTTAACGTTGCCTTTACGTAACTCTCATGTGTGTGAGACAATGAGAGACCGACTGCGTGCGTGCGCCTCTTCTCTTCGTATATGTACTCCATCGTTTTTCTAGTGTCCAAAACATTATAATAACTACTAGCAATGTGTCAATGCGTTGCCACACGACCAAAGTAGATTAATACATATTCACCAATTTGATAGAAAAAAAGTCTAGTTTTGAAATACGTATATAACTAAAAATATGGTATGTTTCACTCAATATATATTCCTTTGGCGGTTTTGATGAGATGAGGGAGGAATGTTGTTGGTTTCAAGATTCAAGAAGTGGTATATGTCTAATTTCTACTCTTGCTAGCAAGATGCCCGTTCGTTGCACGGAACATCAAGATCTTGTGGGAGAAAAGGATGAACGAGGGAAGGCCTTATCTACAAATGTGGAGAGGAGTGCGGGTAAATTGCCATAGTTTCCTTCCTATCCGTCACATATAAATCGGACGACCTATATTGCAGGATGGCAGGCCCACCATCATCACCAATTCTGTTTTTTATCCCTACTCTTATAAAAAGCATAGCCGGTGATGATCGTGTGCCTGCCATCCTGCAATATAGGCCGTCCAATCTATATCTGATGGATAGGAAGGAAACTATGGCAATTTTGCAAAAAGATACCCACACCCCTCTCCACATTTGAAAATAAGGCCTTCCCTCGTTCATCCTTTTCTCCCACAAGATAAACTACTCATACAAATGCATCTTGATGTTCCGTGCAACGCATGGGCATCTTGCTAATTGTTGCAAAAATCCCATGTGTGTGAGAGAGAGGGAGAGAGGAGGAGGACGGAGTGCATGTGTGACAAAGACACAAAGAGTGTGTGTGCGAGGGGTATCAGCTTAAAATGAGGCGATAGTGTGTGTGTGCATGATGGAGAGGGCGTGTCTCAAGAAGGGAAGAAAAATCTACATAGATACAAGGAGCGGGAGAGAGACATGTATGCGATAGTGGAAGCACGAGTGTGCGGGTGTATAAACCTATCTAGAGGCTAGTCGATAAATGTTTGTGAGAGAAATACGAGTCAAGGGTGCGAAAGCAAGAGTTTTATGTGTGTGAGAGAGAGACAGTAGTCCGGAAGGGGAGTGGAAGCAAGAGTTGTGTGTGTGTGTGAGAGAGAGAGAGAGGGGGCAAGTTTGTCTGATCGGTAAACAAATGAATAATGTCAGTCTGGGATGGAGACGAAAAGGAGACCGCAACAAATGTTGTGTCTACAGGAGAGAGAGAGAGAGAGAGAGAGAGAGAGAGAGAGAGTAATTTTAGTGGTATGAGTCATATCTAGAGACATATAGGGTGTGTGAGAGAATCCCATAGAGAGAAAGACAAAGTGAAAGACGAGTGGAGACTGTGTGTGTGGCGGTGAAAAAGAAAGCTTAGGTACCTAGTGATACCAGAGAACAGTAGAGACGTGAGAGATAATGAAAACTGTGTAATGTATAATGATCGGGAGAGTGTGACACTTCTCAAGGGAGACGTCGAGAGACCATGTTTGCGAGGATAGGAGAAACATGAAGTGAGCGTGCAGGTGAGCTGGAGAAAAGAAGTGGTAGCTACATGAAGGAGCATGCATGCGAGAGAGATGGGCGTGAAAGGAGTGAACATAAAAGGGATTCAAATATTTGAATTCGAGATGATGATACCTGTAATCCATACTCGAACCAAAAGTGATTTATCAAACATGCATACTCATATGAATTCACGCACATCTATGTTATTTAATATGTAGATATTACTGATCCATACATTTTAGTAGAACATAATTTGGTTTAAATTTTTTGAATTCAACCTTATGATTTTGAGATCATTGTATTTGTAAATCATATTATACATATAAAGGAGCAGAATTCTTTGTTGTGCTTTTGAAAGTATATATAAAAAATTATGTATATAGAATTTTATTCCAATCGAAAATGGATCCTGGCCGAAAAAATTAAAATACAAACAGGATTTGAATTGAGTTGGCACGGTAAACATGCACTCTGCAAAATTTGAACGAAGTGGGGAAAGTCGCAGTAACCGCCCAAAACCAAAATCTGCGAGATGGAAATTACTACTACCTATCCTTGCCACGCAAAGCCTATCTTTTCGATTTCTATAAGTTTCGATAGGGGTAGGTTTGTAATTTCACTCAAACGTGACATAACCGCCTCTCACCCGGATTCATACACGATGGGCGCCAAAACACAGTGTCTCCTCGGCCAAAATCGACTCCCTCCCTGATTCATACACGGTGGGCGCCAAAAACAAACTCTCGTTGGCAAATATTCGGTGTATACGAGATTACCGTCCTATCCCCAACCAACTAATATTGTTGTGATCTAGGAAATTTGAAACGGGGGCTAAGTTTGTAAATTTCCTCGCATTTGAGACAAGCGTGCCCTGAAGACTTGGTTCCTCCCTTCCTCTCTACCTTTGTTTCCCCATTCGTACTCCGTGGGCGCCAAAACACCCTCTCTACCCTAGCCTCCTCCGTCCGCCACCCCATCCACTGTCGTCCTCCTCCACCATGTCAGAGATGATACCCCGATGCCGCCGTCCATTACAAGAGATCGACCTCTCTCATCCACGGCTTCGGACCGGGATCCTTGCATCCCGTCCTCTCGCTTCATCCCCGCCGTCGTCCACCTTGCTGGCGCTGCTCCTACGACCGTCTCGTCCACCGCGCCCCGCCGCCAGCATCTACCCTCCTAGATCTGCTTTCACGTTGCCGACAGCCATCGCTACTGCAATACCGTCAAATTCTCTGCAGATGCATACACGGCGCCGCATCAGAGGCGGTACTCTTTCGTATCTGCTCAACTTATTTATCGCAGCAAGAAAATATATCGCCACTGCTTTACTATGATTTCTTGTCCATCACTTACTTGCTAGTTGAAAGCAAACATTGGTTTCGAATTCTAAGTTGCCTTTGTCCGGTTTGCACCTTCAGATCTGCCATGGCACGCTCAACACTATACTCCCAATGCTTATGGTTTTCCCCTTTTATATTCCACACTAGTTAAATCACAGGAGACTAAATTTCAAAATTGGGTCAGTCAATTTTTTAGAGCTCGCTGGAGTTCGCCGGTGCGAAGGAAGGGGC
>NC_041383.1:38230970-38236133 GCF_002162155.2 Triticum dicoccoides
CGAACAAAGAAAACTCGATGCGAGTGGGGGCGGGGGTGGGGGTGGGGGTGGCGGAGGAACACATGCGGTGGGGGCCGGTGGTCTGGCCGGCGGCTAGTGCGGTGTTCTGTATGGGAAGAATCAGAGACAAGGAAGAAGAAGGGTTAGGAGATGTAGGATCTTCATCCAACCGCCTGAAATGGTCGAGAGACAGCAGGGAGTTGCATTCTTAATGCGCTCTGGTTCATCATGTGTGGGCACTGCGCAACGAACATTTTATTATCCAAAATCAGCTTTCTCTTCTTTAGCATGTTCCTCTTCCGTTCTTCTTTAATAAGTACTCTCTCCGTTCCTAAATACAAGTATTTGTATAGATTCCACCATGGACTACATATGGAGAAAAATGAGTGAATCTACACTCTAAAATGTATCTGGATACATCTGTATGTGATCCATAGTGGAAATCTCTACAAAGACTTATATTTTGGAACGGAGGGAGTATGATAGTAGTACAGTATGTTCCTTGTAGTGAAGATGAGCAGGGACATTTGCAGTGTAGAGGTCTATATGGTCGGTTGTGATGGAAACTTTGAACTCTTCGAGCCTCTTTGATTCGTAGGATTTTGTAAACATAGGAATAGGATTTGTAGTGGCCTGCCCACTTGAATCCTATAAGAATAGCAAGGAAATGCGGGGAGTTGTGTCGCCATTGAGAGTTACACTAATATTAACAGTACCGCACCTTCAGTTGAAGAGAGCTGGTATCCGAAGCCTTTCTAGCCGTATCGGCAATACTAGCACATATATTCCAGCAAGTTCCACTTTGCTGATTTTACTCTGATGCTTACGGTTTTCCCGTTATATCTACACTATGATCTGTGTAGCTGCTTTGTGTCGCACTAGCAGCAGTCCACTCTTGAAGCTAAACACTGTAGACTTACAAAATTGGCACCAAGGCATTGAGTGCCATTCTGGATGCAATGAAACTCATATACTCCCCACCTGTTGATTCCTGTTCAGAATATGATCCTAATGACTATTCTAACCTCGATGAGTCAAAGGCAGATGGCCTGTCCTGTTTACCCATCAAGTTGTTTGTTCTAATTTGGCAAGGTTTTATTGATTGCGCATATCTTGCATATGTTGTCTTGCATTTCTTCTACTTTGTTGCACCGCCATCTGCTTAGTTTACTCATCATATATGTCGAGATGCCATGCCCATCCATTATCAACACATATTCCATCTGTTATCATACCATGTTTTCCACTCAAATGATGTTCTTGTGCATCAGACATCAAAAAGGAAGAGGGTGATTGCCAAACCTGAACGAGCACCAGCAAAGTCCTTGAAAAACGTGGTGGTGCCGGAGAAATCAGACAGCATCCCACTTATATTGGCAGTACAACCAGTGACACAAAACATAGGACCGACTCCAGCAAACTGTACCCGTACTTCACTGGCCACACCACTAGTGTCACGCCCAATATGCGACCCTATCCAAAAGGAACTCGAAGGTCCCACCAAGGATAGACCCGCATATTGGAACGCTTTTGCAAGGTGGATATCATTACATCAACATTACATAATAGATGGGGATACATACATAAGGCATACAATGCCACACGAATACAACATCATCATACATCAGAGCATCATCCGGCTACGGATGAAACACAAACACAAACTCAAACGACATCCACCCTGCTAGCCCAGGCTGCCGACCTAGAACCTATCCCTGATCGAAGAAGTAGAAGAAGAACTCAACGCAAGCAAACATCGCTCTCGCGTCATGATCATCGCATAACCTGTACCTGCAACTGTTGTTGTAGTAATTTGTGAGGCACGAGGACTCAGCAATCCCATTACCATGGGTATCAAGACTAGCAAAGCTTAAAGGGAAAGGAAGGGGTAAAGTGGTGAGGCTGCAGCAGCGACTAAGCATATATGGTGGCTAACATACGCAAATAAGAGCGAGAAGAGAGCAAGCGGAACGGTCGTGAAGCTAGCAATGATCAAGAAGTGATCCTGAACTCCTACTTACGTCAAACATAACCCAAAGACCATGTTCACTTCCCGGACTCCGCCGAGAAGAGACCATCACGGCTACACACACGGTTGATGCGTTTTAAATCGGATCTGGTGTCAAGTTATCTACAACCGGACATTAACAAATTCCCATCTGCCTATAACCGCAGGCACGACTTTCGAAAGATTATACCCTACAGGGGTGTCCCAACTTAGCCCATGATAAGCTCTCGTGATCAACGAAGGATAAACCTTCTCCCAGGAAGACCCGATCAGACTCGGAATCCCGGTTTACAAGACATTTCGACAATGGTAAAACAAGACCAGCAAAGCCTCCCGCTGTGCCGACAAATCCCGATAGGAGCTGCACATATCTCGTTCTCAGGGCACACCGGATGAGCCAGACGTCGGGTTGGCATAGACCCTGGTTGCCCAGGGGGTGCCGGACATCGCTCGGTTTGGACCAACACTTAGAAAAGCATTGGCCTGGGGGCTAAAATAAAGATGACCCTCGGGTTGGCCGACCCAAGGGAAGGGTATAGGTGGTGGTGAGGCAAATGGTAAAACCAAGGTTGGGCCTCACTGGAGGAGTTTTATTCAAAGCGAACTGTCAAGGGGGTCCCATAAATCACTCGACTGCGTAAGGAACGCAAAATCCGGGAACATAACACCGGTATGACGGAAACTAGGGCGGCAAGAGTGGAACAAAACACCAGGCAAAAGGCCGAGTCTTCCACCCTTTACCAAGTATATAGATGCATTAATAATATAAGAGATATTGTGATATCCCAATCGAAAACCTATCCACCATGGAGCAATCTTCAACTTCACTTGCAACTAGCAACGCTATAAGAGGGGCTAAGCAAAAGCGGTAACATAGCCAAACAACGGTTTGCGTAGGAAAGGTGTCAAAGGTTAGAGGTTCATGGCAATATGGGAGGCTTGATGAGAAAATGATAGGTAACACAGCATAGCGATAGAACGAAGCAACTAGCATAGCAATGATAGTAGTGAGATCTAGGGTAGCGGTCATCTTGCCTGAAATCCCGCAAGGAATAAGAACGAGTCCATGAAGAAGACAAACTGATGAAGCCGAACCAAGCGTAGACGAACGAATCCTCACAATCGCAACAAAACGAGAACTATCGAGAAGAAGCACACAACATGGTAAACACACCACACATAGACAAGACATGATGCACAAACAAGTATGTTGCATGACAAGGCTATATGAAGCTACATGGCAAGAGATGATGCAAACAAGAGCAACACATCAAAGCAAGTTTAACATATAACAATTCCGGTAAGTCCTCATATGCATATTTCGAAATTGGTCCAGACCTGAATCAAACTTATGTTCGAGTTGTTAAACAGCAAGTTAAGATGCACAAAGATGATCTACATGAGATTCTAGTCAAGTTAGATATAAAGTTCATTAGATTCGGAGTTACGGCCTAGAAGATATGAGCAAAACAAGTTAAACATGGCATTGATGCAAAATGCATACAAACATCAAGCAAACACCTCAAAACATGGATGCAACATGATAATATGGAACTACATGCAAAATCAAGCAAGTTTCATATAGAGCACACTCAAAGCGGAACAACGGTGCAACACATACGCACTATACAAGTCATAGCAACAATCTGTCCAAAACAGCAACTAGGCATATTGCAAGCATCAAAACAACATGCTACAGCACCCCAACATGAGAACAAAAGGCATGGGCATGATGTACAGGTAAAGCATAACAAAACATGAACACTGAGCTATCTCCAGAAATCACTAGAACATGCTCAAACACACATGGTAAGATTGCAAATAATAACAGTTCAGACTTTGCAGAAAATAACATCAAGTTGCAATGTTCAGAGCTATCAAACAGCATGTTATAGGAACTTATCATGGCAAAAAAAGGCAGGGCATGAATCTACTAATTGCATAGATCAAATGTCCTTTACTGACCATGAGCTAAAAAGGATCAGAAAATATGATGGCACCCAAGTAAACATAGCAAGTTATATTACAGATTCAAACATGGCAGAAACAGAATTATGAAGGCATGTTGGTGAGCTTGTACCACTCACCACAGAGAATTACATGGCATGGCAAGGCAACAACAGTAAGAAGACATATTTATGAAGCTAGTCATGGCAAGAGCAAGTTCATAGGGTGCATGGATCACTAGCAACAACCTTAGCAAAATTGAATAACATGTAAACAATCTGCCAGGAAACATTATGAAGCAAAAGTAGAGCACGAAAATGACATGTTAGACTACTCCATAATTGCAACCAGGGACATGAATGGATAGATAATAACCATATGTTCAAAACATCCTTACTGAAGTATCTCAAAATATGCATGTATCTCTCTGTAGCAACATGTTTACATGGCATCAAAATAACGGCAGAACAGGGACTAAAATCAGCCACATCACGATGCCTAGTTTGCATGCTTGTGTTAGTCACCACATTGATCACAAAAATACATGGTAAGCACCTCTGTAAACAAGACATAGCATAGATCAAAACACATGTAGACATCAACCTCATAGGATGCACACATCAACCATGGCAAAAATGACAAATGAGCTCGTTATAACAGTTTCAGCAGATTAACATCATGAAGCACTCTTGCAACGGTGATTCAGGCATCAAGACGGACTCAAATGAACATTATGCAGTGGAATGAAATGATGTACTCATTGAGACGAACAATTTGACATATTTCACGCACAAAACGGAGCTACGGAGGCAGAGATACAATGTGATGAACATGGCATGATAATGTCACAGATTCAGGGACTTAGCAGTTTCCAGAGGGGGGAAAGTCAATCTTCACACGGAAAACGAGGTTCGTCGGAGGCTTCGCCGGAGAAGACGCCGGAGAGGAGGGAGACGACCGGAGAGGCGTCGGAGAGGTCGGAGACGAGGCGCTCCGGGCCGGATCCGGCCGGATCCGGCCGGATCTCGGCAGGGGCGGCGCGGGACACGGAGAACGAGCTCGCCGGAGCTCGCGGCCGGTGAGGTGTGGGCGACTCCGGCGGCCGAGGCAGCGCCGGGCAGGGAGGCTAGGCGCGGGGTCGGGGGTCGCACGGGACGCGGTGGCGCGCGGGCGCCGGGGAGGCGGCGGAGGTACGCCGGCCGGGAGAG
>NC_041383.1:38236817-38239310 GCF_002162155.2 Triticum dicoccoides
CAGCGCAGCGCCGGCCGGCGGAGGCGAGGAGGCGGCGGAGCGGAGATCCCGGGCGGCGGGTGGCGGCGCTGGGCCCGGGCGCAGGCGGGCGGACGGCGGCGGCAGCGCGGGCTCGCGCGGGCCCGATCTGGGTCCCGCGGGCCGCGCGGTGGGGAGAGGAGAGAGAGAGGGTGAGGTGGCTGGCGGGGATTGGCGCTGGAGGCGGCGGCGATGACATGGCGACACGCCATTGAACCGCGTGACATGTCCGGCGGACATGTCCGTCGCGGATGGACATGTCCGGCGGCGCGGTAGAGAAGGGGGCTAGGGTTTGCACCGGGAATTTCGGAGGGGGGGTGTTTATATAGGTAGAGGGAGCTAGGAGAGTCCAAATGAGGAGCGGTTTTCAGCCACGCTATCGTGATCGAACGACTGAGAGCATGGAGGGGAGTTAGATGGGTTTTGGGCCACTTTGGAGGGGTGTTGGGCTGCAAAGAGAATGAGGCTTTTACGGTTACCCGGTTAACCGTTGGAGTATCAAACGACCTCCGAATGGCACGAAACTTGACAGGTGGTCTACCGGTGCTATACCAAGGCCGCTTGGCAAGACTCGGTCCATTCCGAGAAAGTTTAACACCCTCTCACAACGAGAGATTAAAGGGGAACGCCGGAGGGCATAGGAGCGCCGGATTGCAAAATGGACAACGGGGAAAAGGCTCGGATGCATGAGACGAACACGTATGCAATGCAATGCACATGATGACATGATAAAATGCAACACGCAAGCAAATGACATGGCAACGATGGCGAATAACTGGCAGACAACTGGCGCATCGGATCCGGGGCATTACAACACTCCTCCACTAACAAGAGATCTCGTCCCGAGATCTTAGGACCGAGATGGGAGAGAAAAAAGGATGTGGTGAAACAAGAACTCTGGAGAAGAAGCAAAGAATCGAGAGCACTCGAGAATAAGAGAGGGACGATGAGAATGACGAGAATCGAAAGCTCATGGAATCAGATAGACTATGAGACCACTCATGTTAGAACGAGATAAGAAACGAATAAGACTGAAAGGATTTAGGCAGCACTCTGGCTGAAACATGGAGGAATAGAACACGAGCTTGAGAGGATGGAATGATACTTGATGAACTCTTGAGGAATGAATTAAATCATGAAGAACCACCATGAAGAACTCCGTTGACAAAAGGATAATGAGATAGAATGAAGGATGAAAGAATAAGATGAGCCTTGCGATGATTTAGGTGGGGGTTCCGACAAAATAGTCGAGGAAAATTTGAACTCCGGAAAAGAGAAGATGAAAACAATTGGAATTAGAATTTATTCATCAAGAACAAACTCCGAAGGAAGGGATTACTCACTTGGATGAAATAAGAATAAGATTTATATTATGCTTATCCTTCATCAAATTAAATTGATGACCAACAATGGATTTTTGCATACTACTTATTCTTCTTGAAAAGGATTGAGAAGTGACATGTCGCAAACTTGAGAAGGTCTTCATAAACCACCGGTAGGATTGGAAAGAACGAAAGGATTAATATGATGACAAAGGAAAAAGAATCTGAATGAACCACCGTAAGAATTCGAAAAATGACTGATGAAAAAGACTGAATCACCGGGAAGAATTAGAAGACCAACTATGCTAGAGGGGATTTAGATGCAAAAGAATAAAGAGATCATGAACTGATTAAAGAACACTTGAACGAAGCACCGGGATAATTGGATAATGGTAGCTGATATGAGAGGACGAAGAATTCTTCTAGAACGATGGCCTCCGGTGAAACGAAAACAAATCAACTCCTGAAATACTCCGGATGGGTAAGAAATAATATCTGACAAACTGAAATAATTCGATAGGATAACAAGAAGCTAGAACCGCGAATCTTCGAGAGAACGGACAAGGTTTATAGGAAAAACCCTTCTTTGGTCTTCAAATGACGACGAGAAACACCACCAAAATTACTGAGATACTCCGGGAGAAAGAAAAACGAAAAGGTTGAGCCAACAATGAAAAGAATTTGAATTGATCTTGGAAAGGCATCTGACTGATGAAATTCATTCTTACGTCAGACTTGAAAAGAATTTAGAATAACTCCGGGTAATTAGAAGAGTCAGGTAAGATCCTGGAAAAAGACCTGTGGGTTAGGGCCCACTAAAAGAAAACACCGTTGAAAAGGATTGTTGAACAGATAGATAATGCACCGGAACAATTGAAATATTTGAATCAGGTGACAACCTCGAATTAGTTCAAACACAGACGAATCTCCTGAGATGTCTTGAGAACTTCGGAAGGATAAACTGGCGAGAGGCGAACGAGCAGGGAGAATACTTGATCCAAGGAAAAGAATATGATCAACCCGAAAAACTTGAATTGAATCCACCGGAAAAAGAAAAGGGATGAAGAATGTCCACCGAGACGAGATTTCACCGGTTGAAATAATTTACGAAAGACTGAAGAGGCTCCACACGGATGAAATTGATGGTCGAAAT
>NC_041383.1:38239593-38243804 GCF_002162155.2 Triticum dicoccoides
GATGGTCGAAATAGACTCAGGCTCCGGGAAGAAGAGGGTGGGAGGGCGGGAAAAGAAAGGCAGCTTGGAAGGGGGAACCGACGAATATCTTGAAGAGAAAACACCGGTTGAAATCATTGAGGAAAGAAAGCAAAGACTTCGCACGTGTAGGATGGATACTCGATTATGGACTCCGGTTCCGAGATGAAAAGGGGTGGGTGGGTGGGGAAAGAAAACAACTGAGGATTGAACTCAAAGATGAAGAGGCTCGAGTCGACTTGACGAGAAATGCACCGGATGAAAAGAGCTGAGGAACAACGATCGGAAAACCAACTGCGTGATCCTAAAGAAAGTTTGAAAGGGAAGAGAAGTAACTCAAAACACCTACGTCAAGATTCCTTATCAGAGCGACGAAGGGGCTGAGGAGTAAAAAGAATTCCTACTCTCCGATATAACTAGACTCCGAAAAAAAAATTCTTCTAGACTCAACAACGGCCAAACTACATGATCAATCAAGGGGGCTCCTAGGGTCGGTCGAGGCTCTGATACCAACTTGTCACACCCAATATGCGACCCTATCCAAAAGGAACTCGAAGGTCCCACCAAGGATAGACCCGCATATTGGAACGCTTTTGCAAGGTGGATATCATTACATCAACATTACATAATAGATGGGGATACATACATAAGGCATACAATGCCACACGAATACAACATCATCATACATCAGAGCATCATCCGACTACGGATTAAACACAAACAGAAACTCAAACGACATCCACCCTGCTAGCCTAGGCTGCCGACCTGGAACCTATCCCTGATCGAAGAAGCAGAAGAAGAACTCAACGCAAGCAAACATCGCTCTCGCATCATGATCATCGCATAACCTGTACCTGCAACTATTGTTGTAGTAATCTGTGAGCCACGAGGACTCAGCAATCCCATTACCATGGGTATCAAGACTAGCAAAGCTTAAAGGGAAAGGAAGGGGTAAAGTGGTGAGGCTGCAGCAGCGACTAAGCATATATGGTGGCTAACATATGCAAATAAGAGCGAGAAGAGAGCAAGCGGAACGGTCGTGAAGCTAGCAATGATCAAGAAGTGATCCTGAACTCCTACTTACGTCAAACATAACCCAAAGACCGTGTTCACTTCCCGGACTCCGCCGAGAAGAGACCATCATGGTTACACACACGATTGATGCGTTTTAAATTGGATCTGGTGTCAAGTTATCTACAACCGGACATTAACAAATTCCCATCTACCTATAACCGCAGGCACGGCTTTCGAAAGATTATGCCTTGCAGGGGTGTCCCAACTTAGCCCATGATAAGCTCTCGCGATCAACGAAGGATAAACCTTCTCCCAGGAAGACCCGATCAGACTCGGAATCCCGGTTTACAAGACATTTCGACAATGGTAAAACAAGAGCAGCAAAGCCTCCCGCTGTGCCGACAAATCCCGATAGGAGCTGCACATATCTCGTTCTCAGGGCACACGGGATGAGCCAGACGTCGAGTTGGCATAGACCCTGGTTGCCCAGGGGGCGCCGGACATCGCTCGGTTTGGACCAACACTTAGATAAGCATTGGCCCGGGGGCTAAAATAAAGATGACCCTCGGGTTGGCCGACCCAAGGGAAGGGTATAGGTGGTGGTGAGGCAAATGGTAAAACCAAGGTTGGGCCTTGCTGGAGGAGTTTTATTCAAAGCGAACTGTCAAGGGGGTCCCATAAATCACCCGACCGCGTAAGGAACGCAAAATCCGGGAACATAACACCGGTATGACGGAAACTAGGGCGGTAAGAGTGGAACAAAACACCAGGCAAAAGGCCGAGTCTTCCACCCTTTACCAAGTATATAGATGCATTAATAATATAAGAGATATTGTGATATCCCAATCAAAAACCTGTCCACCATGGAGCAATCTTCAACTTCACCTGCAACTAGCAACGCTATAAGAGGGGCTGAGCAAAAGCGGTAACATAGCCAAACAACGGTTTGCGTAGGAAAGGTGTCAAAGGTTAGAGGTTCATGGCAATATGGGAGGCTTGATGAGCAAATGATAGGTAACGCAGCATAGCGATAGAACGAAGCAACTAGCATAGCAATGATAGTAGTGAGGTCCAGGGTAGCGGTCATCTTGCCTGAAATCCCGCAAGGAAGAAGAACGAGTCCATGAAGAAGACGAACAAATGAAGTCGAACCAAGCGTAGACGAACGAATCCTCACGATCGCAACGAAGCGAGAACTATCGAGAAGAAGCACACAACATGGTAAACACACCACACATAGACAAGACATGATGCACAAACAAGTATGTTGCATGACAAGGCTATATGAAGCTACATGGAAAGAGATGATGCAAACAAGAGCAACACATCAAAGCAAGTTTAAATGAGGCCGGGAACAACATATAACAATTCCGGTAAGTCCTCATATGCATATTTCGAAATTGGTCCAGATCTGAATAAAACTTATGTTCGAGTTTTTAAACATCAAGTTAAGATGCACAAAGATGATCTACATGAGATTCTAGTCAAGTTACATATAAAGTTCATTAGATTCGGAGTTACGGCCTAGAAGATATGAGCAAAACAAGTTAAACATGGCATTGATGCAAAATGCATACAAACATCAAGCAAACACCTCAAAACATGGATGCAACATGATAATATGGAACTACATGCAAAATCAAGCAAGTTTCATATGGAGCACACTCAAAGCGGAGCAACGGTGCAACACATACGCACTATACAAGTCATAGCAACAATCTGTCCAAAACAGCAACTAGGCATATTGCAAGCATCAAAATAACATGCTATATCACCCCAACATGAGAACAAAAGGCATGGGCATGATGTACAGGTAAAGCATAACAAAACATGAACACTGAGCTATCTCCAGAAATCACTAGAACATGCTCAAACACACATGGTAAGATTGCAAATAATAACAGTTCAGACTTTGCAGCAAATAACATCAGGTTGCAATGTTCAAAGCTATCAAATAGCATGTTACAGGAACTTATCATGGCAAACAAAGGCATGGCATGAATCTACTAATTGCATAGACCAAATGTCCTTTACTGACCATGAGCCAAAAAGGATCAGAAAATATGATGGCACGCAAGTAAACATAGCAAGTTATATTACAGATTCAAACATGGCAGAAACAGAATTATGAAGGCATGTTGGTGAGCTTGTACCACTCACCACAGAGCATTACATGGCATGGCAAGGCAACCAACAGTAAGAAGACATATTTATGAAGCTAGGCATGGCAAGAGCAAGTTCATAGGGTGCATGGATCACTAGCAACAACCTTGGCAAAATTGAATAACATGTAAACAATCTGCAGGAAACATTATGAAGCAAAAGTAGAGCACGAAAATGACATGCTAGACTACTCCATAATTGCAACCAGGGGCATGAATGGATATATAATAACCATATGTTCAAAACATCCTTACTGAAGTATCTCAAAATATGCATGGATCTCTCTGTAGCAACATGTTTACATGGCATCAAAATAACGACAGAACAGGGACTAAAATCAGCAACATCACGATGCCTAGTTTGCATGCTTGTGTTAGTCACCACATTGATCAAAAAAATACATGGTAAGCACCTCTGCAAAGAAGACATATCATAGATCAAAACACATGTAGACATCAACCTCATAGGATGCACACATCAATCATGGCAAAAATGACAAATGAGCTCGTTATAGCAGTTTCAGCAGATTAACACCATGAAGCACTCTTGCAACAGTGATTTAGGCATCAAGACGGACTCAAATGAACATGATGCAATGGAATGAAATGATGTACTCGTTGAGGAGAACCATTTGACATATTACACGCACAAAACAGAGCTACGGATGCAGAGATACAATGCGATGAACATGACATGATAATGTCACAGATTCGGGGACTTAGCAGTTTTCAGAGGGGGGGGGAAGTCAACCTTCGCACGGAGAACGAGGTTCGTCGGAGGCTTCGCCGGAGAAGATGCCGGACAGGAGGGAGACGACCGGAGAGGCGTCGGAGAGGTCAGGGACGAGGCGCTCCGGGCCGGATCCGGCCGGATCCGGCCAGATCTCGGCAGGGGCGGTGCGGGGCACGGAGAACGAGCTCGCCGGAGCTCGCGGCCGGTGATGTGCAGGCGACTCCGGCGGCCGAGGCAGCGCCGGGCAGGGAGGCTAGGCGCGGGGTCGGGGGTCGCGCGGGACG
>NC_041383.1:38244303-38323090 GCF_002162155.2 Triticum dicoccoides
AGAAGAGAGAGAGGGTGAGGTGGCCGGCGGGGATTGGCGCTGGAGGCGACGGCGATGACGTGGTGACACGCCATTGGTCCGCGCGACGTGTCCGGCGGACATGTCCGGCGCGGATGGACATGTCCGGCGGCGCGGTAGAGAAGGGGGCTAGGGTTTGCACCGGGAATTTCGGAGGGGGAGGTGTTTATATAGGTAGAGGGAGCTAGGAGAGTCCAAATGAGGAGCGGTTTTTGGCCACGCGATCGTGATCGAACGACCGAGAGCATGGAGGGGAGTTAGATGGGTTTTGGGCCACTTTGGAGGGGTGTTGGGCTGCAAAGAGAAGGAGGTTTTTACGGTTACTCGGTTAACCGTTGGAGTATCAAACGACCTCCGAATGGCACGAAACTTGACAGGCGGTCTACCGGTGCTATACCAAGGCCGCTTGGCAAGACTCGGTCCATTCCGAGAAAGTTTAACACCCGCTCACAACGAGAGACAAAAGGGGAACGCCGGAGGGCATAGGAGCGCCGGATTGCAAAACGGACAACGGGGAAAAGGCTCGGATGCATGAGACAAACACGTATGCAATGCAATGCACATGATGACATGATAAAATGCAACACGCAAGCAAATGACATGGAAATGACGGTGAATAACTGGCTGATAACTGGCGCATCGGATCTGGGGCGTTACAACTAGCCCTACCACACAGGACCTGCACTCCAGCAAAAGTTATACCGATTTCAGTTGGCATAGTACCAGCTGTACCACAGAGAAATCCCACTCCAGCAAAAAGTACAGCAAGTCCACTGGCCGAAGACCTATCCCAACAGCAGAGACGGCCAATTCCTGCAGATTGAAACCCCATTCCAGTTATTCCCAGTTTAAAGGACAATGCTTTCAATGTTGTTAGGGATTACATGCATATATTCCCATCATTGGAAGATTATAGTGAAGACAAACACCATTTTCACATCTTCCTGTCCAACTTACGTGTAAGTGCTATTATTCATGGTTATTATTTTCTTGTTTTCTGCTGATTGAACACATCAATGATTTACATTACATTGTTGTAAGTAGGCGAGGGTCAATCTAGATAGTCATGACGAGTAAAGCTTGCTTGTGCTTTTCAAGGAAGCATTGCAGCAGTATCGGTGTTACCTGAGGATATCACACTTTGATGGCAAGTCTATAAACGAATTTTCGGTGAAGTCTCCTGTGCTAAATTTAGAAGACATTGAATGGAAAAACCTTGTTATGCACTGGTCTCGTTCCCAGGATGAGGTACTGTCTATGAAATCACATGACAATTTGAACTTCTACTTTTTTGCATGTGCCTTACAGATCTTTTTTGCAGGAAATCTGCTCGAAGAAGAATTCCGGTTTGAAAAGAATGACATGATATCGCAAATATGCTACCCGCTGCTTTTCTCTTGTTAGTACCTGTTGTCCTGTATCATTGTACTTGCATACATACCTGGTTCATTATGTGACAACAGCATACATGATAGCTTGCTTATCAATTGTTCGCTCCAAATTATCTGATCTGTATGGATGGTTACATTAGTGTAGAATATATCCAATGCCAATGAATTTTTTTAGCTTTGCATTATTCTTGTAAGTACTTGGTGTCCTTTATCAGTGTACTTATATTGACAGGTAGTTGTTCATGTACCATCACTTTGCAACTTATTTTCCTTTGCCCTCTATTTTCTACAGATCAGATCTATATTTACTCTTACCATAAGGTTGGATAACACCGATGGTACTGAAGAAGTTTAGCCATGCATTGCTCCTGGCTGTACCTTTTGCCTGTTGCTACGTCTTGAGCTAGCGTTGGTTTTCCCCGAAGAGGAGAGGGTGATGCAGAAAGTGTAGCGTAAGTATTTCCCTCAGTTTTTGAGAACCAAGTTATCAATCCAGTAGGAGGCTCCTCAAAAGTCCCACGCGCCTACACAAACAAACTGAGAACTCGCAACCAACACAATAAAGGGGTTGTCAATCCCTTCACGGCCACTTGCAAAAGTGAGATCTGATAGAGATAGTATGATAAGATAAATATATTTTTGGTATTTTATGATATAGAAGCAAGAAAGTAAAGATGCAAATAAAAGTAGATTGAAAGCAAATATGATAAGAGATAGACCCAGGGGCCATAGGTTTCACTTGAGGCTTCTCTCGAGAGCATAAGTGTTAAGGTGGGTGAACAAATTACTGTCGAGCGATTGATAGAAAAGCAAATAATTATGACGTTATCTAGGCATGATCATGTATATAGGCATCACATCCATAACAAGTATACCGACTCCTGCCTGCATCTACTACTATTACTCCACACATCGACCGCTATCCAGCATGCATCTAGAGTATTAAGTTCATAAGAACGAAGCAACGCATTAAGCAAGATGATATGATGTA
Source organism: Triticum dicoccoides (assembly GCF_002162155.2). Taxonomy (NCBI): domain Eukaryota; kingdom Viridiplantae; phylum Streptophyta; class Magnoliopsida; order Poales; family Poaceae; genus Triticum; species Triticum dicoccoides. The sequence goes on from NC_041383.1 coordinate 38,246,704, forward strand.
GAGGGATAAACTCATGCAATATGATATAAACCCCATCTTGTTATCCTCGATGGTAACAATACAATACGTGTCTTGAAACCTTTTCTGTCACTCGGTAAGAACACCGCAAGATTGAACCCAAATCTAAGCACTTCTCCCATGGCAAGAAAGATCAATCTAGTAGGCCAAACCAAACCGATAATTTGAAGAGACTTGCAAAGATAACTCAATCATATAAAATAATTCAGAGAAGATTCAATTAATATCCATAGATAAATCTGATCATAAACCCACAGTTCATCGGATCTCGACAAACACACCGCAAAAAGAGATTACATTGAATAGATCTCCACAAGAGAGGGGGAGAACATTGTACTGAGATCCAAAAATAGAGAAGAAGCCATCTAGCTAATAACTATGGACCTGTAGGTCTGTGGTAAACTACTCACAACACATAGGAGGGGCAAGGATGTTGATGTAGAGGCCCTCCGTGGTCGATTCCCCCTCTGGCAGAGTGCCGGCGAAGGCTCCAAGATGGGATCTCGCGGATACAGAAGGTTACGGTGGTGGAAATTGTGTTTCGTGGTGCCCCTGGATGTTTTCAGGGTCCGTAGGTATATATAGTAGGAAGAGGTACGTCGGTGGACGCCCGAGGGTCCCACGAGACAGGGGGTGCGCCCTCCTATCTCGTGGAGGCTCCGGCTGTTTCTTGACTTGTACTCCAAGCTCTCCGGATCTTGTTCGTTCCAAAAATCACGTTCCCGAAGGTTTCATTCCGTTTGGACTCCGTTTGATATTCCTTTTCTTCGAAATACTGAAATAGGCAAAAAAACAGCAATATGGGCTGGGCCTCCGGTTAGTAGGTTAGTCCCAAAAATGATAATAATGTATAAAATAAAGCCCATAAACATCCAAAAAAGGTAATATAATAGCATGGAACAATCAAAAATTATAGATACGTTGGAGACATATCAAGCATCCCCAAGCTTAATTCTTGCTCGTCCTCGAGTAGGTAAATGATAAAAGAGAATTTTTGATGTGGAATGCTACCTAGCATAATTCTCAATGTAATTTTCTTTATTGTGGCATGAATGTTCAGATCCAAATAATACAAAATAAAAGTTCATATTGACATAAGGAATAGTAATACTTCAAGCATACTAAGCAAGTAATCATGTCTTCTCAAAATAGCATGGCCAAAAGAAAGTTATCCCTACAAAATGATATAGTCTGGCTGTTGCTCTATCTTCATCACACAAAGTATTTAATCATGCACAACCCCGATGACGAGCCAAGAAATTGTTTAATACTTTAATAATCTCAAACTCTTTCAACTTTCACGCAATACATGAGCGTGAGCCATGGAGATAGCACTATAGGTGGAATAGAATGGTGGTTTTGGAGAAGACAAAAAAAAGGAGAAGATAGTCTCACATCAACTAGGCGTGTCAACGGGCTATGGAGATGCCCATTAATAGATATCAATGTGAGGGAGTAGGGATTGCCATGCAACGGATGCACTAGAGCTATAAATATATGAAAGCTCAACAAAAGAAAACTAGTGGGTGTGCATCCAACTTGCTTGCTCACGAAGACCTAGGGCATTTTGAGGAAGCCCATCATTGGAATATACAAGCCAAGTTCTATAATGAAGAATTCCCACTAGTATATGAAAGTGACAACATATGAGACTCTCTATCATGAAGATCACGGTGCTATTTTGAAGCACAAGTGTGGAAAAAGATATAGTAGCATTGTCCCTTCTCTCTTTTTCTCTCATTCTTTTTTTCTTTTTTTTTTCTTTGGCCTTCTTTTTTTGGCCTTTCTCTCTCTTTTTTTGTAAAGTCTGAAGTCTCATACCGACTTGTGGGGGAATCATAGTCTTCGTCATCCTTTCCTCACTGGGACAATGCTCTGATAATGAAGATCATCACACTTTTATGGATTTACAACTCAAAGCTAGAACAAGATATGACTCTATGTGAAAGCCTTCGGCGGTATACCGGGATATGCAATGAATCAAGAGCGACATGTATGAAGATTATGATGGTGGCTTTGCCACAAATACGATGTCAACTACATGATCATGCAAAGAGCAATATGACAATGATGAAACGTGCCATAATAAACGGAACGGTGGAAAGTTGCATGACAATATATCTTGGAATGGCTATGGAAATGCCATAATAGGTAGGTATGGTGGCTGTTTTGAGGGAGGTATATGGTGGGTGCATGGTACCGGCGAAAGTTGCACGATACAAGATAGGCTAGCAATAATGGAGGGGTGAAAGGATGCGTATAATCCATGGACTCAACATTAGTCAAAAGAACTCATATACTTGTTGTAAAAATTTAGAAGTCATCAAAAACCAAAGCACTACGCGCATGCTCCTAGGGGGATAGATTGGTAGGAAAAGACCATCGCTCGTCCCCGACTGCCAGTCATAAGGAAGACATTCAATAAATAAAATTGTGCTCCAACTTCATCACAAAGCGGTTCACCATACGTGCATGCTACGGGAATCACAAACTTCAACACAAGCATTCTTTAAATCCATAATTACCCAACTATCATGACTTTAATATTACTACCTCCATATCTCAAAACAATTATCAAGCATCAAATTGATCATAGCATCCAATTCACTTTCTATGATAGTCTTTATTATACCCAACTTGGATGCTCATCATTCTAGGACCAAATTAAAACCATAGCAAATACCATGCTGTTCTAAGAGACTCTCAAAATAATATAAGTGAAGCATGAGAGACTAGCAATTTCTATAAAATTAATCCACCACCATGCTCTAAAATATATAAGTGAAGCACTAGAGCAAAAACTATCAAGCTCAAAAGATATAAGTGAAGCACATAGAGTATTCTAGCAAATTCTAGTCAAATAGGCTTCTCCCAAAAGGTGTGTTACAGCAAGGATTATTGTGGTAAACTAACAAGCAAATACCAATATAATACATGACGCTCCAAGCAAAACACATATCATGTGGCGAATAAAAATATAGCTCCAAGTAAAGTTACCAATGAACGAAGACGAAAGAGGGGATGCCTTCCCGGGGCATCCCCAAGCTTAGGATTTTGGCTATTCTTGAATATCTTGGGATGCCTTGGGCATCCCCAAGCTTAGGTTCTTGCCACTCTTTATTCCATAGTCCATAAAATCTTTACCCAAAACTTGAAAACTTCACAACACAAAACTCAACAGGAAATCTTATAAGCTCCGTTAGTGAAAGAAAACAAAACCACCACATAAGGTACTGTAATGAACTCATTCTTTCTTTATTTGGGTGTTTAACCTAATGTATTCCAACTTCCTTATGGTTTATAAACTAATTTATTAGCCATAGATGCATTGAAATAAGCAAACAACACATGAAAAACAGAATCTGTGAAAAACAGAACAGTCTATAGCAATCTGTAACTAACGCAAACTTCTGGAACTCTAAAAATCCTACCAAAATAGGACGTACTGGAAAATTTGTTTATTGATCAGCAGAAAAAAGAATCAATGCAAAATCCCGTTTCTGTGATTTATTGAATTTTTTCTCGTGAGCGCAAAGTTTCTATTCTTCAGCAGAATCAAATCAACCATCATCATAGTTTATCCTATAGGTTCTACTTGGCACAAACATTAAACAAAAGATAAAAACACATCTAAACAGAAAGTAGAAACAAATTTTAACACTAAACAGGAACAAAAACAAATAACATAAAAAAAATTGGGTTGCCTCCCAACTAGCGCTATCGTTTAATGCCCCTAGCTAGGCATAAAAGCAAGGATAGATCTAACGAGTGCCATCTTTGGCACTTGATTCATAAGTAGCACGCATAATAGATTCATAAGGTAATTTGACTTTCTTTCTTGGAAAGTGCTCCATGCCTTTCTTTAAGGGAAATTGGAATCTAATGTTCCCTTCTTTCATATCGATAATCGCACCAATCGTTCTAAGGAAAGGTCTACCAAGAATAATAGGGCAAGAAAGATTGCAATCTATATCAAGAACGATAAAATGTACGGGCACCAAATTTCTATTTGCAACAATAAGAACATCATTGATCCTTCCCATAGGCTTTTTAATGGTGGAATCTGCAAGGTGCAAATTTAAAGAGCAATCATCAAGATCATGGAAATCTAGAATATCACATAAAGTTTTCGGAATTGTGGAAACACTAGCACCCAAATCACACAAAGCAAAACACTCAAAATCTTTAATTCTAATCTTTATAGTAGGTTCCCACTCATCATTAAGTTTTCTAGGTATAGAAACTTCCAAATTAAGTTTTTCATCATAAGATTGCATCAAGGCATCAACAATATGTTTGGTAAAAGCTTTGTTTTGACTATAAGCATGAGGAGAATTAACAATGGATTGCAACAAGGAAATACAACCTTTTAAAGGGCAATTATCATAATAAAATTCCTTGAAATCCGAGATAGTAGGTTCAACATTATTAGAAGTTGAGGATTCTCCAATCTCTCTTTTACCAAATTTAGCATTAAGATCTAAAGATTCCGAATTCTTGGGACACCTTCTAGGCAAAGTTGACTCATCATCAGTCCCATAATCATCAATATTCATATTGCAAAACATATATCTAATAGGAGACGCATCAATAACTTTAAGATCCCCATCATTATTGTCATGGAAACTAGAAGAACACACTTTTATAAAGCTATCTTTCTTAGCACGCAATCTAGCGGTTCTTTCCTTGCACTCGTCAATGAAATTCTCATTACTTTGAGAGACTCATTGATATCATGCTTAGGAGGATAAGGTCTAAGTTTAAGAGAATCAACATCAAGCAAAAGTCTATCAACGTTCCTAGCCAAATCATCAACTTTGAGCAATTTTTCTTCAAGCAAAGCATTAAAATTCTTTTGAGAAATCATAAATTCTTTCACACTATTCTCAAAATCAGAGGGCATCTTATTAAAATTACCATAAGAATTATTGTAGGAATTTCCATAATTATTAGAGGAATTACTAGGGAACGGTCTAGCATTAAAATTTCCTCTATAAGCATTGTTTCCAAAACTATTCCTACCAACAAAATTCACATCCATAGATTCATTATTATTCTCAATCAAGGAAGACAAAGGCATATCATTAGGATCAAGAGGAGTATTTTTAGTAGCAAACATCTTCATAAGTTCATCCATCTTTCCACTCAAAACATTGATTTCTTCTATAGCATGCACTTTTTTACTAGAAGATCTTTCGGTGTGCCATTGAGAATAATTAGCCATAATATTATCAAGAAGTTTTGTAGCATCTCCTAACGTGATTTCCATAAAGGTGCCTCCCACGGCCAAATCTAAGAGATTTCTAGAAGCAAAGTTCAAACCGGCATAAAATTTTTGTATGATCATCCATAAATTCAAACCATGAGTAGGGCAATTGCGAAGCATCAATTTCATTCTTTCCCAAGATTGGGCAACATGCTCATGATCAAGTTGTTTAAAATTCATAATATCGTTCCTAAGAGTGATGATCTTAGCGGGAGGAAAATACTTAGAGATAAAAGCATCTTTGCACTTGTTCCAAGAATCAATACTATTTTTAGGCAAAGACGAAAACCAAACTTTAGCATGATCTCTAAGTGAAAACGGAAATAACTTCAATTTGACAATATTGTTATCCGTATCTTTCTTCTTTTGCATATCACACAAATCAACAAAATTGTTTAGATGGGTAGCGGCATCTTCACTAGGAAGGCCAGCGAATTGATCTTTCATAACAAGATTCAGCAAAGCAGCATTGATTTCACAAGACTCAACATCATTAAGAGGAGCAATCGGAGTACTAAGGAAATCATTATTATTGGTATTCAACAAATCACATAATTTGGTATTATCTTGTGCCATGGCAACAAGTAATCCAACACACAAGCAAACAGAAAAAGGCAAGCGGAAAAGAGAGGAGGAGATTGGGAAAGAGAGGGTGAATAAAACGACAAGGGTGAAGTGGGCGAGAGGAAAACGAGAGGCAAATGGCAAATAATGTAAATGCGAGGGATATGAGTTTGTGATAGGTACTTGGTATGTCTTGACTTGAGCGAAGACCTCCCCGGCAATAGCGCCAGTAATCCTTCTTGCTATGTCTTGAGCTAGCGTTGGTTTTCCCCGAAGAGGAGAGAGTGATGCAGCAAGTGTAGCGTAAGTATTTCCCTCAGTTTTTGAGAACCAAGGTATCAATCCAGTAGGAGGCTCCTCAAAAGTCCCACGCGCCTACACAAACAAACTAAGAACTCGCAACCAACGCAATGAAGGGGTTGTCAATCCCTTCACGACCACTTGCGAAAGTGAGATCAGATAGAGATAGTATGATAAGATAAATATATTTTTGGTATTTTATGATATAGAAGCAAGAAAGTAAAGATGCAAATACAACTTGATTGAAAGCAAATATGATAAGAGATAGACCCGGGGGCCATAGGTTTCACTAGAGGCTTCTCTCGAGAGCATAAGTGTTACAGTGGGTGAACAAATTACTGTCGAGCAATTGATAGAAAAGCGAATAATTATGACGTTATCTAGGCATGATCTTGTATATAGGCATCACATCCATAAGAAGTAGACCGACTCCTGCCTGCATCTACTACTATTACTCCACACATCGACCGCTATCCAGCATGCATCTAGAGTATTATGTTCATAAGGACGGAGGAACGCATTAAGCAAGATGATATGATGTAGAGGGATAAACTCATGCAATATGATATAAACACCATCTTGTTATCCTTGATGGCAACAATACAATACGTGTCTTGAAACCCTTTCTGTCACTGGGTAAGAACAACGCAAGATTGAACCCAAAGCTAAGCACTTCTCCCATGGCAAGAAAGATCAATCTAGTAGGCCAAACCAAACCGATAATTCGAAGAGACTTACAAAGATAACTCAATCATATAAAAGAATTCAGAGAAGATTCAATTAATATCCATAGATAAATCTGATCATAAACCCACAATTCATCGGATCTCGACAAACACACCGCAAAAAGAGATTACATCGAATAGATCTCCACAAGAGAGGGGGAGAACACTGTATTGAGATCCAAAAAGAGAGAAGAAGTCATCTAGCTAATAACTATGGACCCGTAGGTCTGTGGTAAACTACTCACAACTCATAGGAGGGGCAAGGATGTTGATGTAGAGGCCCTCCATGGTCGATTCCCCCTCCGGTAGAGTGCCGGCGAAGGCTCCAAGATGGGATCTCGTGGATACAGAAGGTTACGGCGGTGGAAATTGTGTTTGGTGGTGCCTCTGGATGTTTTCGGGGTCCGTAGGTATATATGGGAGGAAGAGGTACGTCGGTGGACGCCCGAGGGTACCACGAGATAGGGGCGCGCCCTACAGGGGGGCGCCCTCCTATCTCGTGGAGGCTCTGGCTGTTTCTTGACTTGTACTCCAAGCTCTCCGGATCTTGTTCGTTCCAAAAATCACGTTCCCGAAGGTTTCATTCCGTGTGGACTCCGTTTGATATTCCTTTTCTTCGAAATACTGAAATAGGCAAAAAAACAGCAATATGGGCTGGGCCTCCGGTTAGTAGGTTAGTCCCAAAAATGATAATAATGTATAAAATAAAGCCCATAAACATCCAAAACAGGTAATATAATAGCATGGAACAATAAAAAATTATAGATACATTGGAGACGTATCACCTGTATCGTTGTACTTACATTTATAGCTACTTGGTTATGTAGCATCACTCTTCATCTTATCTTAAATATTCTCCATTTTTTCTTATATTATCACATCTATATTTACTCTTAACAAAATGTAGAATAAAGGCAATGCTTATGAAGAAGATTCTATGGTAAACTTCTTGAATTGCCCCCCCCCCCCCAATCAGCATGGACAAGGGCTTTATAGAGCCTGTCTTCACCAATAATGTAAGTTTGTCCTTCTCAAGCCTTCAAACTTTGTTGTGTATATTTGGTTAGGCATGACTGCAACAATTGTTTATTTTTGGTGTTTGCATCAAATTGCATGTTTAAAGTTTATTATGTAGTTCATAAACAAAAGTTTGTCCTTCTCAATTTAAGGTTTCAGCTGTACAACCAAGTTCCTTCTTCAGACCATGTAAATTTAACTATACAAAGCAAGTAATCTTCTTTTGCACTACATGTATGCTTCTGTTCTTGATCCGTAATCCAGTGGTGTGGTGAACCTACCCATTGCAGCACAATGTCATATTCTGCAATGTCTTAACTATGAACAATGTCATATCATTCTACTATTATTTAAACCGTCTCTTTATTTGCCAATCTAAAATGGGATAAATTGATAGCATACTAACCATTGATACTTATGAGTTCTTGATCTGTAATCCAGTGGTGTCGTGAAGCTGCCAACTTAGTGCTCCCGGAGAAGCAAGGATTCGGAAAGGAAGGGCAAGTCATCAAAGAGCTACACAAAGCGAAGATATCAAGCTCATGTTGGTGAATGGGTATCCGGCTCCGACTCCGACCATCACTCCGAAAGAAGTTATCACTTCGATTCCGAATATACTCAAGATGAAGGTGTTGCCGGTCTAGCACTTGTGTCAACCAACTCCTATGACATATTTGACTCACCAAATGAAGGAATTGGAAGATGCTTCATGGCTAAAGGCCCAAAGGTATCACACCCCAAGTATGTTGATTTCAATAGTGATGAAGATGATTTGTTAGGTGATGATGATTTACTTGTTGACAACTCTAGTGATGAATACTATGATGAAACGTCAATTAAGCATGCTAATCAAGATAAAACGAATGACAATTATAAGGAGAAGATTGAGCATCTAACTAAAGAACTAAACACTCTTAAGTTAGCTCATGAAACTACCTTGGAAGATCATCGAGAACTTTTAAGGACTCATGAGAAGTTATGCTTTGAAAAGCTTGACCTTGAGCAAGAACATGAGTTTTTAAAGGCAATCAATGACGATCTTCGCAAGAAAAGTTCTTCTTACATTGCCAAGCATTTACTCTTGTCTACTTACATGCCACAAGTTAAATCCAGCAACAAAAGTAAGAAATATTCTTCTTCTAGTAGTAACAATAATCATGCTAAATCTAATGTTGTTGCTTCTAGTAGTTCTCTTGATTCCACTAATGATTCTCTTAGCCAAGTTACACTTGAGCAAGAAAATAGCTTATTGAAGGGAATTATAGAGAAAGGTGTTTACAAGAGCCTTGCCGGAAGTAAGCAATTTGAGGAAATTGTACGTAAGCAAGGAAGGCACCGGAAGAATCAAGGTGTTGGTTTTGAACGAAAGTTCAATGCCAATGGAGTTGAGTGGGAAGAAGATCAATACCCTAAGACGAAGTTTGTTCCTCAACAAGAGAAGTATGATCCTACTTCTTTCCAAGGGACACAAGCGCAAGATGATCTTCCACCACAAGACCACAAGCAAAAAGGCAAAGATAAGCTTCAAGAGGAAGTTGATGCATTTGAAGAAGCTCCCAAGGCCTTGGTCAAGTGGGTTCCCAAGACTACATCAAGTTCTACTTCATCAAGTACGACTACAACTCCAAGGACTCCCATCAAGATGATGTGGATCCCTAAGAAGAAGAGCTAGAGAGTTCTTGAGGGTGACTCCGCCAACACACTTGACTCAGATTATTTTGGCAAGAACAAGTGCAAATTACTTCCACATCTTGCCCTAGTTCAAGGAGTCACAAACCCTCTTGTTGGTAAGACAAGGGACAAGGTAACCTAATGCTTTCATGGACATCATCTTGTGTGTGCATCACTCTATGTCTATGGATATCCTTGTTTGTTCCTTGTGGGACTAACCTGTGTAGGTATTGAAAGTGCAACTCACTCCAATGGATAGCTCTGAATGATCTACATCAACATTGAGCATCCACATCTTCAACACCTACATGAAGTCATCATCGACAAAACCCAAGGTTAGTTGATCCCTCTTAGGGGGGATATCACATCTAGGGGGAGCATTAATCTAAGACTTGAGCTAAAGCAACTCTAATGGTGTGACCACAACAATGCTTTATGTAAAAGTGGTAACCCCACTTGTGCTTAAACGATGAGTATGACCTATGATTAAATGTTCTCATTTGACTCCTCAGTCAATATACTCATACATAGATGACCTAGTCATCGCAAATTGCTTGATAGATGCTAGAGTGTTTGTGCATGCTTTGCCACATATTTCATTTGCAATTTTATTGCGTGAGCATGTTGGTTGCATATTTTACTCATTCGAGGACATCCACTTGTTGTTTTGACTGTTTGGCTCTTTCTCCTTTGCCAAGTGGATGGACAAGGACGCCTAAGAACCCTCTCTAGCTATCTATGCTTTTCTCGTCTCAAACTCTATTCATGCTACATCACAAAGTTTGAACAAGTCAGATTCGAACCACTCTATGTGAGGAGCACTCGAAGTCCCCGATTCGTCATAGACTTAAACTTCCAAAACCTCTTTGTGCATTTCGGTCTGACCGAGTCATCCATTTCGGTCAAACTGAGTTCACTAAGTTGATCTAGGTTTTCATCTCGGTGCAACCAATTTGAACACTTCGGTCACACCGAGTTACAACAACCATTTGCGATTCTGCAATCTCGGTGCCACCGAGTTGTTCCACTCGGTCACACCGACAGGGTCGGGATATATATACCCGTGAGTGAGATTTTGGAAATTTCTTCAAAACCCCTCAGCCCGCACGTGTCCTGCTCTGCCTCCTCGGGTCTCCAGATCACCTCCTCACCACCAGCGACCTCCTGCCGCTGGTTTTTGTCACCGTCGACGGAATCTGCTCTGCCGTCGTCGCCGTATCGAACACCCGCTGAACTAGGGTATGTGTTCGACCCCTTGTGCTGTCTATCCACCTCCGATTCTAAGCACAAGGACAATGCCATGATTCTTGCCACGAATGAATTGATCTATCCAGCTAAAACTTCCTTAGGCCTAGTTTGATTTGAAAATTTTAGGGTTAGCTCTCCACAGAACTCATCTCGAACCGACCGAATCATAGAAATCGGTCTCACCGATTTGGCTTAGGCCATTGCACATGCGCTTTTCGGTCTGACCGAAAACTGCAAATTGGTGTGACCGAGTTCAATTCTCTGTGAAACCCTAGCAATCTCCGTGCCAGCGAACCGTGACTCGGTCTGACCGAGTTCACTAGTTTAGGTTCCAAATGTTGCTTTGGTATCACCAAGTTTAGCAATTCGGTAGCTTCGAGATCATTTCTATAGAGAACTAAAACTAAGTTTTTGACTCATTTGTTTTGCAATATCTCTGTACTTTGTGATGCTCATCTACTCTACCTCATCTATATCTATTCATAGGGTTTGCTGTCAGTTTACCTGCCAAGATGTCTGACCAAAGTGATAGCCAGAATAAGTCTGAAGAGCAAGTGCAAATGAGTGAGGGCACTAGTACCTCAAGCAGCTATGATGAGGGCAGCAGGAGCACAGCAAGTAACTTGCCCAAGGCAGCCACTAGAGCAAGGAAGAAGAGAACCTCAGACTCTGAGGATGAGGATTATGTTGCAGCTGAGGATGAGCCATCTCAAAGAGGAAGGTGGTGAAGAAGGAGTTTGGCACTGCTACTTCAACAAAGCCTGGCATGAACAAGAAGGCACCAGCTAGGAGAATCCCAACATCCAAGCCAAGAAAAGTTGCCACAGGAGAAACCATGAAGTTCACTCTAGAATCAGAAGATGGTGAGGCAGCTGGTAATGACAAGAAGAAGAAGAGGTCAAGAACCACTACTGCTAAAGTTCTTGGAAAGTCAACAATGGTGAGAGATTCTGAAGAGGAAGAGGAAGAGGATGCTGCTCCAGCACCCAAATCCCAAAAGCTTATGGGAGATGCAATCAAGTCAGGGGCTGCTCCTAAGCCCAAACCTGCTCCCAAAGCTACTGCTCCAGCCACCAAGTCTGCACCCAAAAGAAGCACAAAAAACATTCCTGCTGAAGAGAAGAACAAGGCCCCAGTGCCTGAAGCTGAAGAAGAAGAAGCTGAAGCCCAAGTGCTGAGAAAGCTCAAACCAAAGATCCCAGACCACAATGACACTCATCCAGTGGCAGAGGACATGAGCATCAGGAAGGATGCAGGTCTGAGACTTTGGAGGAAAAGTGATCCTTATGTTGTGAGAAGTAGAACTGCAGTGGATTACAGGTTCCACACTAAGGAACAACAAGACTTCTATGAGACCATTCTGCTTGACAAGAAGCCAATTGTCTGTGACATGAGATGGGTTGACTGGACATACATCAAAGAGAATGAAGATCACTTCCCAGGTGTATATGATAGCTTCAAGGCTTGTGGAGTTGACAAGTTTGTTGGACAAAAGCTCACCAAGTGGAATGACGAGCTGATCATGCAATTATACTCCACTGCTCACTTCTATCCAGATGGTAGGATAGTATGGATGTCAGAAGGTACAAGGTACCAATCAACTGTTGACGAATGGGCCAAGTTGATAAATGCCCCAGCAGCTCATGAGGATGACTTGGATGTGTATGCCAACAAGAAGAAAGACCACAACTCAATGGCAAGTATGTACAAGGAAATTCCTGATGAAGCCCTGGAAACTCATAAGTTGGGCTCAATAAAGTATCTGTTGTCTGGTCTGCCTACAATCAACACCATCCTGAGGCATACTCTTTTGCCCAAGTCTGGAGATCACAGGATGATAAGAGGACATTCAATCAACTTGCTGCACATTTTTGATGTCCCTCAGAAACTCAAGGTGATGAGTCTAATTGTAGAAACAATCAAGAGGACACCTGCTGATCAGAAGAGGTCTTGTGGGTATGCTCCACAAATTCAGGTGCTCATGAACTCAAAGATGGGCACAGGCACTTACTTGTTGGACAAGGAGCACCTACCTCTCAAGCCAGATTTTGAAGATAACACAGTTGTGATGGATGAGAATGACCCTTCTCAGTGCAAGCACATGAGAAGAGAGCAAAGGCAAGGGCAGAGAAGGCTGCAAAGATGCCAAGTGCTGAAGAGGCATCTCAGGTGTTCTTGAAGAGCAAAAAAGATCAACTTGGATTTCTGATCCAATCTACCTTGAGGATTGAGAAGGGCTTGGCCACCCTGACTCAGAATCAGGGGAGTTTGGAGAGAATCATTGAGTAAAAATTCTATGATCTTGATATAGAAGTAACTGAGATTCAGTCAGTAGTTGAGCAGCTCCAGGAGGAAGCAGAGGAGAAGAAAGGCAAGGCAACTACAGAAGCTTTTCAATATGTGCCAAGAGGTCAGAGGTCTGCTGCAGTGCCAGTTCCAGATACACGAGCTACTACATCAGCACCAGCAGCCACAGCTTCAATGCCACCTCCAGCAGCCACTCCAGAAACTCTAGCTACATCAACTGAAGCCTTCGTTCTTGGAGTCATCACTACCCCACCTCATGGAGACCAAGCCTGAGAGACGCATAGCACTATGCATATTTGAACTTTTTGGTAAATTGTTGCCAAAGGGGGAGAAATATGTATACATCATAGTCTTTGAGAGAGAGACAGAGAGAGTGTTGCTTTTTGTCTCTATTGCACTTTATTTGGTTGAACTTTAATGTGTGTTTGCTTGATACATTATGTCCTTTTGTGAGATACTTGGATGATCATGTGTTTGATCATATGCTACATTAATGAGTGCTTGAATGACATTATCTCTTGTATCCATATATGATCATTCACTTTGCTTGGTGATGAGTGCATGTTTTTAATTGTTATCATTTTGAGCGCTCCACCAAGATGTATGTGACATGGAAGAGTAACCCATGATACTAATCGATTGTGCATTTGCATTCAAAAGCAAATCCTAAATAATGCACAAATTTAGGGGGAGCTCTTGTTTATCACATACTTCTCAAAGCGACGATGTATTTCAATCTTATTATCTTTTGTCGAAGCTTTGATCTATATATTGTCATCAATTACCAAAAAGGGGGAGATTGAAAGTGAAACTATCCCTGGGTGGTTTTGGTAATGATTAACAACATATAGCTCATTGAACTAATGCTATTTCAAGATGAATATTTCAGGAAAGTTCAATGATTGGCATGGCATGGATTAGGATTGTGGACCCCTCAAAATGCTAAGGACAAAGGATTGGCTCAAGCTCTAAAGATCAAGACTCTACATTTTACTTTTAGTGATCTAAGATCACATTGAGTCTTTAGGAAAAGCCAATACTATTAAAAGGGGATGTGGTGTTGCTTAATGGCTTGCTTGCTCAAAATGATTTGTGATATGCTCCAAAAACCGCCAACCACTTTCTCATATCCACATATGTCCCAAACCAAAAGTCAAACTCGGCCCCACCGATTTGATCCATCCGGCGCCACCGAGTTCATTTGACATAGCCACTGCCAGAAACCCTAGTCACTTCGGTCTCATCGATAGGGATCTCGGTCTCACCGAGATGGGATTGCAAACTCTCTGTTTCCCTTCGTAACGTTTTGGTCCAACCGAGATGAGCGATCGGTCCCACTGAGTTCGCAATGCAAACTCCCTGTTTCCCTTTCGTAACGTTTCGGTCCCACCGAAATGAGCAAATCGGTCCCACCGAGTTTGCCTGACCAACTCTCTGGTTAGCTAATTACCGAAGTCGGTCCCACCGAGTTTGTGTAATCGGTCCAACCGAGATTACGTTATGCCCTAACCCTAAAACAATCGATTCCACCGAGTTGACGTGTCGGTCCCACCGAAATGCCTAACAGTCACATTATGAACTAAATCGGTCTGACCGAGTTTTATGATTCGGTCCCACCGAGTTTGGTAAATTGTGTGTAACGGTTAGATTTTGTGTGGAGACTATATATACCCCTCCACCCTCTCCTCATTCGTAAGGGAAGCCATCAGAACATGCCTACACTTCCAACATTCATTTTCTGAGAGAGAACCACCTACTCATGTGTTGAGACCAAGATATTCCAATCCAACCATATGAATCTTGATCTCTAGCCTTCCTCAAGTTGCTTTCCACTCAAATCATCTTTCCACCAAATCCAATCCTTTGAGAGAGAGTTGAGTGTTGGGGAGACTATCATTTGAAGCACAAGAGCAAAGAGTTCATCAACAACACACTATCTATTACCTTTTGGAGAGTGGTGTCTCCTAGATTGGTTAGCTGTTACTTGGGAGCCTCCGTCAAGATTGTGGAGTTGAACCAAGGAGTTTGTACGGACAATGAGATCACCTACTTCGTGAAGATCTACCCTAGTGAGGCAAGTACTTCGTGGGCAATGGCCATGGTGGGATATACAAGGTTGCTTCTTCGTGGACCCTTCATGGGTGGAGCCCTCCGTGGACTCGTGCAACCGTTAGCCTTCGTGGGTTGAAGTCTCCATCAACATGGATGTACTATAGCACCACCTATCGGAACCACACCAAAAATCTCCGTGTCAACATTGCGTTTTCTCCCTCCAAACTCCTCCCCTTTACCTTCATATGCAATGATTTACATTCCGCTGCTATACTCTTAGAATTGCATGTGTAGGTTGATTGCTTGACTTGTGCTAAGTTGCTAAAATCTGCCAAGAACTAAAATTGGGAAAATGCTAGATTTTTATTTTTGGTCAAGTAGTCTAATCACCCCCCTCTAGACATACTTTCGATTCTACAATCTACTGTATTCCAACTTCTCCATGGTTCATACCCTCCGATACTACTCATAGGTTCATCAAAATAAGCGAACAACACATAGAAAACATAATCTGTTTAAGACAGAACGGTCTGTAGTAATCTGGAAACTTTCAATACCTCTGTAACTCAAAAAATTCTGAAAAATTCGGACAATGTAGACAATATGTATATCAATCTTGTGTAAAAATTCCAGATCAAAAGCACGTTCTTGTGAATTTTCAAAATTCCTGGACTGGGAGCAAAAGTTTCTGTTTTTGCACAGAATCAAGTCAACTATCATCCACACTATCCCAAAGGCTTTACTTGGCACTTTATTGAAACAAAAGCTATAAAACATGATTACTATAGTAGCATAATCATGTGAACACACAAAAACACTCCCCCCTTCATTTCTATGCATCTCCTAGATAGATCTTGCGTGAGCATAGGAACTTTTTTGAAATTGCATGCTACGTTCCCAACAGACGCTAAGGAATGAAATGCGAGGAGTCTGGAATCTTCCTTCAGAAAACCATTTCAGCTACACGGGGTGGACTGGTTGCAGAACCTTCTTAACCCATGCATCACTGAGATGAGGTTAAGAATTCTCCTGCTACTGTGGCGAAGCTGGTTTCTTCGGGATGATTGTGTTCATAACGAAGGAAAGGAGCTAATTAGTCGATCGGTATTCTTCCTTCAGAAGTATGAAGATGAACTGATCGGATGTCGATATAGGGATGTTGTCGAAAATGATAAAGGCAAGCAGGGGCTTGCAGGGCAGACATTGGATGTTAGTGCACCTGCGTCACTTCAGGCAGGGCCGTCCAACCTGCTAAGGGGAGATCCTAAAACTGTTAGTACCATCCAATGGAAACCCCCTGGTTCGGGAACAGTCAAGTTGAACACTGACGCTTCCTTCCTTCCCGACAGTGGCGTAACCCATATTGGTGCAGCGCACATGCAACTATATTCTGAATCGTGTTTGATGTCTCCACCATCGCAAACGTTTCACATCATTTTTACGGTTTTATTACAACACCGTTTGTGATTAATGCATCGCACACAGTTTTGTCGAAGGGCATCTGATTATAGTGTCACATTAGCAGCAAGGTTGTCAGAATCACGATTCTGTTGTACGATTCTACGACTTTACGATCCAAACTAACCCCTCTGATTCTACGATTTTGGTTCGTAGAATCTACGTTTTTATGATCCTGATAGTGAAGATTCTACGATTTTGCGATCCTGCCATTGGAGCTCCGACCCGATTCAGAATCGCGATTCTGACAACCTTGGTTAGCAGCATCTTGCAGTAGTGCAAGTTATGGATGAGGCAAAATCCTAGGTGGCTTTTGGTGTCTCTTTGGCCGTGGCCGGTAGGCAGTATATAGAGGAGTGCCAGAAGAGGTATCGTGTCGCGATCACGATCTCAAACCGACTTAGTTTCCAAGTCGTATACTTGCCGAACAAGAAACAATCAACTTGTGTGCTAAGACATAAAAAAATGACAAAATTGTGCCCTTGCATGGTCACAAACAGGATTTTGATGGACCATGCACGTGTATGTCGCATGCCCGCGCCGCCGCGGCCCCTGCCTTGAGCATCGGGATCTCTAATAATTTCCCTTTGCCCCTCTCGCTCTTGATGAAGCAATGGTATGGTGCTCGTTTTTTTGGACGAGGGCCCTTGAGTTCTTGAGGTAGTGCATGATCCGTGGTCTATGTTGGTGGGGCATCACCAACCCATTCAAGAGGTGCAAACCCCATGATTTTCCCCATTTCTTTCTCTCTCCTCCCGCTCATGCATTCGTTCCCCTTTCCGTCTACTCCGTTGTCTCCTCTCCCTCTTCTCTCCGTCAGTTTTGCTGGCCGGAAGAGGATGGGGGAAGGGATCGCCCCCCACTCCATGATGTCCATATATTTCCTAAGTTTGCTTCCCTACTGGCTTTTGGCTTGTTGCCATCTAGATTTACACGATGTGGAGGCGCCATTGTCTCATATTCATTTTCCTATTCTTCTTGGATGTTGCCTTCCTCAGCGGCTGCTCCATGGAGGTAGGATTATATAGCCTCTCAAGTCAATAACCTCCCAAAATCTTTCACGTGTTTTTCTCGTATGTTTTCTCTCTCATTTCTATTGGTTTTCTTCGTTATTTTGATTTTTTTATTTTCTTTCTTTCTTCTTTTTTTTAATAAATGTCGACCTCATTGAACATTTTTCGTATATACATTTTGACCATTTTTCAGATACAGGCTAAACATTTTTCAAATGCAATATAAATAATTATTTGAAATACACGGTGAAAAGTTGTAAAATCCACATTGAACATTTTTAATACAAAGTGAACATTTTCTAACACGCAAAGAATTTTCCAAAAATATCATGAACTTTTAAAAAAAAAGTGCGACTATTTCTTAAGTGTTTATGATCTTTTTTTTAATGTCATAATTTTTTATATGTTATGAACATTTTTAAAAACTGCGCGATCAAAGTTTTTCACTTGAAGACCATTTTATAAAAAAAAATCACGAAACATATTTTCAAACTCGTGAACGTTTCTTAAATTTCACGAATAGCCTGGAATGGTACAAATATTATTTAAAGATTGCGCGAAAAAACTCTAGATTTTCCTAACACTTCATAAAAAGACCATGACCGTATTTCTAAACACGCCAACGTCCTGAAAACTACAGGAACATATTTGTTTTTGAATTGGTACAAACATTTTACAATCTTTTATGCTGTATGATCACTTTTTTAAAATGCAATAAATATAGGTTTAATGCGTGGACAGTGTTTTTGAATGATGTGAACACTTTTGCAAATTACATGAACAATTTGTTACATTTCTTGAACATTTAAGGAATACTATACATGCTGCTGTTGAGCGCTGGCCCATGGACTCAGTCGCTTGAGCACTAACACCCCGCGGTCCTCCCCCAACCACCGCTCCTCCGCTCGTGCTGATGGCGGCGGCGATCCGGTCCCTCCTCCGCAAGGCGGCGCCGTCCCTCGGCCGCATGTCGCCGGTGGTGCAGGGGCTTTCGCCGGCGGCGCGCCTCCTCTCAACGACGGTACGTGCCAAACCCTAGCCGCCGCCGCCGCCGCCGCCGCCGCCGGGTCCCTTCCCCCCTCTCCCTCCTCCCTCGCCGCCCGTCGCCCGCGCCTCGCCTAAGCTAGCCGTCTCCACGAGCAGGTAGTGGTGGTTGCTGCTGCCGCTGCTACTGCTGGTGGGCGACGCCGACGCCCCCATCTCTGCCGCTGACGGCTGCCCCCGCCTCTGATCCTGCGAGTAGGAGTAACCTTTGATCCAGCCAAATTGTTGTATAAACTCCTAATCTATGATCTGACAGCTGAAATTTGCAGTGAAATTGTATTGAAATACTTGGCAGTAATTGACTGATTATAGATAATCTAGCAGATGTTATTCCCAGGTCATGTGATTCAAAACATTCACAAATCAGAAAATTTGGTCCTCCCGTTAACTGAAGAATTCTTCAGTTCTGGGACAGTGTGGATTATTGTTTCCCAAATCAGAATTCTGCAGTTCTGGCAATACTGTACTCCATTGCAACTTCTTTGTGAATTTCTAGTATTTGTAATAGTATTTACTAATGTCCTTCAAATTTTTTATAGGGGGGACAAGTGGCTTATTCTGATGATGATAAAACGCTGGCCAAACAGCGTGAGGAAATAAAGCGCATGACTGCTGAGTTTGATGCGAGCATGCTGGAGATCCGCAAGAATTTGGATGCTATGGATGAAATTGAGAGGTAAATACCTTTGTACCACCATAGTATACAACTGGACGAGCATTTTTGTAATTTTTATGCTCAATACTGTTTCTGAACACTATTGAGTTTTCACACAAAAGCAGTTAACTTGTTTTGGATCAGAATATAAAATAAATCCCTCCCAAGTTTATGCGTGTATGGGGTGTGGGCCGATCGATGGGGTGCCGTGCTTGCTGCGGGTATGCGCTGGTCATGGGGTTTGTGTCAGGTCGGTTTGGGAGGGGCCCGGTTTTTTCAGCGGTGCTCTGATTGTCTTGCTGGTCCCTTTGGTGAGAAAATTTTGCTGCTGCGTACCCGTCGTCCCTTTCTCTCCTGCGTGGTGGACTTGGGGCTTCGATTGGATCCGACTGATTATTGTTGCTACCTTCTGTGTCCAATCTTGGTGTGTGTTCTTTCAGATGTTAACCATATGGTTTAATCTGCAGTAATTTATTTTCTGTGATGTCTGTGTATTTAAGTCTCTTTCTTCGTCTGTTATGGCTGAAAGAGATGGCCATCCATCTTCCGCTGTTAGAAAGCGGCGTAGTATGCTGTTTAGTTTCTATATGTGTGTTCCGTTGTGTGGTTTTGGCCGTGCTTTCATGCGTGTCTGCTCCTTCAATAGTAGCAGTTTCTGGGAACAGCGATTCTTTTCCTGGCAGCAGCAGTGCTGCAAGGACTGTTTGTCCTTGATTGGCTGCCAGTGTTGTTATGGTTCATGCTCTGCTGGTGGTCACTAATCGACCTGCTGGTATATGTTTATTTGATTTTTGTTCTATGTGTATTCATGGTACATATGTGCATTGGGTTGGGCTGATCATAGGTTGTTATAGGCGATCCATTTTCCCCTTATGTGTCCGCTCAGATGGCTAGAGAGAATTGCATGAAGTGGCGGATTCGGCGCAGGCTTCATCTCTTTGGTGAGCTCTTCCTTCTGCGTTGGTTGTAGGTGCTTTCCTTTTGGATCTGTTGGGCTTAGTCTTCCTGTTGGTATTTTTGGATGTTTTACTGCTGTTCTAGGTGTACAGGTGCCGAGATTCACTGTTGGCCGGGTTCCTTATATGTCTAGACAGTACGTGGCTTATTTGAAAGGTTAGCCAGGGGTATCTTTGTTGTTGTGTCCGTGCTTTGTGGTCGCTTCTTTGGTTGCCGGGTTTATTTCGATCTGATTGTCCGCAATTCTGGTCGTCGTGTTTTGGTTGTAGCCTCTTATAGGAAGAGGAATTACCTTGGCGGTATAGATTATACTTGCTCCTATTGTGGTGCTGTTATTTGGTTTGAAGAAAGGGCGACACATCTTAGCTCTTTGTCTCAGAGAAGCATATTTCATAATCTTTGTTGTAAACGGGGTAATGTGAAGCTGAAAAAGCATCGGCCCTGGCCTGCTCCTTTGAATGAATGAGCTGATGAGGTTTTAATGGTGGACCTCGATCAAATTCTTTTATGCGTCTTATCAGATCTTATTTGATGTTTGCTTTTACTTCTCTTGGAGCGAAGGTTGATGATAGCATAAATGTGGGTCAGGGTGTCTACATACTTAAAATAAATGGTGTTGCCTACCATCGGATAGGTTCGTTGGTGCCGCCAAGGGGTGTGTCACCAAAGTTTGCGCAACTCTATATCTATGATACTGAGAATGAGTTGGTTAAGCAGTTCAGGATGCTTTGGGTTTCCTGTGAGTGACTTGAGTCACCTGCTTCAGGTTCTATTAGTATTAGGATTGTTGGATCTGGTACAATATATGTGTTGCAGAATGTCTATTGAAATAGTGCTCTCATGTTTATTCAGCAGACTCTAGTCTTGTTTTTTAGACGCAAAGTAGGGCTCCTGTGATGAACTTTGTGTGAATTGTGACTTGCCTGAGACAAACCTAGTTGCAGAATGTATATAGTACCTCTGTAACTTTATATAAGATGTTTTTTTGATTATTTGAAAGTGTCAAAAAACGTCTTATGTTTTGACACGGAGGGAGTAATACTTTAAAAGTAAAAAGTGATACCTTTTTATCTTCTAACTAATTTAATTGCCCTTATGTTCAGGCGGAGTGCGGAGGACTATGAGAAGTTCCGTAAGAAGCTAAACAATATTGAGAAAGCATGCAATGTTGCTTTGATCGTGCTGGTGCCTAGCACTGTTCTGCTTTTTGTCACTGTAGTATCATCTCTATTAGTTGGTTATAAGAAACCCTTATTTAACTAGTGGGTTAAGAAACCCTACCTTCAGAACTCTATGTGTTGTAGTGATCCAGCTTTGGACTTTGCATTGCATCTTAATGAACGCATAATGGTGAGCAGACTCGTTATATTTTCAGTTCCACATATCTAGATACATCCATACGTGCGACAAGTAATTCGGAACGGAGGGAGTATGAGATCAAGGTCTCATTTATACTACATATCTGCTCAATGCTTGCAGTAGAAAGCTTTTCTCATTGTTTTGTGGCAGGAGCTGATATTTTCTTATTTATTTACTTTTCCTGTTGGGGAGACTTTGATGCTACCTCCGTTGGGCCTACCAAAATGTCGTATATTTTAGAACGGAGGTAATAGTTAGTAGGTAACAAAGGGATGAGGAACTCTTTCCTCTACTCAGAAACAGGTGATCAAATATGTACATCTTTTATGTTATTGGTCATTTCTCATTTGGTTGAAGCTTAGCATTGGCCACTTCAGTGCCTGCTTGGAATATCGTTTTCCCTCTGTACATTGGCTGGTTAGAAAATGTCGGTTGGGCTTGTAACAGGTGGTTGGTTCATCGTATTAGGCATGTAATGTTTATGCTGGTTTGCGATACATGCCTTGATCGGTTATGTTATTTCCTGAAATGCTCTTGCCTCTTGATTTTGTAAGATTGGCTTGTAAAACTCTCAGATCCAAGTAGGTCAGCTAGTTAAAACCCAGAATCATCATGCCTAGTGTAGTGTCTGATCAAGGACTTGCACTGCCATGCCAATTCTACAAAAAATGTCACTTTTGTGTTAGACCTTGAGGTCTGGCTTTGCGTGGGCACGGCGGCTCGGCTATAGACCATGGCTGATTGATTGGCTGCTGCAGCAAATTTAACCGTGGACCAATTTCTTTTGAAGAACTATGCTGGGAAACCATCTTTGAGCAGAGCAGTTTAGAGGAGTGCATCTGCAATCTCCTGATCGGTGAAATCAGCACGTAGAGAATAATTCATTTCATCAGTAACGTGTGACTGTACTAGATCAATAACAGGAGAGGGTTCAAGAGTATAATCAGCAGAGAATATATTCTGAAAATAAGATTTGGTCGCAGCCCCCATGTCGGCCCCCATGTCATGAGAAGAGGCGACCATGGTGACCTGCTGCCATCGGCAGCGCTCGTCCAGTATGGGGGGAATTGAGCGCGGCGGTGGGACCAGCGCAGGGAGGGTGGAGGTGGCTCGCCTGCTCTTTTCCAGCGTGTGGCCTGGTGGGAGACAGAGACGAGGCAGAGAGGGAGGGACGGAGGCGAAGCGGTAAGCGTTCATGGACGGCGAGGTGCGGCGTGGATCTGGGCAGTGCGAGGCCATGGGGAAGGAGTGCGATGGGGAAAAGGGAGCGACAGCGGCGATGGGGAGAAGGGAGCTAGGGTTTCGTGGGTGGACGAGGATGAGAGGGACACGGTGTGATTCAGGAAGGGGATCAAAGCGACGAGGGGGATGTGGGCTGCCGTTGGATCCGGGAGCATTCGACGGTGCTTAATCCATGATCCGCGTGAGATGTATTTGGACCAATCAGAACACAGTACCCCCTTTGATGTCGTTAAGACCATTCAAATTGGTCGTAATCAATTAAAAATAAGATGCTAAATCATGTCAACTATTTTATAGCCTAGAAAATTTATAAAAAACAAATAGAAAAGAAAAACCTTCGCATCGTGTCACCAAGTGTGACCTACTTTTCAGTAAAAATAACAAACTTTGAATAATACAAATATCTTCAAAAAGTGTTCTCAGAGATAAGTTATTTTTAAAGAGAATCATTTTTCAAGTGCCCAAAACGAGTTCTTTTGTGAAGAACCTAGCAAATATTTGTTGCAAATTTGGACCAAATCATTTTTCTAAAATATTAGGCCATATTTAGTGCACAATTGACTAAATGGTTGGGGGTCTAAAGTTTTTGATCCACCTCTCAGAAAAAAGACAAATTTCCGCTGCCTCATAGTTTGCTCTTTATTATTTTTCAAAAATCATTTTTAGGAACAAAAGTATCTATTTAATCATAGATAGTCCAAAAGTTTTGCAAGATTCAACCCCTAGCTAAAAACGTCATGCCCACCGTTTTGGCTGCATTTTGAAACGGGCATAAAAACTTCAAAAAAATCAAAAAAAATGAAAACCTTCGCATTGTGTCATCATATGTGACCTAGTTTCTAGGAAAAATAATAAACTTGGACTACCACAAATGTCTTAGAAAAGTGTTCTAAAAAACGAGCTATCATGTATCAACATCCATCGCTTTGAAGTCAAATGGCCAATGTTATGGCAACATTCATGGCATAATTTGTTAAAATGATATTATATTTTGCACAAGTTCGCATCTTGGAATGACAAACAATGTTGCCTAAGGAAGTTTTCACTTTCTTTGCACGGAAAATCCATTTTCCATGTTTTTAGTGCCCAAAGCGAGTTTATTTTTGAAGAACCTACCAAATATTTGTTACAAAATTGGTGTAACAGCCCAAGTGCGGTCCTTCCTATTTTGTAACCTATCCAACCTTGTCATGTGTGATTTCCATATGGGCTTTAATATAAGTGGCTTCATCATCATCATTGTTTGCTTTGTTCCTTCTATTTTGTGGCATGGGTATTATTGTGTCTGGCATTGTCATAATTGTTTTGCATATTTCCTTTTTCCTTTGTTGTTGCCATGATCATGATGAATCACACTGCCATATTTTGCTTCTTGCACCATGTTCATCTTTTATTATATTGCATTGTGCCATCCTTGTTTGTTTTCCATGGTCGTCTCGCTTTGTTCTATGCTTCATGATGCGATATTGCCTTTGTCATTTTTGTTGCATTTGCATCATGGTCATCATTGTAGTGTGCATATTTATTGTGTGCTTGTTATCATTGTGAACTCCTTGTCCTCATCTTCTTTGTTGTTTCATCTTACCCTTTCCATCTAAAACATCATCAAGTGCGACATCCCATCACTAGCTTCTTTCTTTCAATTCTCACCCATTTATTGCAAGTGGCATTTTCCTGTCCTAGTAAAATGTTCACTCACTTTCTGTAAATCTTACACCGCGCCAACAACCTCTCTGTCAAATTTCAGCTCATTTGGGTTTGATTTGGTTGGATCAAAAATGGATCAAGTTTGAATTTAATTCAATCTTGAATTATGTTTCTATCTACAAAAATTGCCAAGTACATTTATTCAAATTGTGCATAATGCCAGGACTCTAGCTATATTCTCATTTCTCTCTCACACCTTCCCTTCATCTCTGATATTTTCTCCCTTAATTTTTGTTTGAGTAAATTGAAAAAAGAAAGAATAAAAGGGAGAGAGAGAGCCCAACACCAGCAGTAACAGCCCATCTCCCCAGACCACTAGCAGCAAGCCACCTCACTTACCCCTTCGAATCCATCCCACCAGCACTATTCCTGTGTTCATTGTCTTCTCCCTGTACGGCAGGACATCCAGAGCCTACATGTCGGCAATTCGGTACATTTGACTATCGAAGCTGCTCCCTTCGTCCTATAAAATCCTGCCACAAACCTAGGGTTTCCTCCTTGCTCCGTTTTCCCCTCTTCTGCCTCCTCCCGCCGCCGAGGTAAGCTCTCCACGTCACGCCGTCGCCATGCCGAACCGAGCCCCTGCTCGAGCCAGGCCTGCCCAGAACATCTCTCCTCCGTCCATCGAGGCAGAAGCGACTCCCGCGACGTCCACATCTTTGCGCGCCCACACACGTCCTGGATCGGCTACAACTTCTTCCCAGAGTGCATGAAAGATCGAGGATGTCGCCTAGAGGGGGGGGGGGTGAATAGGCGATTTAAAATAATTACGGTTTAGGCTTGAAGAAATGCGGAATAAACCTAGCGGTTAATTTGTCAAGCACAAAACCTAAAACAACTAGGCTCACCTATGTGCACCAACAACTTATGCTAAGCAAGATAAGCAACTATGTGATAGCAAGATATATGACAAAGAACAATATGGCAATCACAAAGTAAAGAGCATAAGTAAAGGGCTCGAGTAAGAGATAACCGAGGCACGCGGAGACGACGATGTATCCCAAAGTTCACACCCTTGCGGATGCTAATCTCCGTTTGGAGTGGTGTGGAGGCACAATGCTCCCCAATAAGCCACTAAGGCCACTGTAATCTCCTCACGCCCTCGCACAATGCAAGGTGCCGTGATTCCACTAAGGGACCCTTGAGGGAGGTCACCGAATCCGTACAAATGGCGACCCTTGGGGGTGGTCACCGACCCCGTACACTTTGGCAACCCTTGGGGGCGGTCACCGGTACCCGTCAAATTGCTCGGGGCGATCTCACAACCTAATTGGAGACCCCGACGCTTGCCCGGAGCTTTACACCACAATGATTGAGCTCCAAACAACACCAATCGTCTAGGGCGCCAAGGCACCCAAGAGGAACAAGCTCTAGGGTGTCCAAACACCCAAGAGTAACAAGCTCAAGGGTACCAAGCACCCAAGAGTAATAAGCTTCTCAACTTGTAACTTCCACGCATCACGTGGAGAACTCAAACTGATGCACCAAATGCAATGGCAAGGGCACACGGAGTGCCCAAGTCCTTCTCTCTCAAATCCCACCGAAGCAACTAATGCTAGGGAGGAAAATGAGAGGAAGAACAAGAAGGAGAACACCAAGAACTCCAAGATCTAGATCTAATGGGTTCCCCTCACATAGAGGAGAAAGTGATTGGTGGAAATGTGGATCTAGATCTCCTCTCTCTTTTCCCTCAAAAACTAGCAAGAATCCATGAAGGGATTGAGAGTTAGCAAGCTCGAAGAAGGTCAACAATGGGGGAAGAACACGAGCTCAGAGGATAAGGTTCAATGGGTAAGAAGATCCCCTTTTATAGGTGGGGGAAAATCCAACTGTTATGCTCATAGCCCGCACAGAGCGGTACTACCGCTAGGGCGGTAGTTCCCCTTTGAAAAACAACAGAGAGGAGGCAAAATGCCAGTAGAACCGCCGGAGCGGTACTACCGTTCGACCTCACGGTACTACCGCAAATGGTAGCGGTACTACTGCTTCCGAGTGATACTAAAAAATATACTTCTGTGCCTACCTCCGCTGAGCAAAACACGAGATTTTGGTCCGGAGCGGTACTACCGCTCAGGAGCCGTGGTAGTACAGCTCTGGAGCGGTACTTTCGCTCTGGATCCGCGGCAGTACCGCTCTGGAGCGGTAGTAAAAATTTACATCCACTCTAGTCGCGGTAGTACCGCTGCAGCCTTTACCAAAACAGCCACAACTTCTGCAAACGGACTCCGAATTCAACGAAACCAAGTTTGTTGGAAAGCTAACGACATGGTCTAACACAATCTTGACAGAAATATAAATAAGAAGCAAATGAGAAAAGTCCCATAATAAAATGGTGAGAACCCTTCCTCGGATAAGACCGGTAAAACCTCCAACATCAAAAACATCATAGAAGACGCATGCGAACTCCGTTTTCGATGAACTCAAGCTTGTCATCAAGATGACCATAAGCTCTAAGACTCACAAAGAGAACCAAACAAGAACCAAGAAACATGATGCAAGGATGCAATGGTTTGACCTCTCTACTAACGATACGATCAAGCTACCAACTTGAGAGCACCCCCTTGATAGTACGGCAAATGATCCTATAACCTGGTCTCCCAACTACCACCATGAGACCGGTAAAATAGAAAACCTATCAAGGGCAAACCTTTTCCTTGAACATGGTCCACTTGAGCTAGATGATGACGATCTTGACTCCCTCAAGTTGGATCACCTTTCTTGATTGCGTTGGCACGATGAAGACTAGATGATTGCTCCCCCATAGTCCACTATGGGTGAGCCACTCTTCGACACATCTTCACAAGTCCATTGACACCACAATGGACGGCACGCTTCAAGCACTTGATCTCTTTGTCATGCTCCACTTGAACTTGCACATTGTAATATTGATGACGATCACCACTTGATGTCATCCTCTCCATGGGTTGAGTGATATCTTCCTCTTGATGCAAGCCCATGAACACATACCTAACCCCACATAGAACTCTCACATAGACCATGGGTTAGTACACAAAGCACAATGGACAATGCTTACCATACCATGGGATCACTTGATCCCTCTCGATACATCTTCTACACTTTGTGAGTTGATCAACTTGATTCACTCTTGACTTAGTCTTGATCAACCTTGAATCTTTCCAACTCTCTTCATTTGGATGATGTCTTGAAGGTAAACATGAATGATCACACAATCTTCTTCTTCAAGACATGCTTGCAATAAGCACAACACTCACCTAACCAATCTTTGGATAATTCCTTAATAGCACCTTGGTCAACACATAAACTCCTTGAAACCAACACATGGACTTCAAGAAGAGCCTATGGACAAATCCTTCAAATATAACTCAATGCAACCATTAGTCCATAGAGAGTGTCATCAATTACCAAAACCACACATGGGGGCACCACATGTCCTTTCAATCTCCCCCATTTTGGTAATTGATGACAATCACTTTCAAGAGAGTTTATATAAGGAATTATGCTTCCCTAGCAATGCAACACCCAATAGTGCATGCGTATGAGATGCACATGCTAAGGAACACAACCAAAGCAAGAGGAGATAACTCTCTAAACTTGTCCACAAAACTTCTGAAACTTATCCCCCATTGGCATCGATTGCCAAAATGGGCGCAAAGCTAAGAAGGCCCATATAAATTGTGGTCCTCCATAAATTGTGTATTTCTCCACAAGAGAGTGGAATGCAATACACATATCCAACGGTAAATACTTGGAGGAACACAAACTATATTGAGGCACAAAGATTGCTAAAGAAAGATATGCCACGAAGACATAACAAAGAGAGACACAAGCAATCAAAAGATACCAATTGAAGCAAGCAATCAAAGGATATCAGTTGAACCAACTAGACCAATGATCCTACGAGCAACATGAAAAAGATATTATGATACGAGCAGAGGAGTGTTCTAAAGAAACTAGAGAAGCTCCCCATGATTTGTGCACAAATAAAAATATTTGTATTGGATACAGAGTGCACAAAATAGGATCATAGCTCCCCCAAAATCAATAGAAACTTACAACAATTGTAAGTGAGCATATAGGAAACAAAGCCTAGCACTTGCAACAGACAAAAGATTGAGCAAGCATGAAAAAGAGGCAACTAAGAATAGGCTCGACCAAAATGATGTGTGTGTGAGTCATGTCAAAGCACTTGAGAAGACTAATATAAGGATGAGCGTAAAGCATCAACATAGCCTTGGGTAAATGAAATACACGGTGCATGACATGTCGTCCCCACACACATCCAACAAGCAGATGGGTTCACAAGCTCACTAGAACGTGAGTTAACAACAAGGCTTGCGACAACCCATGGTGAAGAAGGAAAAATAAATCCTTATCAAGACGAGGGATACCAATGAAGATGGCAAGCCTCGTAAAGACAAGCACGAGGGAGGAAATCTGCACCACACAAGAGTGCAACAAGGTGCAACAAGATATAAGATCCGCACTCAAGACAAAAGCTTTCACGGAGCCACCAAAGAAATAACATAAGAAAGACAAGGTGGATGTGAAAGAAAGGATATCATCTAGAGATGTAAATTCTCTCAGGTGTATAAGGTTCTAGGTAGACGAAATCATGATGATATATGTCTACAAAGAAGGATGTACACCTGACATAGTTACAACACAAAGGAACATGATATCCAAAAGGAAGTCATACATATACCAATAAGATATTTGCTTGGAAGCATAGCACATGGCTAGATATGGTCTTATTGTATATAAATGAATTCCTACCACAGAACCATCAAAGACATCACAACTAGCAACATGAGATCATCGTTGAGATGCTTTGAGAAAGGAAACAAGTATCACAAGAAAGAATGAAATACATGCCATGATACAACCTACACAAGGTTGATGCAGGAAATGTGTGCATGAAGTAGATGATGATACTTGTTACCGAGATACCATTGGAAGGATGTAGTAGATACCAATTGAAGATAGATAGTAGTTCATTGATCATCCTATCTTGACTCTAATAAGCACATGGTGACAACACCTTCCTTGTGAGTGAGCCGAGCAGCCAATGCATCTCCAAATGTTCCTAGAAGAACAACACAAACTAAACGGTACCCAAACTTATTGGGACCAAATAGTTAGAAACACGAATACATAGGACAAACTCCACATAAATATGTGCATATAGATATGAAGATGAATTTCATGCACATCTCATCCAAATTGAGACTATGTGGAGTTTCCCCTATATATTGGGTCAAAGAAAGAAAGCATGCAAAATAAAATACATGAACTAAACATGCATGCTCAAGACTTTCAAGAACCGAAACCAAATGACAAAGAAAAGCCAAGTGAAAAGGATACCAAATGGAGAAATCATCACTTGGAAGATACCATTAAAGATACATCAAGGAATGAGATATCCATTGATAAACACTAAATTAAAGATGTCAAACTCCCAAAGAGAGGATGGTTCCAAACAAACCAAGCTCTCCACAAAGTTTCATGATGGCACAAGGTACCAAAAAGAAGACATCTTGCCTTCCACCCACACACACTTGATAAGGATCACAACATGAGCGTTTTATAGAAAATAGGATAGCTCCCCCACGAGTTGTGCATTAGAGAGAATTTGCATTTGAATACAAAATGAACAAGGTGGGATCACCACTTTCACTATATCTAGAAAACACTAGACAAGAACAAGAAATAAACAAGATCAACAAGTGGTATGGAAGACAATGGGAGTTGACACAAACCTTGACAAGAGAAAAGGCAAATAAAAACAAAAGCCAATGTAAAGATGATCAATAAAATCTACCACACATAAGTGACTACCAATTGTCAAAAGATAAGAGGTAGATGGAAAGAATTCCCGGTGGTAGATAGCAAGGATATCCAACATCATCTTCACACCATACACAAGCAAATTGCAACTTGTAGAGCTAACATGCCACCTAGGAATACGATAATTTACAATATCAATTCTGGGTGACAATATCTCAAATGTACACATTTTCTAGGCTTGTAATATGCACATAGCATATTACTCCCCCATAATGTGATACCAATAAGAACTTAACAAGAGGCAATAAGAGGATCCAACAAGATATAATCAATGGGATTTTTAGAATTTAAATTTCTCATGAGAGATATACCACCTAGGGACTAGATAATCTTGTAATATCAATACTAGATGGTATTCCTCATGTACACACATTTATAGAATTATGAGGTGCACAAAGCATATCACTCCCCCCATAAATGGATATTCCATTAATCTCTCACAAGATCCAACTAGGATACAAACAAGAAGCATAAAGGCTCAATGCACGACACACACGTACATGATGTGCAAACCAACACACACATACTTGATTGCTCAAGATAAGCAAGTTGGAAGCACAACATATACAAACACAAGCAAGGAACAAAACCAAAACATGCAAGGGGGCAAGTAACTTTCAATGTAAACAATTTAAGTACAAGTTACCACAAGGAGGCACATTGGATATAAGATGAAACTTGATAATCCAATTGACTTGGCTTGAGACAATAAGAATGATGAAGTCCCCTTAATTCTTCCTAATATAGCCAAGTCTCCAATGCCCTCCATCAACACCTATTGATCAAGTTTGAGCTTGGTGGTCCCCAAACAAGTTGGGTCCTAAGAGGTTAGTCACAATAGTCTTGGCTACCCAAATGGTTCTTTTCTTGACACCACTTTGAGTATCAACAAACTTGGCAAACACATTGCCAACCTTATCCTTCCCAAGAGAATAGATATCATCAATAATAATTGGGTTGGATAAGTTACCACTAGTGCATGAAGAAGTGACGTGACCTTTCTCACGACATAAGTAGCAACATCTACTCTTCACTTTCTTCTCACCTGATTTTCCACAAGAGACGCATTAGCTTGAGTCTTCTTGGGAAGTGGCCTTTCTTCAACTTGAGGTTGAGCATGAGATTGAACTTGTGGCCTCTTCCCTTGTTGCTTGCCACTAATGGCCTTCTTCTTCAATGGGCAAGATCTAACATGATGCCCTTCAATTTTGCACTTGAAGCAAACAATCTTGGACGAATTCTTGACTTGTTCTTGGCCCTTCTTCTTGATTCTCTTGGACTTCTTCTTATTGTTGGAGTTGAATCCAAGTCCACCTTTGTCATTGGGGGATTTTTGCACACTCAAGATATTGTTGAGTGTGGCCTTCCCTTCATGACACTTTTCCAAGTCTTTCTTCAAAGAAGTGACTTGTGCCTTGAGCTCTTTGATTTCCTCTACATGGTTAGTCTCAACACAAGCACTAGAGGAAGTATAAGCTTCATCGTGAGAGCAACAAGGCAAGGAAAGCAATTCATCACAAGATGTACCAATGTTATGCATGGATGAATCATGAGGACTAGCACAAGGAAGTATAGCATTTTGACTAAAAGTAGTGCTAGTATCCACATGAGGCTCACTTGATGTTACCTTAGAAATCATGGCCTCATGAGCTATCTTTAGCACATTATGGGACACTAGAAGATCATCATGAGATCTTGAGAGCTTTTCATGGCTTTCTTCCAATTTCCCATAATTGATAGATAGCAATTCAAGTTGAGCCCGTAGCTCAACATTCTCCTTCAAAATGGATGCTTGACAAGAAATAGAGTTAGTAGCACAAGCATCATCATTGACAACAAGAGGAGAAGGCAACTTGGCAAGCTCTTTCAAATAGGAAGCTTTAAGTTGAGCATGAGACTCGGTGATTTCAATGAGCTTACTCTTAATGACCCTAGAGCCATTTTTGAGGTCCTCAAAGTCCTCAAGGAGTCTAGCATGAGCAACTTCAACCTTAACATTTCTAGTTTTGAAATCATTGGCCACCTCTAGAGCTCTATCATGAGATTCCCTCACTCTAGATAATTCTAGAGCAAAAGTCTCCTCAAGAGATTCGAAGGTGGCTTGTTCATGTTCAAGAGCTTGAGATAGCTCTGTGATCTCATTTGCGTAATCACACTCATGAGCTTTCATTTTCTCAATGGTGACCTCATGCTCCTCTAGATGAGATTCCAACTCCTCGATGTATTTCTTGCCTTCAATGGCAATGGACATTATTTCCATGAAGTTGGAACGAGCAATTTTATTTTTATGAAGAGCTTTAAAAATCATTTCCCCCTTGGTTTTTAAGGAGGCAACATTATCATTCTGTTCATCATTATCCTCATCATCATTAGCATCAACATCATCATCAAGAGACGTATTGGGGTTCAAGGTAGGAGAAACCTTTGAAGCCTTGGCCATAAGGCAAAACGCAATAGATGATAATGTAGGATCCCTTGTAGCACCATTTAAAACCACATCTTGTTCCATGGAGTGTTGGGTTTCCTCAACATTGTTAGCACAACAATTCGAGGAAAGGGATGCATTTTTATCATGGCAACAAGACATAGCAAGCATATCATCATGAGATTTAGTCAAGCAATTTCTACATGATATGCAAGGACTATCAACACAAGCATGTGAAACATTTGGAGTGCTCGAAGTGTTAAAGCCCAAAGAAGGAGAATTGCAATAAGATAGGGATGAAGGATCATCCATAATAAACATACTATCATCATTGCAATGACCAACACTACTCACCATATTATTACCTTGTGGCAAACCACATGTAGGTGAAGTAGAGGAAGTTGAGAAGACTATATGACCGGAGGTGGAGGGAGAACAATCATCCCCACAAATCTTGGACACACCATATTTATCTTGAAGATTCGTCCACAACTCATGAGCATCCCGGAACGGCATGAGTTGAAATGTAACTGCATTACTCAAAGCATCGAAAAGAACATTAGAAGCTTGAGCATTGAGATAAGAGTTTTCTCATCCTCTAAATACAATCTTTGAGGATCATTTGGAGGAGAAAACCCCATATCTACAATTCGCTCTAAATTTGGGTCCATGACCCTAAAGAGATTAAGCATGTGAATTACCCAAACATCAAAATTTGAGCTCCAAGCAACACCAACCGTATAGGGTGCCAAGGCACCCAAGAGGAACAAGCTCTAGGGTGTCCAAACACCCAAGAGTAACAAGCTCAAGGGTACCAAGCACCCAAGAGTAATAAGCTTCTCAACTTGTAACTTCCACGAATCACGTGGAGAACTCAAACTGATGCACCAAATGCAATGGCAAGGGCACACGGAGTGCCCAAGTCCTTCTCTCTCAAATCCCACCGAAGCAACTAATGCTAGGGAGGAAAATGAGAGGAAGAACAAGAAGGAGAACACCAAGAACTCCAAGATCTAGATCTAATGGGTTCCCCTCACATAGAGGAGAAAGTGATTGGTGGAAATGTGGATCTAGATCTCCTCTCTCTTTTCCCTCAAAAACTAGCAAGAATCCATGAAGGGATTGAGAGTTAGCAAGCTCGAAGAAGGTCAACAATGGGGGAAGAACACGAGCTCAGAGGATAAGGTTCAATGGGTAAGAAGATCCCCTTTTATAGGTGGGGGAAAATCCAACTGTTATGCTCATAGCCCGCACAGAGCGGTACTACCGCTAGGGCGGTAGTTCCCCTTTGAAAAACATCAGCGAGGAGGCAAAATGCCAGTAGAACCGCCGGAGCGGTACTACCGTTCGACCTCACGGTACTACCGCAAATGGTAGTGGTACTACTGCTTGCGAGTGGTACTAAAAATTATACTTCTGTGCCTACCTCTGCTGAGCAAAACACGAGATTTTGGTCCGGAGCGGTACTACCGCTCAGGAGCTGTGGTAGTACAGCTCTGGAGCGGTACTATCGCTCAGGATCCGCGGCAGTACCGCTCTGGAGCGGTAGTAAAAATTTACATCCGCTCTAGTTGCGGTAGTACCGCTGCAGCCTTTACCAAAACAGCCACAACTTCTGCAAACGGACTCCGAATTCAACGAAACCAAGTTTGTTGGAAAGCTAACGACATGGGCTAACACAATCTTGCATAAATATCAATAAGAAGCAAATGAGAAAAGTCCCATAAGAAAATGGTGAGAACCCTTCCTCGGATAAGATCGGTAAAACCTCCAACATCAAAAACATCATAGAAGACGCATGCGAACTCCGTTTTCGATGAACTCAAGCTTGTCATCAAGATGACCATAAGCTCTAAGACTCACAAAGAGAACCAAACAAGAACCAAGAAACATGATGCAAGGGTTCAATGGTTTGACCTCTCTACTTACGATACGATCAAGCTACCAACTTGAGAGCACCCCCTAGATAGTATGGCAAACGATCCTATAACCCGGTCTCCCAACTACCACCACGAGACCGGTAAAATAGAAAACCTATCAAGGGCAAACCTTTGCCTTGAACATGGTCCACTTGAGCTAGATGATGACGATCTTGACTCCCTCAAGTTGGACCACCTTTCTTGATTGCGTTGGCTCGATGAAGACTAGATGATTGCTCCCCCATAGTCCACTATGGGTGAGCCACTCTTCGACACATCTTCACAAGTCCATTGACACCACAATGGACGGCACGCTTCAAGCACTTGATCTCTTTGTCATGCTCCACTTGAACTTGCACATTGCAATATTGATGACGATCACCATTTGATGTCATCCTCTCCATGGGTTGAGTGATATCTTCCTCTTGACGCAAGCCCATGAACACATACCTAACCCCACATAGAACTCTCACATAGACCATGGGTTAGTACACAAAGCACAATGGACAATGCTTA
The DNA here is from genome assembly GCF_002162155.2 of Triticum dicoccoides. Lineage (NCBI taxonomy): Eukaryota > Viridiplantae > Streptophyta > Magnoliopsida > Poales > Poaceae > Triticum > Triticum dicoccoides. The sequence continues at coordinate 38,281,993 of NC_041383.1, forward strand.
CCATACCATGGGATCACTTGATCCCTCTCGGTACATCTTCTACACTTTGTGAGTTGATCAACTTGATTCACTCTTGACTTAGTCTTGATCAACCTTGAATCTTTCCAACTCTCTTCATTTGGATGATGTCTCGAAGGTAAACATGAATGATCACACAATCTTCTTCTTCAAGACATGCTTGCAATAAGCACAACACTCACCTAACCAATCTTTGGATAATTCCTTAATAGCACCTTGGTCAACACATAAACTCCTTGAAACCAACACATGGACTTCAAGAAGAGCCTATGGACAAATCCTTCAAATATAACTCAATGCAGCCATTAGTCCATAGAGAGTGTCATCAATTACCAAAACCACACATGGGGGCACCGCATGTCCTTTCAATCTCCCCCATTTTGGTAATTGATGACAATCACTTTCAAGAGAGTTTATATAAGGAATTATGCTTCCCTAGTAATGCAACACCCAATAGTGCATGCGTATGAGATGCACATGCTAAGGAACACAACCAAAGCAAGAGGAGATAACTCTCTAAACTTGTCCACAAAACTCTCTGAAACTTATCCCCCATTGGCATCGATTGCCAAAATGGGTGCAAAGCTAAGAAGGCCCATATAAATTGTGGTCCTCCATAAATTGTGTATTTCTCCACAAGAGAGTGGAATGCAATACACATATCCAACGGTAAATACTTGGAGGAACACAAACTGTATTGAGGCACAAAGATTGCTAAAGAAAGATATGCCACGAAGACATAACAAAGAGAGACACAAGCAATCAAAAGATACCAATTGAAGCAAGCAATCAAAGGATATCAGTTGAACCAACTAGACCAATGATCCTACGAGCCACATGAAAAAGATATTATGATATGAGCAGAGGAGTGTTCTAAAGAAACTAGAGAAGCTCCCCATGATTTGTGCACAAATAAAAATATTTGTATTGGATACAGAGTGCACAAAATAGGATCATAGCTCCCCCAAAATCAATAGAAACTTACAACAATTGTAAGTGAGCATATAGGAAACAAAGCCTAGCACTTGGAACAGACAAAAGATTGAGCAAGCATGAAAAAGAGGCAACTAAGAATAGGCTCGACCAAAATGATGTGTGTGTGAGTCATGTCAAAGCACTTGAGAAGACTAATATAAGGATGAGCGTAAAGCATCAACATAGCCTTGGGTAAATGAAATACAAGGTGCATGACATGTCGTCCCCACACACATCCAACAAGCATATGGTTTCACAAGCTCACTAGAAGGTGAGTTAACAACAAGGCTTGCGACAACCCATGGTGAAGAAGGAAAAATAAAGCCTTATCAAGAGGAGGGATACCAATGAAGATGGCAAGCCTCGTAAAGACAAGCACGAGGGAGAAAATCTGCACCACACAAGAGTGCAACAAGATGCAACAAGATATAAGATCCGCACTCAAGACAAAAGCTTTCACGGAGCCACCAAAGAAATAACATAAGAAAGACAAGGTGGATGTGAAAGAAAGGATATCATCTAGAGATGTAAATTCTCTCAGGTGTATAAGGTTCTAGGTAGACGAAATCATGATGATATATGTCTACAAAGAAGGATGTACACCTGACATAGTTACAACACAAAGGAACATGATATCCAAAAGGAAGTCATACATATACCAATAATATTTTTCTTGGAAGCATAGCACATGGCTAGATATGGTCTTATTGTATATAAATGAATTCCTACCACAGAACCATCAAAGACATCACAACTAGCAACATGAGATCATCGTTGAGATGCTTTGAGAAAGGAAACAAGTATCACAAGAAAGAATGAAATACATGCCATGATACAACCTACACAAGGTTGATGCAAGAAATGTGTGCATGAAGTAGATGATGATACTTGTTACCGAGATACCATTGGAAGGATGTAGTAGATACCAATTGAAGGTAGATAGTGGTTCATTGTGTTGGGGAACGTAGTAATTTCAAAAAATTTCCTACGCACACGCAAGATCATGGTGATGGCATAGCAACGAGAGGGGAGAGTGTTGTCCACGTACCCTCGTAGGCCGTAAGCGGAAGCGTTAGCACAACGCGGTTGATGTAGTCGTACGTCTTCACGATCCGACCGATCCAAGCACCAAACGTACGGCACCTCCGAGTTCAGCACACATTCAGCTCGATGACGATCCCCGGGCTCCGATCCAGCAAAGCTTTGGGGATGAGTTCCGTTAGCACGACGGCGTGGTGACGATGATGATGTTCTACCGGCGCAGGGCTTCGCCTAAACTCCGCGACGATATGACCGAGGTGGAATATGGTGGAGGGGGGCACCGCACACGGCTAAGGAACGATCCGTAGATCAACTTGTGTGTCATGGGGTGCCCCCCTGCCCCCGTATATAAAGGAGCAAGGGAGGAGGAGGCCGGCCCTAGGAGGAGGGCGCGCCAAGGGGAGTCCTACTCCCATCGGGAGTAGGACTCCCTCCTTCCTTGTTGGAGTAGGAGAAGGGGGGAAAGAGGGGGAGAGGAGGAAGGAAAGGGGGGCCGCACCCCTTGTCCAATTCGGACTAGAGGGGGGCTGCGCGCCTCCTTCCTTTCGGCCTCTCTCCTCTATTTCCGTATGGCCCAATAAGGCCCATATACTCCCCGGCGAATTCCCGTAACTCTCCGGTACTCCGAAAAATACCCGAATCACTCGGAACCTTTCCGAAGTCCGAATATAGTCGTCCAATATATCGATCTTTACGTCTCGACCATTTCGAGACTCCTCGTCATGTCCCCGATCTCATCCGGGACTCCGAACTCCTTCGGTACATCAAAACTCATAAACTCATAATATAACTGTCATCGAAACCTTAAGCGTGCCGACCCTACGTGTTCGAGAACTATGTAGACATGACCTAGAACTATTCTTGGTCAATAACCAATAGCGGAACCTGGATGCCCATATTGGCTCCTACATATTCTACGAAGATCTTTATTGGTCAAACCGCATAACAACATACTTTGTTTCCTTTGTCATCGGTATGTTACTTACCCGAGATTCGATCGTCGGTATGTAATACCTAGTTCAATCTCGTTACCGGCAAGTCTCTTTACTCGTGACGTAATGCATCATTCCGTAACTAACTCATTAGCTACATTGCTTGCAAGGCTTATAGTGATGTGCATTACCGAGAGGGCCCAGAGATACCTCTCCGACAATCGGAGTGACAAAACCTAATCTCGAAATACGCCAACCCAACATGTACCTTTGGAGACACCTGTCGTACTCCTTTATAATCACCCAGTTGCGTTGTGACGTTTGGTAGCACCCAAAGTGTTCCTCCGGTAAACGGGAGTTGCATAATCTCATAGTTACAGGAACATGTATAAGTCATGAAGAAAGCAATAGCAACATACTAAATGATCAAGTGCTAGGCTAACGGAATGGGTCATGTCAATCATATCATTCCCCTAATGATGTGATCCCATTAATCAAATGACAACACATGTCTATGGTTAGGAAACATAACCATCTTTGATTAATGAGCTAGTCAAGTAGAGGCATACTAGTGACGTTATGTTTGTCTATGTATTCACACATGTATTATGTTTCCGGTTAATACAATTCTAGCATGAATAATAAACATTTATCATGATATAAGGAAATAAATAATAACTTTATTATTGCCTCTAGGGCATATTTCCTTCAGTCTCCCACTTGCACTAGAGTCAATAATCTAGTTCACATCGCTATGTGATTAAACACCAATATTCACATCTATATGTGATTAATACCCATAGTTCACATCGTCATGTGATCAACACCCATAGGGTTTACTAGAGTCAATAATCTAGTTCACATCGCTATGTGATTAAGACCCAAAGAGTACTAAGGTATGATCATGTTTTGCTCGTGAGAGAAGTTTAGTCAACGGGTCTGTCATATTACAGAGTCGTATGTATTTTGCTAATATTCTATGTCTACAATGCTTTGCACGGAGCTACACTAGCTAATTGCTCCCACTTTCAATATGTATCCAGATTGAGACTTAGAGTCATCTGGATTGGTGTAAAAGTTTGCACCGATGTAACTTTTACGACGAGCTCTTTTATCACCTCCATAATCGAGAAACATCTCCTTAGTCCTCACTAAGGATATTCTTGACCCATGTCCAGTGATCTACTTATTAGATCAAAATTGTATTCCTTTGCCAAACACAGAGCAAGGTATACAATAGGTCTGGTTCACATCATAGCATACTTTATAGAACCTATGACTGAGGCATAGGGAATGACTTTTCATTCTCTTTCTATTTTCTGCAATGGTCGGGTCTTGAGTCTTACTCAACTTCACACCTTGTAACACAGGCAAGAACTCCTTCTTTGACTGTTCCATTTTGAACTATTTCAAAAATTTATCAAGGTATGTACTCATTAAAAAATCTTATCAAGCATCTTGATCTATCTATATAGATCTTGATGCTCAATGTGTAAGCAGCTTCACCGAGGTCTTGCTTTGAAAAACTCTTATTCAAGTATCCTTTCATGCTATCCAGAATTTTCATATCATTTCCAATTAACAATATGTCATCCACATATAATATTAGAAATGCTACAGAGCTACCACTCACTTTCTTGTAAATACAGGCTTCTTCAAAAGTCTGTATAAAACCATATGCTTTGATCAACTCATCAAAGCATATATTCCAACTCCGAGATGCTTGCACCAGTCCATAGATGGATCGCTGGAGCTTGCACAATTTGTTAGCACATTTAGGATTGACAAAACCTTCTGGTTGCATCATATACAACTCTTCTTTAAGAAAACCATTAAGGAATGCAGTTTTGACATCCATTTGCCAGATTTCATAAAATGTGGCAATTGCTAACATGATTCAGACAGACTTAAGCTTCGATATGAGTGAGAAAATCTCATCGTATTCAACACCTTGAACTTGTTGAAAACATTTCGCAACAAGTCGAGCTTAGTAGATAGTAACACTACTATCAGTGTCCGTCTTCCTCTTGAAGATCCATTTATTTAACATGGCTTGCTTATCATTGAGCGAGTCAATCAAAGTCCATACTTTGTTCTCATACATGGATCATATCTCAGATTTTATGGCCTCAAGCCATTTCGTGGAATCTGGGCTCATCATCGCTTCCTCATAGTTCGTAGGTTCATCATGGTCTAGTAACATGACTTCCAGAACATGATTACCGTACCACTCTGGTGCGGATCTTACTCTGGAAGACCTACGAGGTTTGGCAGCAACTTGATTTGAAGTTTCATGATCATCATCATTAACTTCCTCACTAATTGGTGTAGTAATCACTGAACTGATTTTTGTGATGAACTACTTTCCAATAAGGGAGAAGGTACAATTACCTCATCAAGTTCTACTTTCCTCCCACTCACTTCTTTCGAGAGAAACTTCTTCTCTAGAAAGGATCCATCTTAGCAACAAATAACTTGCTTCGGATCTGTGATAGAAGGTGTACCCAATAGTTACCTTTGGGTATTCTATGAAGACGCACTTCTCCGATTTGGGTTCAAGCTTATCAGGTGAAAACTTTTTCACATAAGCTTCAAAACTCCAAACTTTAAGAAACGACAACTTAGGTTTACTATTAAACCATAGTTCATACGGTGTCGTCTCAACGGATTTAGATGGTGCCCTATTAAACGTGAATGCAGCTGTCTCTAATGCATAACCCCAAAACGATAGTGGTAAACCGATAAGAGACATCATAGATCGCACCATATCCAATAAAGTGCAGTTACGACGTTCGGACACACCATAACGTTGTGGTGTTCCAGGTGGCTTGAGCTGTGAAACTATTCCACATTGTTTTAATTGAAGACCAAACTCGTAACTCAAATATTCGTCTCCGCGATCAGATCGCAGAAACTTTATTTTCTTGTTACGATGATTTTTCCACTTCACTCTGGAATTCTTTGAACCTTTCAACTATTTCAGACTTATGTTTCATCAAGTAGATATACCCATATCTGCTCAAATCATCTGTGAAGGTCAGAAAATAATGATACTTGCCACGAGCATCAACACTCATTGGATCGCATACATCGGTATGCATTATTTCCAATAAGTCAGTAGCTCGTTCCATTGTTCCGGAGAACAGAGTTTTTAGTCATCTTGCCCAATAGGCACGGTTCACAAGCATCAAATGATTCATAACCAAGTGATTCCAAAAATCCATCTTTATGGAGTTTCTTCATGCGCTTTACACCGATATGACCCAAACGGCAGTGCCACAAATAAGTTGCACTATCATTATTAACTTTGCATCTTTTGGTTTCAATATTATGAATATGTGTATCACTACGATCGAGATCCAATGAACCATTTTCATTGGGTGTGTAACCATATTAGGTTTTATTCATGTAAATAGAACAACAATTTATTCTCTTACTTAAATGAATAACCGTATTGCAATAAACATGATCAAATCATATTCATGCTCAACGCAAACACCAAATAACATTTATTTAGGTTCAACACTAATCCCGAAAGTATAGGGAGTGTGCGATGATGATCATATCAATCTTGAAACTACTTTCAACACACATCGTCACTTCACCCTTAACTAGTTTCTGTTTATTTTGCAACTCCCGTTTCGAGTTACTACTCTTAGAAACTGAACCAGTACCAAGTACCGAGGGGTTGCTATAAACACTAGTAAAGTACACATCAATAACATGTATATCAAATATACCTTTGTTCACTTTGCCATCCTTCTTATCCGCCAAATACTTGGGGTATTTCTGCTTCCAGTGACCAGTCCCTTTGCAGTAGAAGCACTTAGTCTCAGGCTTGGGTCCATACTTGGGCTTCTTCACTTGAGCAGCAACTTGCTTGCCGTTCTTCTTGAAGTTCCCTTCTATCCCTTTGCCCTTTTCTTGAAACTAGTGGTCTTGTTAACCATCAACACTTGATGTTCTTTCTTGATTTCTACCTTCATCGATTTCATCATCATGAAAAACTCGGGAATCATTTTCATCATCCCTTGCATACTATAGTTCATCACGAAGTTCTACTAACTTGGTGATGGTGACTAGAGAATTCTGTCGATCACTATCTTATCTGGAAGATTAACTCCCACTTCATTCAAGCGATTGTAGTACCCAGACAATCTGAGCACATGCTCACTAGTTGAGCGATTCTCCTCCATCTTTTAGCAATAGAACTTATGTTCATATCTCTCAACTCGGGTATTTGCTTGAAATATTAACTTCAATTCCTGGAACATCTCATATGGTCCATGACGTTCAAAACGTCTTTGAAGTCCCGATTCTAAGCCGTTAAGCATGGTGCACTAAACTATCAAGTAGTCATCATATTGAGCTAGCCAAACGTTCATAACGTCTGCATCTGCTCCTGCAATAGGTTTGTCACCTAGCGGTGCATCAAGGACATAATTCTTCTGTGCAGCAATGAGGATAAACCTCAGATCACGGATCCAATCCGCATCATTGCTACTAACATTTTTCAACACAATTTTCTCTAGGAACATATCAAAATAAACATATGAAAGCAACAACGCAAGCTATTGATCTACAACATAATTTGCAAAATACTACCAGGACTAAATTCATGATAAATTTAAGTTCAATTAATCATATTACTTAAGAACTCCCACTTAGAAAGACATCCCTCTAATCCTCTAAGTGATCATGTGATCCAAATCAACTAAACCATAACCGATCATCACGTGAAATGGAGTAGCTTTCAATGGTGAACATCATTATGTTGATCATATCTACTATATGATTCACGCTCGACCTTTTGGTCTCCGTGTTCCGAGGCCATATATGCATATGCTAGGCTCGTCAAGTTTAACCTGAGTATTCCGCGTGTGCAAAACTGGCTTGCACCCATTGTAGATGGACGTACAGCTTATCACACCCGATCATCACGTGGTGTCTGGGCACGACGAACTTTGGCAACGGTGCATACTCAGGAAGAACACTTCTTGATAATTAGTGAGAGATCATCTTATAATGCTACCGTCAAACAAAACCAAATAAGATGTATAACAGATAAACATCATATGCAATCAAAATATGTGACATGATATGGCCATGATCATCTTGCACCTTTGATCTCCATCTCCAAAGTACTGTTATGATCTCTATCGTCACCGGCGCGACACCATGATCTTCATCATCTTGATCTATATCAATGTGTCGTCACATGGTCGTCTCGCCAACTATTGCTCTTGCAACTATTGCTATCGCATAGCAATAAAGTAAAGCAATTATTTGGCACTTGCATGTTATGCAACAAAGAGACAACCATAGAGCTTCTGCCAGTTGCCGATAACTTCAACAAAACATGATCATCTCATGCAACAACTTATCTCTCATCACGTCTTGACCATATCACATCACAATCATGCCCTGCAAAAACAAGTTAGACGTCCTCTACTTTGTTGTTGCAAGTTTTACGTGGCTGCTACGGGCTTAAGCAAGAACCAATCTCACCTACGCATCAAAACCACAACGATAGTTCGTCAAGTTGGTGCTGTTTTAACCTTCTCAAGGACCGGGCGTAGCCACACTCGGTTCAACTAAAGTTGGAGAAGCCGACACCCGCTAGTCACCTGTGTGCAAAGCACGGCGGTAAAACCAGTCTCGCGTAAGCGTACGCGTAATATCGGTCTGGGCCGCTTCATCCAACAATACCGCCGAACCAAAGTATGACATGCTGGTAAGCAGTATGACTTGTATCGCCCACAACTCACTTGTGTTCTACTCGTGCATATAACATCAACGCATAAAACCTAGGCTCGGATGCCACTGTTGGGGAACGTAGTAATTTCAAAAAATTTCCTACGCACACGCAAGATCATGGTGATGGCATAGCAACGAGAGGGGAGAGTGTTGTCCACGTACCCTCGTAGACCGTAAGCGGAAGCGTTAGCACAACGCGGTTGATGTAGTCGTACGTCTTCACGATCCGACCGATCCAAGCACCGAACGTACGGCACCTCCGAGTTCAGCACACGTTCAGCTCGATGACGATCCCCGGGCTCCGATCCAGCAAAGCTTCGGGGATGAGTTCCGTCAGCACGATGGCGTGGTGACGATGATGATGTTCTACCGGCGCAGGGCTTCGCCTAAACTCCGCGACGATATGACTGAGGTGGAATATGGTGGAGGGGGGCACCGCACACGGCTAAGGAATGATCCGTAGATCAACTTGTGTGTCATGGGGTGCCCCCCTGCCCCCGTATATAAAGGATCAAGGGAGGAGGAGGCCGGCCCTAGGAGGAGGGCGCACCAAGGGGAGTCCTACTCCCACCGGGAGTAGGACTCCCTCCTTCCTTGTTGGAGTAGGAGAAGGGGGGAAAGAGGGGGAGAGGAGGAAGGAAAGGGGGGCCGCACCCCTTGTCCAATTCGGACTAGAGGGGGGCTGCGCGCCTCCTTCCTTTCGGCCTCTCTCCTCTATTCCCGTATGGCCTAATAAGGCCCATATACTCCCCGGCGAATTCCCGTAACTCTCTGGTACTCCGAAAAATACCCGAATCACTCGGAACCTTTCCGAAGTCCGAATATAGTCGTCCAATATATCGATATTTAAGTCTCGACCATTTCGAGACTCCTTGTCATGTCCCCGATCTCATCCGGGACTCCGAACTCCTTCGGTACATCAAAACTCATAAACTCATAATATAACTGTCAACGAAACCTTAAGCGTGCGGACCCTACGGGTTCGAGAACTATGTAGACATGACCTAGAACTATTCTTGGTCAATAACCAATAGCGGAACCTGGATGCCCATATTGGCTCCTACATATTCTACGAAGATCTTTATCGGTCAAACCGCATAACAACATACTTTGTTCCCTTTGTCATCGGTATGTTACTTGCCCGAGATTCGATCGTCGGTATCTAATACCTAGTTCAATCGCGTTACCGGCAAGTCTCTTTACTCGTTACGTAATGCATCATTCCGTAACTAACTCATTAGCTACATTGCTTGCAAGGCTTATAGTGATGTGCATTACCGAGAGGGCCCAGAGATACCTCTCCGACAATCGGAGTGACAAAACCTAATCTCGAAATACGCCAACTCAACATGTACCTTTGGAGACACCTGTAGTACTCCTTTATAATAACCCAGTTATGTTGTGACGTTTGGTAGCACCCAAAGTGTTCCTCCGGTAAACGGGAGTTGCATAATCTCATAGTTACAGGAACATGTATAAGTCATGAAGAAAGCAATAGCAACATACTAAACGATCAAGTGCTAGGCTAACAGAATGGGTCATGTCAATCATATCATTCTCCTAATGATGTGATCCCATTAATCAAATGACAACACATGTCTATGGTTAGGAAACATAACCATCTTTGATTAATGAGCTAGTCAAGTAGAGGCATACTAGTGACGTTATGTTGGTCTATGTATTCACACATGTATTATGTTTCCGGTTAATACAATTCTAGCATGAATAATAAACATTTATCATGATATAAGGAAATAAATAATAACTTTATTATTGCCTCTAGGGCATATTTCCTTCACATTGATCATCCTATCTTGACTCTAATAAGCACATGGTGACAACACCTTCCTTGTGAGTGAGCCGAGCATCCAATGCATCTCCAAATGTTCCTAGAAGAACAACACAAACTAAAAGGTACCCAAACTTATTGGGACCAAATAGTTAGAAACACCAATACATAGGAAAAACTCCACATAAATATGTGCATATAGATATGAAGATGAATTTCATGCACATCTCATCCAAATTGAGACTATGTGGAGTTTCCCCTATATATTGGGTCAAAGAAAGAAAGCATGCCAAATAAAATACATGAACTAAACATGCATGCTCAAGACTTTCAAGAACCGAAACCAAATGACAAAGAAAAGCCAAGTGAAAAGGATACCAAATGGAGAAATCATCACTTGGAAGATACCATTAAAGATACATCAAGGAATGAGATATCCATTGATAAACACTAAATTAAAGATGTCAAACTCCCAAAGAGAGGATGGTTCTAAACAAACCAAGCTCTCCACAAAGTTTCATGATGGCACAAGGTACCAAAAAGAAGACGGCTTGCCTTCCACCCACACACACTTGATAAGGATCACAAGATGAGCGTTTTATAGAAAATAGGATAGCTCCCCCCACGAGTTGTGCATTAGAGAGAATTTGCATTTGAATACAAAATGAACAAGGTGGGATCACCACTTTCACTATATCTAGAAAACACTAGACAAGAACAAGAAATAAACAAGGTCCACAAGTGGTATGGAAGACAATGGGAGTTGACACAAACCTTGTCAAGAGAAAAGGCAAATAAAAACAAAAGCCAATGTAAAGATGATCAATAAAATCTACCACACATAAGTGACTACCAATTGTCAAAAGATAAGAGGTAGATGGAAAGAATTCCCGGTGGTAGATAGCAAGGATATCCAACATCATCTTCACACCATACACAAGCAAATTGCAACTTGTAGAGCTAACATGCCACCTAGGAACACGATTGAGGGAGTCCCGGACTAGGGGGTGTCCGGATAGCCGAACTATCATCATCGGCCGGACTCCAAGACTAGGAAGACACAAGATTGAAGGCTTCGTCCCGTGTCTGGATGGGACTTTCCTTGGCGTGGAAGGCAAGCTTGCCGATACGGATATGTAGATCTCCTACCATTGTAACCGACTTTGTGTAACCCTAGCCCTCTCCGGTGTCTATATAAACTGGATGGCTTTAGTCCGTAGGACGAACAACAATCATACCATAGGCTAGCTTCTAGGGTTTAGCCTCCTTGATCTCGTGGTAGATCCACTCTTGTAACACACATCATCAATATTAATCAAGCAGGACGTAGGGATTTACCTCCATCAAGAGGGCCCGAACCTGGGTAAAACATCGTGTCCCTTGTCTCCTGTTACCATCCGCCTGCACAGTTCGGGACCCCCTACCCGAGATCCGCCGGTTTTGACACCGACATTGGTGCTTTCATTGACAGTTCCTCTGTGCCGTCACCATCAGGAAGGATTCCTTTTCCCGTCTTCAAAGACGGCACCGTCGTCAAGGGAGCTTTGGCCGCCGGCCAGACTATCCGGCTAGGCGGTTTTCTTATGACCGCCCGTTCGGCCACCGCTCCGACAATGACCTCTCAGGTCGTTAAAAGCGATCTGCATGTCAGCTCGGAATTTGCCGAGCAGTTAGATCCAATTGAGCTCTCCTCCATAAACGAGCTCTTGGATCGCATCGCCGCCCTGGGAGTCGCTACTGACTATGATCAGATTGGGCTTAAAACCGATCTGAGAGAAATTAACTCCCCCCAGGTTACCCACCACGTTGTCGTGGTAGAGGAACAATGCGGCGACTCTTCTCCTATATTAAAAACCAACTATGTCCGGATTCCCGATCCCTCCATGCCGGATTCCCGCAGAGAGACGGACGCTAATCAAATACTGAACCTAAAGTCAGGCATCAGACCAGATTCGTTGGAGAGCGTCCAGCAAACCAAGCTTCCGAATCCGGAAGCCTCTGGGCCTTTGAGCCTCAGATTGGGCGGGGTTCCGAACTTGATTCCACCCGCCCACCCAAACATAAGCGATCTATCTCAAATACGATAAGAGCCCGATGAAACAGTACATCATTACTGGGCCAGATTCCTCCTGGTTATGAACAGGATAAAGGACTGCCGTGAAGAAAGCGCGATTTCAATTTTCTACAACAATTGCACGGACAAGGGAATCATAAACGCCATCAGTCGTCGCGAAGTTACACGCTTTGCCGACCTAGCGATCATTGTACAAAAATACTGCACAATGGAAAGTGCCGGGAAAACCGAAACTAGATTTTGGGACAATCCAACCCTGAATACAACCCCAGTCCGAAGTAAAAGGGTGCGTCATACTCAAGCACCTGGGTTAAAAACCAAAAAGCAAAAACCCCATAAAGGGTACAGAATCATACTGGAGGGATGGCTCAGCGGACCCTGCAAAATCCACAGTACGGAGGGCGCCACTCCAACACATAGCCTTCGAGCATGTTGGATATTATGGCAGGTGGCCAAAAGTGGCGAAGGCTTTTTAGCCCCGGGCAACCAGCCCAGCAGCACCAGTACAGTATTAACAGTCTTCGAGACTTTCGCATCAAACAACATGCGGAAACGAACAATCCGGTGCCTTGCCGAAGTCTACCAAGTAGCAACAACAAATCCATGGAGCGACACGGCTATCACCTTCAATGCCAGCGATGAACCTAGATTCTGAATAGCTAGAGCGCAAGCCGCATTGGTCCTCAGTCCGATAGTGGACGGGTTTCGTCTTACCAAGGTACTCATGGATGGCGTCAGCAGATTAAACCTCATCTACGAGGAAACCCTTCAAAATATGGAAATTGACTGGAGCCGCATTGAGCGAAGCAGCACAACCTTCAGGGGAATAATCCCTAGTCGAGAAGTACGCTGCATGGGAAAAATCACACTAGATGTAGTGTTTGGCTCACCGAACAATTATAGGTCCGAAGAGGTCACGTTCCAAGTGGCCCCATTCGGCAGCGGATATCACACTTTGTTAGGGCGAGAGGCATTCACAATCTTCCAAGCTATACGCCATTACGGGTACATGAAGCTCAAAATGCCCGGACCCAATGGAATAATCACTCTCGCCAGTGATCCAGATACAACACTCCGCGCTGAGAATAAGACGACCGCACTAGCCCTAGAGGCACTATCCGAAGCCCTAGCAGCAGAGGAATTAACCGCGCTGCACTCCACGGTGGATAGGGACGATGTGATACTCGATAAGAGGTCCAAGTCCACCTCCTTTAAACCAGCAGACGAAATAGTCAAATTCCAAGTCCATCCAACGGACCCCACAAAGACGGCATCCATTGGGGCACAATTAAATCCTGATGTAGAAGCTGCACTATGAGAATTCTTTCGGGAAAATTGGGACATTTTTGCCTGGCATCCTTCAGACATGCCAGGAATCCCACGCAGGCTGGCAGAGCATAGCCTAAATATCCTAAAAGGATTCAAGCCAGTCAAACAAGCTCTTCGGCGATTTTCCGAACCCAAAAGACAGGCAATGGGAGAGGAGCTAGCCAAACTCTTAGAAGCCGGATTCATCAGAGATATCAAACATCCGGACTGGCTAGCCAACCTGGTAATGGTACCAAAAAAGGACAAATCCTGGCGCCTCTGCGTCGATTTCAAAGACCTTAACAAGGCCTGTCCAAAGGACCCTTTCCCACTCCCTCGCATCGACCAAATCATCGATGCTACCGCAGGGCATGATTCATTGTGCTTTCTCGATGCATACTCTAGATACCATCAAATCAAGATGGCGGAAAAAGACCAGGCCGCAACGGTATTCCTTACTCCATATGGGCCATTCTGCTTCAACACAATGCCCTTCGGACTCAAAAACGCCGGCGCAACATATCAGCGCATGACTCAGACATGCTGGCTACCCAGATAGGCAAAACAGTAGAGGCATACGTAGACGATGTGGTCGTCAAGACCAAGCACGTCGAAACTTTAGTAGACAACTTGAGGGTGACATTTGACAACCTCCGAGCATATGACATTAAGCTCAACCCGGAGAAGTGTGTCTTCGGAGTACCAGCCGGAAAACTTTTGGGCTTCATTGTATTCGGTAGAGGAATTGAAGCAAACCCAGCCAAGATCCGAGCTCTGTCACAATTGGATATCCCAAAAGACCTCAAGCAAATACAAAAACTAATGGGGTGCGTAGCGGCTCTAAGCCGCTTCATCTCCCGTTTGGGACAAAAGGCTCTACCCCTCTATTGCCTTCTCCGGCGCACCGAACACTTCAAATGGACGGATGCCGCCACGACCGGACTCGAAGAAATCAAGGCCATACTAGCAACAAATCCGGTCCTGGCCGCGCCCAAGCTGGGCGAACCTATGTTATTATATATCGCACCAACACATCAAGTTGTCAGCGCGGTACTCATCGTCGAACGAGAAACTGAAGGGCACAGATTCCCTCTTCAAAAACCAGTGTACTACGTATCCACTGTCTTAACCCCATGCAAGTCCCGGTACCCACATTATCAAAAGATAGCGTATGCGGTGTTCATGGCATCCCAGAAGCTGCGACACTACTTTCAAGAGTGTTCCATAACGGTGGCCTCCGAAGTACCTCTCAACGATATTATAAACAATCGCGATGCAACAGGCAGGATTGCAAAGTGGGCCATTGAGCTCTTACCATTTGACATAACCTACAAACCATGGCGAGCTATAAAGTCGCAAGTCCTGGCTGACTTCGTCGCCGAATGGACCGAAGTCGAACTCCCTAAAGAGTACGGCGCGTACTCCAATTGGATCATGCATTTCGACGGATCCAAAATGTTGGCTGGCTTGGGGGCTGGCGTCGTCTTGACGTCCCCAACTGGAGACACAGTCCAATACGTACTTCAAATAATGTACATGGACTCCAACAACACAGTCGAATACGAGGCCCTTCTACACGGCCTCTGGATGGCAATCTCCATGGGCATCCAACGCCTAGAGGTGCGCGGGGATTCAAACCTCGCAATATCCCAAGTAAATGGAGACTTTGACGCCAAAGATCCGAAAATGGCAGCTTACCGCAATGCCGTCCTAAAAATGTCATCCCGGTTCGAAGGACTCGAATTCCATTACGTAGCCCGGGATAATAACCAGGCAGCAGACGTGTTAGCACGCATCGGCGCAAAACGTGACGCCATAGCTCCAAACATCTTCCTCGAACGGCTCTTTAAGGCATCCGTATTATGAGAAGAGGAGTCCGGAAATAACAGCCCGGAGCTAGCTGCACCACCTAACCCAGACAATTCTGACACAATCGGCGGCTCAGCCAATGAAATAACACCTTCAGCCCACGAAATAATGGTAGTAATTTCCCCGTGCACGGAACCATTCCTAGCCTACTTAATTAGGCAGGAACTTCCCGAAGACCAAAACGAGGCCCGCTGCATAGTTCGGCGATCTAAAGCCTACAAGGTCCATGAGAGAGAACTTTATAAGAAAAGCACAACCGGAGTCCTTCAAAGGTGTATCTTCGAAGAGGAGGGGCGAAATCTCCTGGCTGAAGTTCACGCCGGACTCGGGGGGCACCACGCCGCAGCCCGGGCCCTTGTAGGCAAGGCCTTTCGTATGGGATTTTATTGGCCAATAGCCCGGGCAGATGCTTAGGACTTAGTCCGACGATGCATCGGTTGCCAGCTCTTTGCTAATCAGAGCCACATGCCACCCACCGCCCTTAAAACTATACCCATCACCTGGCCGTTCGCGGTCTGGGGGCTTGACATGGTTGGACCCCTTAAAGGGGGAACCCACAAGCGCAAATACTTATTGGTCATGGTGGATAAATTCACTAAATGGATTGAAGCCAAGCCGGTTAAAACGGCAGAATCCGGACCTGTGATAGACTTTATATCCGGGGTGGTACACCGTTTTGGCGTCCCCCACAGCATCATCACTAATAACGGCACGAAATTCACGGCCGATGAGGTTAAACTCTGGTGCAAAAACATGGGCATAAAGCTCGATTACGCTTCAGTCTATCACCCTCAAACTAACGGTCAAGTCGAGCGAGCGAATGGTCTAATCATGAGCGGCATCAAACCCAGACTAGTGCGGTCCCTCAAGGAATCTAACATGCACTGGATAGAGGAGCTCGACTCTGTACTCTGGGGGCTGCGGACCACGCCAAACCGAACTACCAGATTCACACCATTTTTTATGGTGTACGGCGCAGAGGCAGTTCTGCCCTGCGATATAATTCATGACTCACCTCGCGTGTGCATGTACGAAGAAAGAGAAGCCGAGCTAGATCGGCAGGACAATTTGGACGCTTTAGAGGAGGAACGGGACATGGCAAAAGCTCGTTCCGCATTTTACCAACAGCAGGCTCGAAGATATCAAAGCAGAGAAGTACGGGCCAAAGCTTACAATGTTGGCGAACTTGTTCTACGCCTGCCGGACAAGAAAAAAGGACAAACTTAAGCCCAAGTGGGAAGGTCCCTTCATCATCGACCAAGTCCTGACCGGCGGAGCATACCGCTACGTAACGCATCTAACAACCGACTCGAGCCAAACCCATGGAACGCAACCCGTCTCCGAAGATTCTACGCCTAACGCCGGACTCAGAGTTCGTCTCACTCCTCCGTCCACCTTTTTACATTTTCACTATCTCTTGTCCCCCTCCTTCTTCCCACTTTTTTTCTTTTTCATTTCAATACCTTTGATAGGCTGATTTGCGCATTGTTCGCACACACTCGATGTGCTCCTAGCACTCGTTATACCTGGGGGCTTCTTTAACAGAAGCTTATTTATACGGGCTTCATGCCCAACACATGTGTCATACTTCCGCATGTACCTTTTATTCACCATTATATGCATCGATATGACTTAAGTTTTGGCTAAGCTGGGTTGCCTGGCTCCTGTGCTTACCCCTACGTTCCCGATTGTTCGGCTAGGAGGTAAAGGGAGCACCTCTGCGATTGTTACTGCCGGGTCAGCCGGATGTGTACCTCAGACTGGGTGAAGCCGAAAGCTAGCATTCTTAAGAGAATATTCGGTCGGTGACTTGAAATATGATTTATTACTTACTTATTTAGTTGCCCCCAGATGCTTTTTTCTGCTATTTTCGCAGTCCAGACATGCACTTTAGGGCATGCCTCCCAGGGAAAGGAACCCTTAACGGAACTATTCTCCCTGGAAGATGTTTCTTACTAACCATGTAATATAACATAGCTAGTTGGGCACTTGTCTGATAAAGCAATAATGACCCAGACGCCTTGTCTCCATGCATGCCCCGGTTCTTCTATAACCGTAAGGGTATTCGGACACACTTCGGACTATTGGGTCCAGAGGTTGAAGCGAAAAGGTCCGCAACGACAAACGGTCTACAATCCGGCTAGAAGGCATTTTACATGTCATTTCAAATTACATCGTCAAACTGACTGATTGTACTCCTCTTCAATCCCATCTAACAGGTTGTCTAATTTACAGTCCTGTTGGGAATATTTCGCGGCCAGTTCTACTTGGCCGTACATCAAGCTCACAGGGATCTCCTTCCCGTCAGGCCCCGCAGGTCCGACCTCGGCCATGTGGTTTGGGTCAGCCTTCGGGTATCGCGTCTTCACCATGGCCCAGGCTTCCCTGGCGCCCTGACGGCAGGCCGATATTTTCCACAGACGGAGGCGTCGCCGTGCTCCCTAAAGCTTCTCAGCAAGCTCTCCAAGGCCCTCGGGTAGGGAGACGGAAGGCCATAAGGCCCGAACGACGCCACTCATCGCCTGCCGAACAAGTTCGAGTAGTTGAACCAGCTCGGGAAGTTGGTCACCCGTTGAACCAGGCATTTCCTCCGTAGGGCGACCTGTGAGCACACCTAAAGACACATTTCTGTCAATCAACTTCCTCGCCGAATTTTTATTTTCAAAGGAATTTGCTCAAGCACTTACTATAAATGCTGCGTCGAAGCCGCTGATTCTCCTTCACGGAGCCAGACAGCTGGGCCCGAACGCCTTTCAGCTCTTCTCCTAGCTGGGCGTGGGCATCTTGGAGCTTGTTTCTCTCCTGCTACACCTTCATAAGCACCCTCTCGCCGGCCTTTAGCTGGCGCAGTAGCTGTTGCTTGTCCGGATCAAGTCCGGCGCCCTCTGCAATATTATTGTCAGATTTACGCACACGCCGCACTTTGTTAACTACTTATCTTTTCGAAGTACGTATTACCAGCGGGGGTCTCTGTGGCTCTCCCTGCGGTGGCTAGCGCGGCCTCAAGTTGGGCCTTGCACTCTTGGAGCTCCTGGGACAGGTGGGTGTTCTTCTCCATTGTTTTAACTATTTTAAGTCTCGGGGGCTACTGGCATATATAACTATCAAAATCACTTACCCGTATATCCTTCACATACTGCTCCGTGGCTCTGGTTAAACCATCTTGAGCAGCACGGAGGTGCGCATTTCCCGCGTCAAAGGCATTCAATGCCTCCGGGGAGAAACATGCGTCACGAAGAACTGTCCGGCGACGCCTATGATTCATGGCGCTCTCCACCTCAGACCGGGTGGCGGACATCCTGTCGGCATCCTCTGTTGGAGGAGCATCCGGCTCTTGCCTTGTGTTCGCCTCCACTTACGGACCATGCGATGGAGCATGGCTGGCGGAGGCTTGATTGGCAACCTCTCCGGACACTGTCCGGCGAGCGCTCTTTCTCCTGGAAAAAGTTATGAGCATTAATGTACCTCCTAGGGATCCTTCCCTCAAAAACAACGGTGCACTGTATCGTTGCGGCGACGTTTCGATTCGCGTCGCACTCCTCTTCCGCCTGCTGGGCCGGACTGACCCTTGTTGGTCAGCTGCCGCAGGTTCGGCTTCCCGCCTTAAAGGCACCTCCTGCGATGCACCATCAGTATGGGATGGTCAGAATGGAGCATGGATTAAATGATGGTGTCAGGACCTCGGTCGTAGTCACCTGGGAGGCGGGAATCAAACCGGGGTAGTCAGCCGTAATGGCGACTAGGGCATTGTCCATGCTAAGTTGGTGGAACACCCCGTCGATCAGCTCCACCTTTATGTCCGGATCCTCTTCGGAGGTCGGATCAAGGGATCGTTCCGGATCCTCGGGCTGTGGAGTTAGGCTTCGTATGCCCTCCACGTCCCGGCGCAGCTCCTGCGCCAAAATCACAAAGTGAGATACTTGACTTTGGAACTATGGATCGGGTAGATAAACGTCCGCTTACCCAGCTCCGAGGGTTATTCATGGAGAATCCGTTCAATGGATTCGTTCGGAGGAAGTCCTCCTCCTCCCCCTTGTACAAGCCGGACAGGATCTTTGCCAGATCGGCTGCCGAGCTCGGCCCTTTGCGGCCATGACGGGTGGCGTCGTCTTCCCCGTTGAAATCCCACATAGGGTGGCCCTATATTGGAGAGGCTGCACCCCTCGCATAATGCATGTGGCCATGACTCCAATCATGGTCAATCCGGAGTGGGTCAGTAACCTAATACGACCCATCAGATAATGGACGCTCCTATCCTCCTCCCGTTGAGGGCTCCGTGGGCGCCAACTCAGGCATTTCTTCAAGGGAGCATTGCTGAACTCCGGGAGGCCGATCTGGACTGGATCCGGCAGAAGGGCGTCCTCCATGTAGAACCATTCCGAAGGCCAGTCTTCGGACGCCTTCTTCGGGGTGCCGGATAGATATCCGGTCCCAGCGATGCGCCATATTTCGGCTCCGCCCACTTGATATATCGACCCCTCATAGGAACGGGGTACGAGGCAAAACAATCTCTTCCACAGCGCGAAATGGGGCTCGACGCCTAGGAACAACTCGCAAAGAGCTACAAAGCCCGCGATGTGCAAAACAGAGGCAGGTGTGAGGTGATGGAGCTGGAGTCTGTAGAACTCCAGGAGCCCCCGGAGAAACGGATGTATGGGAAATCCGAGTCCCCTTATTAGATAAGGGACAAAGCATACCCGCTCTCCTTTGGAAGGGTTGGGGACGCTTTCCGCCTACTTTCCACCCTGGAAGGTGGCCAGTCCGGCTCGAACTGGAGCCATGAAAGCTGGGGGAAGATATCCCTCGGCTTGGAGCGCCACTAGATCGCTGTGTGGAACTGAGCATCTCCCCCAATCTCCTGGCTTAGGGCTGGGAGCGCGAGAGGAGGAGCCGCCTCGACTACCCATGATGGAATGGGTTTTTTGTCAGAAGCCCTTCGACGAGAACTTGCGAGGGGAGGATGGTTGTGAGCTGGATCTAGATCCTCGCCTCTCTTATAGGCAGCTCGTTCGCACGGCTGGGGGGTAATATGTAAAAATACCCTAGCTTTTCGCTTTCATACGACACGTGGAAGAAGGCCATTATTAGGCGCAGAAGCCAAGGAGCACAACATTTATGAGGAAGCCGGACACTATTCGACAGGAACATGAAGTTTGAAGGAGAACCCGCCTTGCAACGCCGAAGACAATATACGCGCCGGACTCGTCGTCGCTGAAGCCCGGTTCGGGGGCTACTGAGGGAGTCCCGGACTAGGGGGTGTCCGGATAGCCGAACTATCATCATCGGCCGGACTCCAAGGCTAGGAAGACACAAGATTGAAGACTTCTTCCCGTGTCCGGATGGGACTTTCCTTGGCGTGGAAGGCAAGCTTGGCGATACGGATATGTAGATCTCCTACCATTGTAACCGACTTTGTGTAACCCTAGCCCTCTCCGGTGTCTATATAAACTGGATGGCTTTAGTCCGTAGGACGAACAACAATCATACCATAGGCTAGCTTCTAGGGTTTAGCCTCCTTGATCTCGTGGTAGATCCACTCTTGTAACACACATCATCAATATTAATCAAGCAGGACGTAGGATTTTACCTCCATCAAGAGGGCCCGAACCTGGGTAAAACATCGTGTCCCTTGTCTCCTGTTACCATCCGCCTAGATGCATAGTTCGGGACCCCCTACCCGAGATCCACCGGTTTTGACACCGACAACGAAAATTTACAATATCAATTCTAGGTGACAATATCTCAAATGTACACATTTTCTAGGCTTGTAATATGCACATAGCATATTACTCCCCCATAATGTGATACCAATAAGAACTTAACAAGAGGCAATAAGAGGATCCAATAAGATATAATCAATGGGATTTTTAGAATTTAAATTTCTCATGAGAGATATACCACCTAGGGACTAGATAATCTTGTAATATCAATACCAGATGGTATTCCTCATGTACACACATTTATAGGATTGTGAGGTGCACAAAGCATATCACTCCCCCATAAATGTATATTCCATTAATCTCTCACAAGATCCAACTAGGATACAAACAATAAGCATAAAGGCTCAATGCACGACACACACGTACATGATGTGCAAACCAACACACACATACTTGATTGCTCAAGATAAGCAAGTTGGAAGCACAACATATACAAACACAAGCAAGGAACAAAACCAAAACATGCAAGGGGCAAGTAACTTTCAATGTAAACAATTTAAGTACAAGTTATCGCAAGGAGGCACATTGGATATAAGATGAAACTTGATAATCCAATTGACTTGGCTTGAGACAATAAGAATTCTTCCTAATATAGCCAAGTCTCCAATGCCCTCCATCAACACCTATTGATCAAGTTTGAGCTTGGTGGTCCCCAACCAAGTTGGGTCCTAAGAGGTTAGTCACAATAGTCATGGCTACCCAAATGGTTCTTTTCTTGACACCACTTTGAGTACCAACAAACTTGGCAAACACATTGCCAACCTTATCTTTCCCAAGAGAATAGATATCATCAATAATACTTGGGTTGGATAAGTTACCACTATTGCATGAAGAAGTGACGTGACCTTTCTCACGACATAAGTAGCAACATCTACTCTTCACTTTCTTCTCACTTGATTTTCCACAAGAGAAGCATTAGCTTGAGTCTTCTTGGGAAGTGGCCTTTCTTCAACATGAGGTTGAGCATGAGATTGAACTTGTGGCCTCTTCCCTTGTTGCTTGCCACTAATGGCCTTCTTCTTCAATGGGCAAGGTCTAACATGATGCCCTTCAATTTTGCACTTGAAGCAAACAATCTTGGACAAATTCTTGACTTGTTCTTGGCCCTTCTTCTTGATTCTCTTGGACTTCTTCTTATTATTGGAGTTGAATCCAAGTCCACCTTTGTCATTGGGGGATTTTTGCATATTCAAGATATTGCTGAGTGTGGCCTTCCCTTCATGACACTTTTCCAAGTCTTTCTTCAAATAAGTGACTTGTGCCTTGAGCTCTTTGATTTTCTCTACATGGTTAGTCTCAACACAAGCACTAGAGGAAGTATAAGCTTCATCGTGAGAGCAACAAGGCAAGGAAAGCAATTCATCACAAGATGTACCAATGTTATGCATGGATGAATCATGAGGACTAGCACAAGGCAGTATATCATTTTGACTAAAAATAGTGCTAGTATCCACATGAGGCTCACTTGATGTTACCTTAGAAATCATGGCCTCATGAGCTATCTTTAGCACATTATGGTACACTAGAAGATCATCATGAGATCTTGAGAGCTATTCATGGCTTTCTTCCAATTTCCCATAATTGATAGATAACAATTCAAGTTGAGCCCGTAGCTCAACATTCTCCTTCAAAATGGATGCTTGACAAGAAATAGAGTTAGTAGCACAAGCATCATCATTGACAACAAGAGGAGAAGGCAACTTGGCAAGCTCTTTCAAATAGGAAGCTTTAAGTTGAGCATGAGACTCGGTGATTTCGATGAGCTTACTCTTAATGACCCTAGAGACATTTTCGAGGTCCTCAAAGTCCTCAAGGAGTCTAGCATGAGCAACTTCAAGCTTAAAATTTTTAGTTTTGAAATCATTGGCCACCTCTAGAGCTCTATCATGAGATTCCCTCACTCTAGATAATTCTAGAGCAAAAGTCTCCTCAAGAGATTCGGAGGTGGCTTGTTCATGTTCAAGAACTTGAGATAGCTCCGCGATCTCATTTGCGTAATCACGCTCATGAGCTTCCATTTTCTCAATGGTGACCTCATGCTCCTCTAGATGAGATTCCAACTCCTCAATGTATTTCTTGCCTTCAATGGCAATGGACATTATTTCCATGTAGTTGGAACGAGAAATTTTATTTTTATGAAGAGCTTTAAAAATCATTTCCCCCTTGGTTTTTAAGGAGGCAACATTATCATTCTGTTCATCATTATCCTCATCATCATTAGCATCAACATCATCATCAAGAGACATATTGGGGTTCAAGGTAGGAGATACCTTTGAAGCCTTGGCCATAAGGCAAAACGCAATAGATGATAATGTAGGATCCCTTGTAGCACCATTTAAAACCACATCTTGTTCCATGGAGTGTTGGGTTTCCTCTACATTGTTAGCACAACAATTCGAGGAAAGGGATGCATTTTTATCATGGCAACAAGACATAGCAAGCATATCATCATGAGATTTAGTCAAGCAATTTCTACAGGATATGCAAGGACTACAACACAAGCATGTGAAACATTTAGAGTGCTCGAAGTGTTAAAGCCCAAAGAAGGAGCATTGCAATAAGATAGTGATGAAGGATCATCCATAATAAACATACTATCATCATTGCAATGACCAACACTACT
Source organism: Triticum dicoccoides (assembly GCF_002162155.2). NCBI lineage: Eukaryota > Viridiplantae > Streptophyta > Magnoliopsida > Poales > Poaceae > Triticum > Triticum dicoccoides. The sequence goes on from NC_041383.1 coordinate 38,306,099, forward strand.
CACCATATTATTACCTTGTGGCAAACCACATGTAGGTGAAGTAGAAGAAGTTGAGAAGACTATATGACCAGAGGTGGAGGGAGAACAATCATCCCCACAAATCTTGGACACACCATATTTATCTTGAAGATTCGTCCACAACTCATGAGCATCCCGGAACGGCATGAGTTGAAATATAACTGCATTGCTCAAAGCATCGAAAAGAACATTAGAAGCTTGAGCATTGATATAAGAGTTTTCTCATCCTCTAAATATAATCTTTGAGGATCATTTGGAGGAGAAAAACCCATATCTACAATTCGCTCTAAATTTGGGTCCATGACCCTAAAGAGATTAAGCATATGAATTACCCAAACATCAAAATTTGTGCCATCGAAACTAAGAGTATCAGTGAATCCTAATCCCCTAGTCGACATCTTTACTCTCTAGGTGGTTAAGCCTACCAAAGAGAGATGAGGCTCTGATACCAATTGAAAGATCGAGGATGTCGCCTAGAGGGGGGGGGTGAATAGGCGATTTAAAATAATTATGGTTTAGGCTTGAAGAAATGCGGAATAAACCTAGCGGTTAATTTGTCAAGCACAAAACCTAAAACAACTAGGCTCACCTATGTGCACCAACAACTTATGCTAAGCAAGATAAGCAAATATGTGATAGCAAGATATATGACAAAGAACTATATGGCTATCACAAAGTAAAGTGCATAAGTAAAGGGCTCGGGTAAGAGATAACCGAGGCACGCGGAGACGACGATGTATCCCGAAGTTCACACCCTTGCGGATGCTAATCTCCGTTTGGAGCGGTGTGCAGGCACAATGCTCCCCAAGAAGCCACTAGGGCCACCGTAATCTCCTCATGCCCTTGCACAATGCAAGGTGCCGTCATTCCACTAAGGGACCCTTGAGGACGGTCACCGAACCCGTACAAATGGCGACCCTTGGGGGCGGTCACCGAACCCATACACTTCGGCAACCCTTGGGGGCGGTCATCGGTACCCGTCAAATTGCTCGGGGCGATCTCAACAACCTAATTGGAGACCCCGATGCTTGCTCGGAGCTTTACACCACAATGATTGAGCTCCAAACAACACCAACCGTCTAGGGCGCCAAGGCACCCAAGAGGAACAAGCTCTAGGGTGTCCAAACACCCAAGAGTAACAAGCTCAAGGGTACCAAGCACCCAAGAGTAATAAGCTTCTCAACTTTTAACTTCCACGTATCACCTGAAGAACTCAAACCGATGCACCAAATGCAATGGCAAGGGCACACGGAGTGGCCAAGTCCTTCTCTCTCAAATCCCACCGAAGCAACTAATGCTAGGGAGGAAGATGAGAGGAAGAACAAGAAGGACACCAAGAACTCCAAGATCTAGATCCAATGGGTTCCCCTCATATAGAGGAGAAAGTGATTGGTGGAAATGTGGATCTAGATCTCCTCTCTCTTTTCCCTCAAAAACTAGCAAGAATCCATGGAGGGATTGAGAGTTAGCAAGCTCGAAGAAGGTCAACAATGGGGGATGAAAACGAGCTCAAAGGATAAGGTTCAATGGGGAAGAAGATCCCCTTTTATAGGTGGGGGAAAATCCAACTGTTATGCTGACGGCCCGCACAGAGTGGTACTACCGCTAGGGCGGTAGTTCCCCTTTGAAAAAAAAACAGCGAGGAGGCAAAAGGCCAGTAGAACCGCCGGAGCAGTACTACCGCTCGTCCTCACGGTACTACCGTTCGACCTCACGGTACTACCGCAAATGGTAGCGGTACTACTGCTTGCGAGCGGTACTAAAAAAAATACTTCCGTGCCTACCTCCGCTGAGCAAAACACGAGATTTTGGTCTGGAGCGGTACTACCGCTCAGGAGCCGTGGTAGTACAGCTCTGGAGTGGTACTACCGCTCAGGATCCGTGGCAGTACCGCTCTGGAGCGGTAGTAAAAATTTACATCCGCTCTAGTCGCGGTAGTACCGCTGCAGCCTTTACCAAAATAGCCACAACTTCTGCAAACGGACTCCGAATTCAACGAAACCAAATTTGTTGGAAAGCTAACGACATGGGCTAACAGAATCTTCATAGAAATATCAACTAGAAGCAAATGAGAAAAGTCCGATAAGAAAATGGTGAGAACCCTTCCTCGGATAAGACTGGTAAAACCTTCAACATCGAAAACATCATAGAAGACGCATGCGAACTCCGTTTTCGATGAACTCAAGCTTGTCATCAAGATGACCATAAGCTATAAGAATCACAAAGAGAACCAAACAAGAACCAATAAACATGATGCAAGGATGCAATGGTTTGACCTCTCTACTAACGATATGATCAAGCTACCAACTTGAGAGCCTCCCCCCCGTTGATAGTACGGCAAACGATCCTATAACCCGGTCTCCCAACTACCACCATGAGACCGGTAAAATAGAAAACCTATCAAGGGCAAACCTTTGCCTTGAACATGGTCCACTTGAGCTAGATGATGACGATCTTGACTCCCTCAAGTTGGACCACCTTTCTTGATTGCGTTGGCTCGATGAAGACTAGATGATTGCTCTCCCATAGTCCACTATGGGTGAGCCACTCTTCGGCACATCTTCACAAGTCCATTGACACCACAATGGACAGCAAGCTTCAAGCACTTGATCTCTTTGTCATGCTCCACTTGAACTTGCACATTGCAATACTGATGACGATCACCACTTGATGTCATCGTCTACATGGGTTGAGTGATATCTTCCTCTTGACACAAGCCCATGAACACGTACCTAACCCCACACAGAACTCTCACATAGACCATGGGTTAGTACACAAAGAACAATGGACAATGCTTACCATACCATGGGATCACTTGATCCCTCTCGGTACATCTTCTACGCTTTGTGAGTTGATCAACTTGATTCACTTTTGACTTAGTCTTGATCAACCTTGAATATTTCCAACTCTCTTCATTTGGATGATGTCTTGAAGGTAAACATGAATGATCACACAATCTTCTTCTTCAAGACATGCTTGCAATAAGCACAACACTCACCTAACCAATCTTTGGATAATTCCTTAATAGCACGTTGGTCAACACATAAACTCCTTGAAACCAACACATGGACTTCAAGAAGAGCCTATGGACAAATCCTTCAAATATAACTCAATGCAGCCATTAGTCCATAGAGAGTGTCATTAATTACCAAAACCACACATGGGGGCACCGCATGTCCTTTCAGCGCATCATCTTCATCTACTTCTTCCTCTACGTCTCCGTCAGCGCGTCCTCCCTCTGTCTCCGGTCACCTTCGAGCTCGTACGGCTCCAGCAGCACCCCACGGTGACGCTCCGCTCCTCCTCCTATTTTTTTTGCTCGGCTCGTGTGTTGTAGATGCCGCCCCTCGTGAACAGGAGCTCCGGCCACCATGACCTGTCATGGTAGCTGAAGCTTGTTCCTTTAGCTCCTCTATTTGAACCATTGCGCACGACGCACGCAACCTCACCACTTAACCATTCCATACCTACTAAGCTTTGCTAGTCTTGGTACCCATGGTAATGGGATTACTGAGTCCTCGTGGCTCACAAATTACTACAACAATGGGTGGAGGTACAGGTAAGGCGATGATTTGATGTGAGAGCGATGGTTGCTTGTTTTGGAGTTCTTCTTCTGCTTCTTCTTCTTTGATCAAGGGATAGGTTCCTAGTCAGCAGCCTGGGCTATCGGGGTGGATGTCGTTTGTGTTTTTTTGTTTGTTTTCATCCATAGTCGGATGCTGCTCTTCTGTATGATGTCTGAGGTATTCAGTTGGCAATTATATGCCTTTGTATGTATCCCCTCTATTATTTACATGGTATGATGTAATGATATCCATCTTGCAAAGCGTTTCAATATGCGCCTCTATCCTTGGTGGGACCTTTGAGTTCCTCGAGGATAGGATCACATATTAGGAATTACAAGTTGGTATCAGAGCCTCGACCGATCATAGGAGCCCCCTTGATTGATCTTAGCATGGCCGTTGTCCAGTCTAGATGGAAAACTATTTTTCAAGTCTAGTTATATCGGAGAGTACGAATTCTTTTTACTCCTTATCCCCTTCATCACTCTGGTGAGGAATCATGACGTAGGTGTTTTGATTTTAATACTCTTCCCCTTCAAAGTTTTCTTTAAGATCACACGGGTATTTTTTATCATTGCGGTGTCAATCCTTTTCCAGCCGGTGCATTTCTCTTCAAGTTAATTCGATCCGCTTCATGTTTTGTAAGATCAATTCCCAGTTTTCTGAATGGGGTCGTTTCCCCGTCCCATGTTTTTTTCCCACCCGCCAACCGGAGCCAGAATCCTGAGTTAAGTATCCATTCCAGTCATGCGAAGTCTCTTCGTTCTCTTGTTTCAAGTTTGTCCGGTGAAATCACAACTAGTTCATCATTCTTCTTATCTTTCTTCCCCGGTGGATTCAATTCAAGTTTTCGGTGTTCATCAGATTCTTTTCCTTGGTTTGAATGTTTTCCTTTGCCGGCACATTCTCTCTTCTATCAATCATTCCCAATGGTGTTTTCTTTTGAGTGGGCCCATAACCCACAAGTCTTTTCCCAGGATCTTACCTGACTCTTCTAATTTTTCCTAAGTTATTCTCAAATTCATTTCAAAGTTTGACGTAAGAATGATTTTTTCATTAGTCAGATGCCTTCTCCAAGATCACTTTCAAATTGTTTTCATCTTTACCTCAACCCTTCCTCTTTCATTCTTCCGAAGTGTCTCAACAAGTTTGGTGGTGTTTCTCATTGTCATTCTCAGCTTTGAGGACCGAAGAAGAGTTTCTCTTAATTCTTGCGCCGTTCTTTTGAAGATTCATGGTGTCAGTTTCATGCCGTCCTCACAATTATTTTGGGTCATGAGAAATTCATCTTATGACTGTCCCAAATCCTTCTCGTGAGTTGTTCTGTTTTGATTCTCTGGAGGCCATCATTCCAGAATATTATTCACTCTCAGCTTTCAGCTCTTGTTCTCCAATTCTTCCGGCACATCATTCAAGTATTCTCTACTCAACTCGTGATCTCTTGGTTATCTTATATCTAAATTCCCTCAAGTACCTTCATCATTTTATAATTCTTCCCAGTGATTCGTTCTCTTTCCTTCATTCGTTTCAGATGCTTACGGTGGTTCGTTCAAGATTCCTCTTTCTATGTTCTCGTATCAATTAATTCGCTCTATCCAAAATCCCATCGGTGGTTCATTGAAGACCTTCCCAAGTTGCGCTATATCTCCCTCAATCCTTTCAAAGAAGAATAAGTAGTTTTCCAAAGCCATTGTTCATCATCAATTTAAGGTGATCAAGGATAAGCATACAATAAATCTTATTCGTATTTCCCCGAGGTGAGTAATTCATTCTTCCGGAGTTCGCCCATGATATCATTTTCTCTTCATCTTTTCTTGTTTGGAGTTCCAAGTTTTCTCGGTTGTCTCTTCACAAAGCTCCATCTAAATCATTGCAAGGTTTCATCTTGTTCTTTTCAACCTTCACTTCCTTGATGGAAATATGCCCTAGAGGCAATAATAAAATGGTTATTATTATATTTCCTTAATCATGATAAAGGTTTATTATTCATGCTAGAATTGTATTGACTACAAACTTAAATACTTGTGTGGATACATAAAAAATACCGTGTCCTAGTGAGCCTCTACTAGACTAGCTCGTTGATCAAAGATGGTTAAGGTTTCCTAACCATAGACATGAGTTGTCATTTGATAACGGGATCACATCATTAGGAGAATGATGTGATGGACACGACCCATCTGTTAGTTTAGCATAATGATCGTTTAGTTTATTGCTATTGCTTTCTTAATGTCAAATACATATTCCTTTGACTATGAGATTATGCAACTCCCGAATACCAGAGGAATACCTTATGTGCTACCAAACGTCACAACATAGCTGGGTGATCATAAAGATGCTCTACAGGTATCTCCGGAGGTGTTTGTTGAGTTGGCATAAATCGAGATTAGGATTTGTCACTCCGAATATCGGAGAGGTATCTCTGGCCCTTCTCGGTAATACACATCATAAGATGCCTTGCAAGCAAAGTAACTAATAAGTTAGGTTTAACATGATGTATTACGGAACGAGTAAAGAGACTTGTCGGTAATGAGATTGAACTAGGTATGAAGATACTAATGATCGAATCTCAGGAAAGTAACATGCCAACAGACAAAGGGAATTACATATGTTGTTATAAAGGTTCGACCAATAATGATCTTCATAGAATATGTAGGAACCAATATGGGCATCTAGGTCCCGCTATTGGTTATTGACCAGAGAAGTGTCTCGATCATGTCTACATCATTCTCGAACCCGTAGGGTTCGCATGCTTAACGTTCGTTGACGATATAGTATTATATGAGTTATGTATCACTACTAGGGAAAAGCCTAGCAGTAGCGCTGGTTTTTTGTCTAGCAGTTGCGCGGGTGACCGCGCTACTATTACGGCATGATACGTCCATTTTGCATCATGCTTTTATATTGATATTTATTGCATTATGGGCTGTTATTACACATTATATCACAATACTTATGCCTTTTCTCTCTTATTTTATAAAGTTTACATGAAGAGGGAGAATGTCGGCAGTTGGAATTCTAGACTGGAAAAGGAGGAAATATTAGAGACCTATTCTGCACAACTCTAAAAGTCCTGAAACTTCACGGAGAATATTTTTGAAAAATATAAAAAATATTGGGCGAAGAAAGCACCAGAGGGGGCCCACCTGCTATCCACAAGGATGGAGGGCACGCCCTACCCTCTGGGCGCGCCCTCCGTCCTTGTAGGCCCCTTGGCATCCCCCCTACGCCCATCTTCTACTATATGGTGTGCTTTGACCTAGAAAAAATAAGAAGGAAGCTTTGAGGACGAAGCGCCGCCATCTTGAGGCAGAACCTGGGCAGAACCAATCTTGTGCTCCGGCGGAGCTGTTCTGCCGGGGAAACATCCCTTCAGGAGGGGGAAATCATCGCCATTGTTATCACCATCGATCCTCTCATCGAGAGGGGGTCAATCTCCAGCAACATCTTCACCAGCACCATCTCCTCTCAAACCCTAGTTCATCTCTTGTATCCGATCTTTGTCTCAAAACCTCAGATTGGTACCTGTAGGTTGCTAGTAGTGTTGATTACTCCTTGTAGTTGATGCTAGTTGGTTTATTCGATGGAAGATCATATATTCAGATCCTTAATGATAATTAATACTCCTCTGATTATGAACATGAATGTGCTTTGTGAGTAGTTATGTTTGTTCCTGAGGACATGGGAGAAGTCTTGTTATAAGTAATCATGTGAATTTGGTATTCGTTTGATATTTTGATGAGATGTATGTTGTCTTTCCTCTAGTGGTGTTATGTGAACTTCAACTACATGACACTTCACCATGATTTGGGCCTAGGGGAAGGAATTGGGAAGTAATAAGTAGATGATGGGTTGCTAGAGTGACAGAAGCTTAAACCCTAGTTTATGTGTTGCTTCGCAAGGGGTTGATTTGGATCCATATGTTTCATGCTATGGTCAGATTTATCTTAATTCTTCTTTCGTAGTTATCGATGCTTGCGAGGGGGGGGGGATTAATCATAAGTGGGAGGCTTGTCCAAAGAAGGGCAACACCCAAGTATCGGTCCATCCACATATCAAATTATGAAAGTAACGGACACGAATCATATGAGCATGATGAAAACTAGCTTGACAATAATTCTCATGTGTCCTCGGGAGCGCTTTGCTTTATATAAGAGTTCGTCCAGACTTGTCCTTTGCTACAAAAAGGATCGGGACACCTTGATGCACCTTGTTTGCTTTTGTTACTTGTTACCCCTTACGAATTATCTTATCACAAAACTATATGTTACCAATAATTTCAGTGCTTGCGGAGAATACCTTGCTGAAAACTGCTTGTCAATTCCTTCTACTCTTCATTGAGTTTGATACTCTTACTTATTAAAAGGACTACGATTGATCCCCTATACTTGTGGGTCATCAAGACTCTTTTCTGGCGCTGTTGTCGGGGAGTGAAGCGCCTTTGGTAAGGAAACATTTATATAATGTGCTGAAATTTACTGTTACTTGTTACTATGGAAAATAATCCTTTGAGGGGCTTGTTCGGGGTATCTTCACCTCGACCGGAAGAGAAAAGAGTTTCTCCTCAACCTATTGCACCTACTGAAAATATTTATTATGAAATTCCTACGGGTGTGATAGAGAAATTGCTAGCTAATCCTTATGCAGGAGATGGAACATTACATTCTGATATGCACCTAAGCTAAGTGGATGAAGTTTGTAGATTATTTAAGTTTGCAGGTATGCCCGAGGATATTGTCAAGAAGAAGGTCTTCCCTTTATCTTTGAAGGGAAATGCATTGACATGGTTTAGGCTATGTGATGATATTGGATCATGAAACTACTACCGATTGAAATTGGAATTTCATCAGAAGTTTTATCCTATGCATCTGGTTCATCATGATCGAAATTATATATATATAATTTTTGGCCTTGTGAAGGAGAAAGTATCGCTCAAGCTTGTGGGAGGCTTAAGTCAATGTTATATTCATGCCCCAATCATGAGCTCTCAAGAGAAATTATTATTCAGAATTTTTATTCTCGGCTTTCTCATAATGATCGATCCGTGCTCGATACTTCTTGTACTGGTTCTTTTATGAAAAATACTATTGAATTCAGATGTGACTTATTGGAAAGAATTAAACGCAACTCTGAAGATTGGGAACTCGACGAAGGAAAGGAGTCATGTAACGTCCCAAAATTCTAAATTTTGGAATGTTAATAATTTAAATTGGATTAATTTAAAATTTTGCTTGTGTTGCTTGTTGTTAGTTAAATTTGACTAGGATTTGAACCTTTTGGGAGTTTAAATGAATAATAAACAAGAGGGAATAAAAGGACTTCCCAATTATTCAGTCGGTTCTTATTTTGGGTTTGAGGATATTGAGAATATTTCCAATTCAAATATGAGAGAGGATGACACAACTTCCTCAAAGATTAATATTGGTGATTGATTGAATATTCTCCCATTTTGGATTTTGAATATTTAAAGCAATTCCAACTAAAATATTAAATCATATGAGAGAAGGAAATATGACTCCTTCAACATAAAAGAGTTGGAAATGATTTACATGTTATTCTAATTTTTCTCCGGAGTTCAAAAATATTTAATGGGACATTTTATAAGTGCCAAAGTAAAGTGTACGAAAATAATATATGTTTTTCATATAAGTATTTTTGATGGGAAAATGTTCACCAAGCTACATATAACTATATTTGTTTTGTGCTTGTTCTGGATTTTTTCTTTGAAATTTTTTTGGAACATTTTCCAAGCCAAAATCATTTCTGTAAATAAAATAGAATAGAAAATCTAAACCTATCCTACCCAGCTACCCCGGCGGCCTAGTTCTTCTCCGCCGCTCGCGCGCGCGACAAGCGCAGCAGCAGGCCCAGCAGCAGCCCACCCAACCGCCGGCACCCCTCCCTGCCCCCATTTTTTTTCTCTGCCGCCGACACAAGGGCCCCGCACGTGTCTCCTACCTCTGCTCGGTCTCCTGTTCGTGCACGATAGCGCCGCCATGCCCAGATCGGACTCCTGGCGATTCATGCGACCCCGAACCCGTCGCTCCGATCCGTGGGCATCGTGTGCTCCCGATTCTTCCCCTCGCCCGATTCCCGTGATCTCCGCTCGAGACCCCCTTTGATTTTCGTTCTTATGAACCTCCCCAAGTTCCGTCGGCTGACCATGCTTTTCCGGTCGATGTCATCGTCAGTAAGCCTCCTCGGCCCTATTTATTTGTGAACTATGTGGCCACATCGATCCACATCTTCCTAATGCCGTTTCAACGCTCGCAGCGCACCGCATCGAGCGCACGCAGCACGAGCCGAAGCTCCACAACGCCGCCGGACTTCGTGAGCATCACCACCACCGCTCCATGAAGCAGTTGACGTCGGGGACCCCAAGCTCGTGACCCGTTGGTACGCCACGCTTGCTGTCACCTCTCAGTCGCCGGAAAACCGCCGGAGCCACCCCATCACCAACGCTGGTAGCCGCCACCATTCCCTCTGCTTCAGGTGAGCACGCCATGCACATGACATCTTTTGATGAATCACAGACTGCCACGTGGCACCCGCACAACACATCAACCGCATGTCCAAAACGCTGCCACGACAGAGTTTATAACAAAATCTGTCCAAACATAGTTTCAGCTAAATTTTTTGATCTACACATCCAATTTAAGCGATTCTTTTTCGTACGTGTTATTGCTGATCATAACTATCGATTAGAATCATAATTTTCAACTTTTGAACTTATCAAATTTGAGCAATTCAAATTTTAATTCCAAACTCCATTTGATCTTATCGGGTGAACCATGACACCTTTCCAATTGATTCCTTTTGCCTATGAAACACTTATACCAAATACTTGTTGATCACATACACTATATGCAAAATTCAAATATTCTTTGTCTTGTTTTGAATTAAAATTCAATTCAAACATCATCTCACTATAATTTGTGTTGTAGTGTTCCTTTTCGAGTCAATTATTTTACAAATGAACTCTTATGTCATATTCAATATGTCGTACTACATTTATGTTGTTTTCCAAGCACTTCTGAACCTATTCCATTACATCTCCACTATACTCTTGTTTATGGCATAACTATTCTTCTATTTAACTCTTGTGAGTTGATTTCCTTCCCCCCATCATCTTATAGCACCTAAAGACCCTATATTATATATTAAGCATATATATATATTGATTTTGCTTAACCTTGCCATATTTTTTTTGTTCTTTTGGCTCTTCTGTATGGCATGGTTATTGATTTGAGTTTTTTTATTGCAATAGATTGCTCGGAGTGTGACGAGTAGAATTATGAGGAATTTGAGTGCGACGATCTTTATCAAACATATTAGGCAAGTTACACCTTGATCATCCTTCATCCTATTATTTAATTGTGTAGGATAATTATGGTAGCATGTTATTGCTATTGAGATTCAGCTTAGTATGGCCTTATTGTAGATCGTGATAGTTGTACTCTTGCTATGCTATGTAGACGGGAATTGGTTCGTGTATGCATCGAGATTATGTGAGGACTATATATAACATAACTTGAGTATAGATAATTCACCTCTGGACGGACAGGGTTGCATCATGGTTTCTTGTTTCCCTTTCTAAGGACAAGTACCATGGCTAAGTGTGCCCGAACAATATTGCTGGGTGGTTTCAAGAACATCATGGTTTATACCCTCTAAATGTAAGTGGGTGCCGTCCAGGCTCAAGAATATCAGACAGACTTAGTGACTAGTAGCTTCCATGCGCAACCACTAGCTAAATGGGCTCTGGCTTAGTTGAGTAGGTCGGTCGTGGGATCCTTGCCCAGGTAAGCTAGCAGATGTAGATATGAGTAGGTGTACCGGCTGCCGGTGGGTGGAGGTGACTACTTCTGAAAGACTTTGTCTCAATCTTCGGGTTGGGTCTAGTGGGTAAAGTGTGCAAACCTCTGCAGAGTGTAAAAACTGATCATGATTAGCCATGTCCCCGGTCATGGACAAATTTGAGCGACCATGCCATTATAGTTGTTGGATGATCTTGGCAGATGATACAATTAATAAAACTTGATGGGAAACTTAATGATGGGTATAGGTTGGAATTGGATTGCCCAATTCAACCATATGTATTTAATTGTAGCAATACATAATTAAAATATGACTATTATATTATGTAGTTATCAGGGAAAAATTAGCTTTTCTACAAAACAAACCACCACCCATTCTTTTGATATACCATGCCTGTAGATATAGGTTTGTTATATCATTCCTTGCCAATACATTCAAAGTATTGACCCTTCGTGGCTGCAACGTTTCATGTTGCAGATTTTATATGACGATTGAGTGATGCGATGTAGGGTTACGATGTCTATACTTGACATTTTCCTGTGGTGTTGATGGACTTCATGGAGATTTTATTTGCTTTTTCGCTGTATGTTTGTTATGAGCTAGCCTTGAGATATGCAGGTATGTATTATATTAAATTCTGGATCTACGATGTAATATTATGACATGTGGTTTATTCTTGATATTACATCTTGTACTGTGTGTGCTAGCTATTGATCCAGGGACTAGCACAGTGAGCACAGAGACATTGAATCTTATCAGGTTCGGGTCGTTACAAGTCAGGTATAAAGCTTAAGTTTGATTGTGTTAAATCTTTTTTGGATACCGATGCCTTTCGTGATTTTAGCACTAAATATGGACTTGACTATGAGATAGTAGCTTCTTTTTGTGAATCATTTGCTACTCATGTTGATCTCCCTATGGAGAAGTGGTTTAAATATCATCCTCCCATTAAAGTAAAAGTAGTAGAACCCCTTAAAGTTGAAGAAGAAACTATTGCCTCTAATGTTGATCCTATTGTTCCTACTGATTATATTGAGAAACCACCTTTTCCTGTTAGAATAAAGGATCATGCTAAAGCTTCAACTGTGGTTCATAAGAGTTATACTAGAACACCTACACCCCCTGAACAAATTAAAGTTGAACCTAGTATTGCTATGGTTAAAGATCTCTTGGTTGATAATACTAGTGGTCATGTTATTTATTTCTGTGATGAAGCTACTAGAATCACTAAACCCGATACTAAAGATAAATATAGACCTGTTGTTGGCATGCCTGTTGTTTCTGTTAAAATAGGAGATCATTGTTATCATGGCTTATGTGATGTGGGTGCTAGTGTGAGTGTAATACCTTATACCTTATACCAAGAAATTGTGAATGATATTGCACCTGCGGAGATAGAAGATATTGATGTTACTATTAAGCTTGCCAATAGAGATACTATTTCGCCAATTGGGATCGTTAGAGATGTTGAAGTCTTGTGTGGAAAAATAAAATACCCTACTGATTTTCTTGTTCTTGCTTCCCCACAAGATGATTTTTGTCCTATTATATTTGGTAGACCTTTCTTGAACACTGTTAATGCTAAGATAGACTGTGAGAAAGATATTGTTACTATTGGTTTAAGGGATATGTCTCATGATTTTAATATCTCTAAATTTCATAGACAACCCCGTGATAAAGAATTGCCTAGTAAGGATGAAATTATTGCTCTTGCTTCTATTGCCGTGGCTCCTACTGATCCCTTAGAACAATATTTGCTAGACCATGAAAATGACATGTTTATGAATGAAAGAAGGGAAATAGATGAAATATTCTTTAATCAATGACCTATTTTGAAACACAATTTTCCTATTGAAATCCTTGGGGATCCTCCTCCACCCAAGGGTGATCCCGTGTTTGAGCTTAAATAATTACCTGATACTTTGAAATATGCTTATGTTGATGAAAAGAAGATATATCCTGTTATTAATAGTGCTAACCTTACAAAGCATGAGGAAAAGAAATTATTGAAAACTCTAAAGAAGCACCATGCCGCTACTGGATATACTCTTGATGATCTTAAGGGCATTAGTCCCACTCTATGTCAGCACAAAATTAATTTGGAGCTTGATGCTAAACCAGTTGTTGATCATCAATGACGGTTAAATCCTAAGATGAAAGAAGTGGTAAGAAATGAAATACTAAAGCTTCTGGAGGCAGGTATAATTTATCCTATTGCTGATAGTAATTGGGTAAGTCCCATTCATTGTGTCCTAAGAAGGGAGGTATTACTGTTGTTCCTAATGATAAGAATGAATTGATCGCACAAAGAATTGTTACAGGTTATAGAATGGTAATTGATTTTCGCATATTAAATAAAGCTACTAGAAAAGATCATTACCCTCTACCTTTTATTGATGAAATGCTAGAAAGACTATCCAAACATACACACTTTTCTTTCTAGATGGTTATTCTGTTTTTTCTCAAATACCTGTGTCAAAAGATGATCAGGAAAACACCACTTTTACTTGCTCTTTCGGTACCTTTGCTTATAGACCTATGCCTTTTGGTTTATGCAATGCACCTGCTACCTTTCAAAGATGTATGACTCCTATATTCTCTGACTTTTGTGAAAATATTGTTGAGGTTTTTATGGATGATTTCTCCGTTTATGGAACTTCTTTTGATGATTGCTTAAGAAACCTTGATCAAGTTTTCTAGAGATGTGAAGAAACTAATCTTGTCTTGAATTGGGAGAAGTGCCACTTTATGGTTAATGAAGGTATTGTCTTGGGGCATAAAATTTATAAAAAAGGAATTGAAGTTGATAAAGCTAAAGTAGATGATATTGAAAAGATGCAGTGTCTAAAGATATCAAAGGTATAAGAAGTTTCCTTGGTCATGCTGGTTTCTATGGGAGATTTATTAAAGACTTCTCTAACATTTGTAGGCCTCTCACTAATCTCTTGCAAAAAGATGTTCCTTTTGTTTTAGATGATGATTGTGTAGAAGCACTTGAAATACTTAAGAAAGCCTTGATTTCTGCACCTATTGTTCAACCACCTGATTGGAATTTACCCTTTGAAATTATGTATGATGCTATTTATTATGTTGTTGGTGTTGTTTTAGGGAAAAGAGTTGATAAGAAATTGAATGTTATCCATTATGCTAGTAAACCTCTAGACACTGCCCAGCGAAACTATGCTACTACTGAAAAGGAATTTTTAGCAGTTGTTTTCGCTTGTGATAAGTTTAGATCTTACGTTGTTCATTCCAAAGTAACTGTTCACACTGATCATACTTCTATTAAAGACCTTATGGAAAAGAAAGATGCTAAACCTAGACAACTTGTCTAGGTTAGAAAATGTTCTTGATAACTCACTCCCTATTGATGATAGCTTTCCTGATGAACAATTAGCTTTCATAAATGCTTCTCGTAATACTCCATGGTATGTTGATTATGCTAATTACATTGTTGCTAAATTTATACCACCTAGTTTCACATATCAGCAAAAGAAAAAAGTTTTTCTATGATTTAAGACATTACTTTTGGGATGACCCACACCTGTATAAAGAAGGAGAAGGAGTAGATGATGTTATTAGAAGTTTACCCGAGCATGAACTGGAACATATCCTACACAAGTGTCACTCCGAGGCTTACGGAGGACACCGCGCTGGAGATAGAACTGCACATAAGGTATTGCAATCCGGTTTTTATTGGCCCACTCTCTTCAAGGATGCTCGTAAGTTTGTCTTGTCTTATGATGAATGCCAAAGTATTGGTAATATTAGTAGACGTAACGAAATGCATATGAATTATTCACTTGTTATTGAACCATTTGATGTCTGGGGCCTGGATTATATGTGACCTTTTCCTTCCTCTAATGGGTACACACATATTCTAGTTGCTATAGATTATGTTACTAAGTGGGTAGAAGCTTTTCAACTAGTAGTGCTACTCATAACACCTCTATTAAGATGCATAAAGAAGTTATTTTTCTGAGGTTTGGTGTCCCTAGATATTTAATGACTGATGGTGGTTCACATTTTATTCATTGTGCTTTTGGAAAATGCTTGCTAAGTATGATGTCAACCATAGAATTGCATCTCCATATCATCCTCAGTCTAGTGGTCAAGTAGAATCATGTAATAGATAGATTAAATTGATTTTGCAAAAGACTATTAATAGATCTAGAAAGAATTGGTCCAAGAAACTTGATGATGCATTATGGGCTTATAGAACTGCTTATAAAAATCCTATGGGTATGTCTCCGTATAAAATGGTTCATGGAAAGGCTTGTCACTTACCTCTCAAACTAGAACATAAGGCATATTGGGCTATTAAAGAGCTCAATTATGATTTCAAACTTGCCGGTGAGAAGAAGTTATTTGGCATTAGGTTGATGAATCGAGAACCCAAGCCTATGAGAATGCCAAGTTGTTTAAAGAAAAGATTAAAAGATGGCATGACAAGAGGATAGAAAAGCGTGAGTTGATCATGTTTTGCAATACAACTCTCGTTTAAGATTTTTTGCAGGAAAGTTTCTCTCTAAATGGGAAGGTCCTTACATTATCGAGGAGTTCTATCATTCCGGTGCAATAAAAATCAACAACGCCGAAGGCATAAATCCGAAGGTGGTAAACGGTTAAAGAATCAAACATTATATCTCAGGTAATCCCATAAATGTTGAGACCAATATAATTGACACTGTAACACCGGAGGAGTACATAAGGGACACTTTCCAGAATGTTTCAGAATCTGAAAAGGAATAGGTATGTGGTACGGTAAGTAAATCGACTCCAAAACTGTTATAATAGCATTTTTTTCTCCGTTTTGGAATATTTAAATAATTAGGAAAAATTAAAAGTAGTCCGAAAGAGGCACGAGGAGACAACAAGGGTGGAGGGCGCGCCCCTACCTTGTGGCCACCTTGTGTGCCCTCCGGACTCCGTTTTCTTGCACAATACTTCTTTTGGTCTGTAAAAATTCATTATATAATCTCCCAAATGTTTTGACCATCGTAGCACGACAAAATTTCCTGTTTTTGTTTTGAGTTGTTTTTGCAGCAGATTTAGAGCAAGATGTCATCTCAAGAGTCGGTCGGGGAGAGCCGGGTACACTACAAAAAAAAGACACATCCGTGACATTTTGGGCTGAACAATTTTTTTTCCTGTCATACATATGACACTTCTATGACGATAATTGTGACAAAACACGGTATCATCATAGATGTGGTGGGCTCCTACTTCTATGACAAAAAATTATGACAGAAAATGGGCTTTTCGTCCTGGGCGGGCCGGAGACGCAGCTGCTTGACATTCTTTGGGCCGTCCATGACGGAAAAAACCGTGGTAGAAGCGAGGGGGAGGAAAATTTCGGGGAGTTGCCGGTTACGGTGAGAGGTCGGGGGCCGAGCGATGCGCGTTTCTCTCGTACACGTGCGAGGCGTTGGCTCTAACTGAACCCGAGCTAGACGTTGGGCTCTAACTGAACCCGAGCGATTGCACTGCAGGCTACGCGTTACTGAACCCGGGCGATCGATCGATGGCTGTTAACTAAACTCGATGGAGCGATTCCTTCGCTACTGCTGCTAACTGAAGCCGATCGATTGGATGA
>NC_041383.1:38323268-38326632 GCF_002162155.2 Triticum dicoccoides
TGCCTATGGATGAACAGGAGCCCGTGGTGTGGAGGGATGGATGAACAGTAGACGGTGGAGGGGTGGCCGTGGAGGGGTGGTTGAATAGGACCCCGTGGTTTGGAGGGTTGGATGGACAGTAGACGGTGGAGGGCTGGATGAATAGTAGACGGTGGAGTAGCGCGCAGTGGAGGCTGGATGAACAGGAGCCCGTGGAGGCTGGAGGAGGTCGACGGTAGCCCGTGGAGGCTGGAGGAGGTCGACGGTGGAGATGAACAGTATCCTGTGGAGTCCCATTTTGCGGTACGCCACACCCCTCCCGATGAATAGGACCCCCGTTTCGACCGTAGGAGGTCAGTTTCGTCCATTTTGCGGTATGCCACACCCCTCCCGATCAACAGGACTCCCGTTTCGACCGTAGGAGATCCGTTTCTTCCGTTTTGCGGTACGCCACACTGCTCCCGATCAACAGGACCCCCATTTAGGCCGTAGGAGGTCCGTTTCCTCCGTTTTGCGGTACGCCACACCCCTCCCGATCAACAGGACTCCGTTCCGAACGTAGGAGGTCCGTTTCCTCCGTTGTGCGGTACGCCAGGCCTCGTTTCCATCGCCTGTTCCGTCCAAGCCGGTTGGCTCCCACGCGTTTCGTTGCCTCCCGATGAACACGAGCATTCCGTTGCCTCCCCATGAACACGACACATTTCATTGGCTCCCCATGAACACGACGACGCTATTTCTTTGTTCCGACCCAGCCATGTACGTATGCGCGAGTAGGCGTTCGAGACCCTGCCTGTATGTACGTACGTGGCCGTATTTTCTTTCTTGCACGCTCGCCGTTGTACGTACGTGTACATGCTACGTGCGCGCCTCTACATCGACACATGCGCGCCTCTACTACGACAAGTGCGTGCCTCTACATCGACCAGTATGTACGTACACTTTTGCGACCAGAATGACAACGCTACGTATGCTTCGACCAGGTGGGTCCCGACTGTCAGGCACTTCCTTGCCAGCGAAGATGTAGCTGGTGGGTCCCTGCAGTCAGGGGGCGAATCGTTTTGGTTTTTTTTTGCCCGGACGCACTTCCTTGCATGCGAAGATGTAGCTGGTGGGTCCCAGCAGTCAGGGGGAAATGTCTTTTTCACGAAATACTGGTGGCCCGTCCGGTGGATCCCTGCTGTCAGGTGGAGGAATAGTTATTTTGTACGTAATAAGGAGGCACTTCCTTGCGGCCGCCGTGGACCCAGCTGTCAGCCTCTCCACGCACAGTACTCTTCCCATGGAAGTCAGTCATTGACCACATTTACCATGCTGCGCCGAGAGCACCACGGCGGTGGACGATGGCGAGGCCTAGGAAGGGGACGATGCGGAGCTAGGGAAGACGCAGCAGTGGATGCCCACGCGAAGAGGAGTACGAGCGTCAGGCTGCCGTCGTCGCAGAATAACAGGGGGTGTGGGTGAGTAGAGGGATGGCCTGGCCAGCGGTGGGAGTAGTAGGGGGCGGTGAGGCCTCCGCCGCATCGCAGCCGGCCACGGGAGGCAGGAGCACGAGGCACGACCGGCGCTGGTTTGGGCGGCTGGAGCAAGAAGACCAGAGGTTGAAGAAGCACTACGACCGTTGGATGGACATCGTACGGTCACTGGAGCTAGAATCGTGCATATTATTGACTAAGTTGACAAAGCCCTCCGTCCCCGTCAACTTAGTAGGCCCACAAGTCAGCCTGCCACTATACTGGGTCCCAGCTAACAGGCGGAGTATTCATTTTTTTGTGCATAATAAGGAGACACTTCCTTGCGTGCGAAGATATAGCTGGTGGGTCCCTGATGTCAGGTGAAGGAATCATTATTTTGCGCGTAATAAGGAGGCATTTCCTTGCGTGCGGCCGTGGACCCAGCTGTCGGCCTCTCCACGTACAGTCCATTTCAGATGCATGTCGGTCGTTGACCACGTTGACCAGGCCGCGCTGAGAGACCAGGGCGGTGGACGACGGCGAGGCCTAGGAAAGGAACGACACGGAGGCAGGGAAGACTCGGTAGTTGTTTCCCACATGGAGGGGAGTATGACTGTACGGGGGTTTACTGGTTCGTCTGCCGTCGCCGATGGATAACAGCAGGTGTGGGTGAGTAGAGGGATGACTAGGCCAGCGATGGGAGTATGATGGGGTGGTGAGGCCTGCGCGGTAGCACAGCCGGTCGCGGGGAGGAGGGAGCAGGAAGTCCCATCGGTGCTTGTTTGAGCGGCTGGAGCAGGAAGAGCAGAGATTGAAGAACCACGACGGCCGCTGGATGGCAATCCAACAGTCACTGCTTGTGCGTCAACCTTTTTTTTAGGAAAGCCTCAAATCTGTTGAAAACAGCATACAACCCATCTGCCATTATTTCTAATAATTTACAACCCATTTGCTAATTCTTAAGGTTTTTTTGGAGCCCATATTCTTTTTGTTAGCATTACAGCCCATACTCTTGCCACGGTTAAAAAATTATACGAAATTTTGCATATTTTGGTGCGGTCCGAACTGTTTTTAATCCCGAAATTTTGACTCACATTCAAACTAATTTTAAAAATAAATGTATATCATTATAAAATCCAACAAATTCTCCACGCATAAAAATTAGTGTAATTTAAAATCTTGAAATAAAAAAAAGATATTTGAAACTAATGGCCGGTTTGATGTGTTTTAAAAATGTACAGCCCATTTCTCATTACTGATGGGCCATTTTCTGGGCCAGCCGAATGAAAGCTCTCCTTGTCTTGAAAGATTTGCAGTCCAAGAGGCCTCACAAAGTGACTTACTTGGCAAATCACAAAAATACTGGGCTGTGGCTATGGACCCAGCTGTCCGCCTCTCCACGTACAGTATTCTTCCGATGGAAGTCGTTCCTTGACCATGTTGACCACGCCGCGCAGAGAGCACCACAGCGGTGGACGACGGCGAGGCCTAGGAAGGGGACGACACGGAGCCGGGGAAGACGTGGCAGTGGAAGCCCGCGCGGAGAGGAGTACGAGGGTTCATTGGTTCGGCTGCGGTGTGAGGCTGCTGTCGCTGCAGGGCCTGGCCAGCGGTGGGAATAGTAGGGGGCGGTGAGTCCTCCGCGGCAGCACAGCCGGCCACGGGAGGCAGGAGCATGAGGCATGACCGGCGCTGGTTTGGGCGGCTGGAGCAAGAAGACCAGAGGTTGAAGAAGCACTATGGCCGTTGGATGGACATCGTACGATCACTGGAGCTAGAATCGTTCATATTGACTAAGTTGACAAAGCCCTTCGTCCCAGTCAACTTAGTAGGCCCACAAGTCAGCCTCCCACCAAGGTGGGTCCCAGCTAGCAGGGGGAGTATTCATTTGTTTGTGCATAATAAGGAGGCACTTCCGGTGGGTCCGAGCTGAC
>NC_041383.1:38327009-38359628 GCF_002162155.2 Triticum dicoccoides
AGTCAGGGGGCAAACATTTTTTTTTGCAAAATACGGTGGCCCGTCCAGTGGGTCCCTGCTGTTAGTTGGAGGAATCATTATTTTTTGTGTAATAAGGAGGCACTTACTTGCTGCGGCCGTGGACCCAGCTGAGACTCTCCACGTACAGTATACTTCCGATGGAAGTCGTTCCTTGACCACGTTGACCTCACCGTGTTCCATTGCATGCATGCGTCCATGGGCGTGGTGCGTCCCCACTGTCAGCCTCTCACGTACAGTCATCTTCCGATGACTCTTGGTTGTTGACCACATTGACCACACCATGCCGAGCACACCCAGACTGGAACGACCCGGAGATTGGGAAGACGGGGCAGTGGAGTCGTAGATGGAGAGTACTGGGAAACTTCACTGGTTCGGGTGCGCAGCAGGATAGCCGCGGTGCCGCCCACGGGAGACAGGAGCAAGAACAGAGGTTGAAGAAGGAGCACGGCTGTTGGATTAACATCCAACGGTCCAGCTGCTAGAATCATTTGTTGATTAAGTTGACCAAGCCGTGCGTACACGTCCGCTTAGTAGGCCCACAAGTCAGTCACTAAATCTGACGGGTCCCAGCTGTCAACGGGATGAATAATTCTTTTCACAAAACAAGGAGGCACTTCCTTCCGTGCGAAGATACAGCCGTTGGGTCCCAGCTATCAGGTGGAGGAAACATTTTTTTTCAGCTTAATAAGGAGGAACTTTCCTTGCGTGCGACCATGGACCTCGTGGGTCCCAGCCGTCAGGCTCTCCATGTACAGTCCTCTTCCGACGACTCTTGTTTGTTGACCACGCCGCACCGAACACAACGAGGCGGTGGACGACGGCGAGGCCCCGGACGAGAACGAATCGGAGATGGGAAAACGCGGAAGTGGAGTCGTAGATTGAGAGGAGGAGAAGGGTTATAACTATTTCTGTTGCAATTCATATCAAACTCAGGTTCACAGGACACGTTCATATTCATAGCCAGCATTCACTATCAACAACTCAAAAGATTCATATATACACAAGCTCAGCATATCTATGCATCCAAATGATTGATAGATCACACGACAATATTCATACATAATTCACAAAAATATTCAGATATACACATGTTCAGTATGTTTATGCATCCAAATGATTCAGATCACAGCCAATATGATCCATGGACGAACTTTAATTACCTAGGGTATAGACTGGTAAATGGTGTTCAATCAGAGGTACTTCTTGCTAAAATTAGTTCTTGTACGAGTAAACTTTCGAGTACATAAGAGGCAGCACAGACAATCTGAACTTTACTTGTAGGTTTATCCTCAAATAGTGGCCTCGTGCCGTGGGAGGTTTGAGCAACTTGGCCACTACTTTAATCCAATTAGTTTACTGTCTCATCTTGGTCCTGTATCTCGCCAAAATTCTATATTGCAGACGAGAAAGGAGGCGGTTGAGAAAATGAACCACCCAAATTTTTTGTGCAGTTCAACTGAAATGGAGCATCCTTGGCGTGCAGACTGATTAAGTGCCAGATGAATATACGCGTCAACCAACTTGTCTGGAATCTTTAGACTCCATGCCATATAGTTCGCTACCATATGTGCCGATAACCAAAAGGCACAAGTTGGGACCAAAGACTGGACTGCGTTTTTCTGGTCTATGCACCAAGCAATATTTTTGGCGTTCACTCTCCTAATACTTGGAGTTTGACAATTGGTTGACGTCCGTTGATACTTGAATGAATATAGGCACTTCTTGTCAACATCGATGCTTGTCTGAGTGAACTTTGGAGTACATAGCAGCAGCATAAGTACCTGTCCATCTGATCATTTTGTGCAATTCTACTGACATCACCTGATGTAATGATTTGCCTGCGAGTTCAGGCTCCAAATTACTCCTTTATGAAATCGGCAAACAGTAGTACAATACCAAATTACCAATACATATGACAGGCATAATAATCAGGATAAAGACCAGTACCAACCTGTGTGAGGTAGCATATCAATTGTTATTTCCTTTGACTGGAAGCCGAGATAAGCCAAGCGACTGACAGCAAAGGAAGAAAGCAAGCGGAGATTAGAGACTGACAGGAAAGGACGGAAGCTGTCGAGGCAATGAAGCACCCAAAGTTTTTGTGCAGTTCCACCAAAATCGAGCATCCCTGTTGGCACATATATTGAGAGAGTGAGATTACTGTAATAGTGGGACTAGTTGATGAAACATACACTAACAAATAGAAGCACCCTCATTATCTTAATGGGTAAAGTTAGCAACATAGTTGTCTTGCTTAAAGAGAGGTATTAGTTTATTTAATCTGTGCCAATTAGCTCAACTCAACACTCAAAGCATTGCCATTTATCATAGGTTGCAAAACTTAAAAGTGCAAAGATAAAGGAGTTTCTCATGACAGTAGCACGATACAAATAGAGATGATAGCAAACTAATATGGATGAAGGCCTTAGGCCCGTACCAACCTGAGAAAAAAAGCTTATTCATGTAGTCCCATAAGAGATGATAAAGCACTCACTGGAATCACACAATAGTATATATTTTTGTGCACTTCAAATGTATGGTTGAAATCACTCTTGTTTACCAGTGCTGAGATTATATCGAAAGATTATCAAGAACTTCCAGCAGAGTTAAAGCACTGACTGGGATACAGTTCATTGTATTGTCTTGTGTAGTTCCACTAAAATGTAAGGTAGTCGTTGCCGGAGCCCTTGAATAGCCTCGACTAAGGCCTCTGGCTTCAGCAAGATCGCCTTGGCACTGTTTATTCTTCTTCTTCTTCCTCTTCATGCTCTGTTTCTCTTTCTCCTCACCAGTTGGTGAAACCAAGTACATGATTGGCCTTCTAATTCAGAATTGGTTTTGTCAGTGAGGGAGTACAAGTGTACTAGTAAAAAACAACATTATTTTCTCATGGCAGTCGGAAAATAGAGATGAACACATGCATTAAATATCATTCTTACCTAAAGGAAGGTTATGGCGCCAATATGGATGATGAGGATTGGAACACAGATCTCCCTTTGTGCAGTTCCACCAAAATGAACCAACTGCTCCATCTGACAGTCCAGTTAAACAGCACAAAAGTCACTTCTTTTAAGAAGAGTTTTGTGCAGTGCACCAAAAGGTCACAACAGCAACCAGGTGAATTGGATATCCCTGTTTGCACAAAAAGGCACAGAGGAAACAGTCAGAGTCTCAAACAATTACAGGCAAAAACATTTGGCTAAACTTGTCAGAGTCCCAAATAATTACAGGCAAAAACAGTGGCATGGCTTCATTTTTACCAGGGACATTATATTAAGAACAACTATGGCTGCGTTCGGTTCACAGGTTTGGTGCAGGATTTTCGTAGGAACACAATTCCTATGGTCTTCTTTCCCGTCCAACCGTTCAGAACACGAGAAAGGTGAATAATGTTTCATAGGAAAGCTGGTCTGGTAGTACTGATTCTATTGGATTAGAAACATCCACACGCTGCTCATTTTTTGGGCGGAAGCCTGAGGCAGGCGCTCGTTGCCATGCGTTAGACATGTTGTTGTGCTGTGTTTGCCGGAATAAAAAAAATAAACCTATGTGTGGTACGTGAGGTGAGGACAAGAGTAGTCACTGTGCAGCTGAATAACCAAATAGCATCTCCTACTTCCAAGCATGCTACTCTAAAAAAACAAATCTGTACATTTCGTAGTCCATCCGAACACATTCTCTTGAGAGTTTTCTCCGGTTCGATGTTCCATAGTTTTATACCTACATTCCTTTCCTATTCCTCTATTTTCATCAAGACCTATGTTTCCTGCCCCTTTATTCCAACCGGAGCCTAAATATTTGGTATAAGGGCATGGGACAGTGGGTGCACCAGCAGTATAGCACCATGTACGTAAACAAGGGCATAAAGTGGTGATTCATAGTTTGTTGCCCCGAGAAACAAACACCCAAGAAACATATCTGGGTTGGTCCCATTTTTGTTCACTCTAGCCACCTACTCCTATGTGTGGATAACAAATCTAGTCCTAGTCATACCACTGTGTACAGCGTTACCCCTATATTTCCCTTTTCGACCAAGAGACCGGTTGGATGACCAGTCTATACTACTTTCATCCCCTTTCCTTCCTGTTTGTACCAAGTCCGATGTACATACTAAATTCCCCCACCCCCACTTTATCTCAATGACAAGTATTTTCGGATGGAGGGAGTACAAGATTCGACTCCATGAAGTAGCTTTACCTCTAACAATAGAAGAAAAAAAATAGGTGACGTTGGACTATCCGATCGAGAGGGGCTGAGAGGCAGAAAATGATGCACATGCAGCGACGTAGCGAGCTGGGGAAGTAGAGCTAAGGCGGTTTCGAATGAAGATATACCTGAAGGTCGTCGGGATGTGGATAGGTGGGCGGCGGGAGGCCGGATCCGCCCACAGGCAACGACGAAGGGATCGGAGGACCTCCCGCAACTGCGCTCGGCCAGAGATAACGGTGCAGCCGGCAGTGGGTCTCCTCCCTCGCTGTCGACGACGGCCTAAACGTTGCCCCTCCTCCCCTTCACCGGCGGAGGGGGATACATCCAGATCTGTAACCAGCGGTGAGGATAGAAAGCCAGTGTTTTTTGAAGGGAGAAAGACAGTGTTACTACCCCTATCTTGTTTAGATCTGGAGAGGATGAGAGTGTGTGAATAGAGCAGCCCTAGCAAGCAAGGGCGGAGGCTCCGACCTATATATAAGTAGTGGGGTAGTTTTCCTTTTTCACTCCATCAAAACAATTGTTTAAAATTGTGTACTACTACATGCCAGGTCACCGTTTTTTAGTTGTTGATTGTTTTTTGAGATAGCTACCCGCTTGTTCCAACTGGTGTTACGGTGTGCCAGGTCGCACTTTGTATCGTTCAATTCTGGTACTACAAGTCCCTCCATTAAATGAACAACCACCCCCTCATAAAAATTGTGAACAAGCCCACGGCTAAAATTAGCGGGAACGTGGGTTGCCCCAACATGCATTATTATTTATATTTTCTACTCCCTCCATTCCTAAATATAAGTATTTTTTATTAGCCACACCTAAGACAATAATTTTTTTATTAGTAGTGAACCGCACATGTCATAGACACAAAAGTTATGGCAAGATTCCCTTAGGCAAGCCAAAGTGTGTCTAACAATTTGAGCAACTCAGGTTAGGCAAGTGTGGCAAGTGTCGGAAAAATAATGTGGCAACATAAGACAAACATAGTCACAATCCAAACAGCCCCGTGATTTTTTGTGACATGCATGAAAATTTAGTTAGTTAAATTTATAGTCAAAATTTGGCAAGGTGCATCAAATCAACACATGCAAGTATCAAAAGGAAAGTCACGGCATGCATGCATGCGTTGTACTCCCTCCGTTTCCAAATATAAATCTTTTTAGAGATTGCAACAACTGACTACTCCCTCCGTTCCTGAATGTAAGTCTTTTTAGGGATTCAACTACAAATTACATACAGATATATATAGACATATTTTAGAGTGTAGATTCACTCATTTTGTTTCGTATGTAGTTCATAGTGAAATCTCTAAAAAGACTTATATTTTGGAACGGAGGGAGTACATACGAAGCAGAATATGTCTACTCCTACATATGAAGTAGCCCATTTGAAATGTGTAAAAAGACTTTTATCGAGTGCAATGCTTTGATGTGTCGCGTCAACTCGTACAAGACCGAGAAATTTGATTACTACGACGCCCTCTCCCTCGCGGACTGAGCTCCGGTGCCTTAACTGCACCTGCCTTTGGCTGCATGACAGGTGGGCCAACCACCTGTTGGGCCCACCTGTCATGGATGCAAAGGCAGGAGCAGTAAGTAGAATCTTTCGCTACACGCTATCCTCCCGCACGAGGTGGACGGACATGCAGCAGTGGATTCGATACTGTAGAAGTAGGAGTAACATCATTGTTCGTCTTCTCGAAGAGGTGAAGAGCCAAGTGCAAACCAAACGTTGCAGTTGCGAACACTCACGTGGTGCGGTTCCTTGG
This sequence comes from Triticum dicoccoides, assembly GCF_002162155.2. NCBI lineage: Eukaryota > Viridiplantae > Streptophyta > Magnoliopsida > Poales > Poaceae > Triticum > Triticum dicoccoides. The sequence goes on from NC_041383.1 coordinate 38,333,005, forward strand.
AGTACTAGCCAGGCTCTTGCATGAGACAAAATTGCTATTGTTTAGCAATTAAACTCCATTATCCATTGGTTGATACTCATTCTGCATAGGTCCACGCACTTAGCACCGTTTCCTCCTGGGGTCACCAATGTTTATTTGCTAATTAATAGCACTCCATGCAATGAACTAGCCATTGCAAGTCATTAAAAGCATGCACATCTCTCATCTCTTATCGGTTGATACGTATGTCAAGAAACAAGAAACAAGGTAGAAGTTAATGCATCGCTCCTAAGTGTTCTGGGACTATTTGGTTTTTGTAAGATGACTTAGACACCTAGACGGAGGGAGTAGTACTCCCTCCGTCCAGGTGTATAGGGCATTTAAGAAGGTGCAGCGCGACCTAGGTGCGTATGGATTGGACAGAGAAAATTAATTAGCGCGTGTTTATATGTGAATTCATTGCACTGTTTGGGGGCAATGCACTTGGGCAGCCAACCATGGAGCCTGGCCGTTTGCATGCGCGTACGATAATTATGTCTTGTGGGTTGCATGCACGGCCGTTTGCAATGACTAGCCTATGTATGTGCCTTGCTATGTGTACTGGACACAAAATTAATTACTCCACACCGGACTAGCTAAATGTAGTGACTTATATTATTGTAATTCCTGGATTTGGTTAGATGCCTAATGCACCTGGACGGAGGGAGTATAGACCTGTAAACCAGAAAGGAGTATTTCCCTTTCTAGAGATTTCAACAAGTGACTAGACTTCGGCTCAAAAAAAAACAAGTGACTAGACTACACCGTGTGCAGTACCCCCTCCCTTCCGGTTTATAGGGATCAAATCTCAAATCTCATGAAGCAAGGCATTTTGCTATTGGAGGAATGTATCTCGTACTTTACAAAACTACCCTAATTAAACTCATGAATTAATTACGTAGTTCTCTCGTTTTCCTCTCCGCCTTGGTCGCAGTGCACAATATTGAGCACTCCTATATGACTAGCCGCTCTATCTACATGTGGGACATTTCAAAGCATCCGGGCCCGTGTGCCATCCACCAAATCACAGCGAGGTGCTACAGTCGAGACTCACTTGTTACCCCGGTGTGACAAAACCCACACCTTTACTAGCAGTGGTAAGGTGGCCTCCAAGTTGGACTGGATGAAGCAACCATCATTTCATTGGAACGCTCGTTCAAGCCCTTTCTTCCCTTTCTTGAAGAAAACCTCACTGCAGGCTACTCACTTCTGCCATTTTTCTTCTCTACCAACGGAGGAAAGGTGGGCGAATCAGTTATACTGCTATATTTTCATTCCAATAATCTTCTTTTTGCGAAGCACCGACCGATTCTCACATCCTATTATTTTCCTATTTTCATTGCGATTGTTGTTTCCTTTCGATTGCTTTTTTTTGTTAGTTCATTGATGGATCCTGGAGCACTAGGCAAAGAGTTGCCGGCGGACAACCCACTGGAGACAGCGATCTCCAGGAAGTGAGCACCGACCAACGAGTTGAACATGTTGGCGGGCCAACCCATGGAGACGAAGAACTCCAAGAAACAAGCACTGGCCAAAGAGTTGAGGACGTTGGCAGACGAACTCCTCAAAGAAAGTTGGAAGAATAGCAAGGGCCCCACCGTGCCTACCCTAGGAACTCTGATTGCCACCTATGTGAGGCTCAAGACCGAGTTTGAGGAGATAGTCGCCTTTGAGAAGCAGTATTCCCCTGCCAAGGTGATGGCCCCCGGAGGGATGAGATCCCCCAGTGAGCTGCACAAGGTAAAAAGTAATGGCTTATTACCATAGTTGTGGTTTTTGATTATTTGCAATGTGCTTGCTTTTTGATTATATGCAATGTGCTTGCTAATATGTTAGGGTTGTGCAGGTGCCAGTGGTTGTCCTTGATGATTCCGATGTCGTGGCCCGTCCTGTTGGCATCGCCCCGGAGATCGATTCCGATGCCGCTGTCCATCCTGTGGACATCGCCCCAGAGATCGATTCCGATGTCGGGGTCAGTCCTGTGGACATCGCCCCAGAAATCGATTCCCATGCCGCTGTCCGTGCTGTGGTCATTGCCCGAGAGATCGATAACAAGAAATAGTTGGTCGCGCTAATCCTTCAGGGTAGTTTGCATTGCCCTGTGTTTAATTACTAGAACGATGCGTGTTATCAAACCATCTTAGGGCTAGTGCACTGTCTTGTGTGGGCGGATCTTGCTACTTTTGTTTAATAGTGAATCATGCGATGAATCATGCGAACCCTCTCCGAGTTATGGAAACAGATGTATCCTTACCAGCTTTTGATGTAATATATGGCATGCTTAGATGTAAGTTTGAACTGTTTATCATATCAACAGGGCTTGTTTGATGATTCTTGGTGTTAGTAGGCTAGCTACTGTGCGAGCTATAGTTCTTGCAAAACACTCACCGAAGAGAAACGTTGGGGCTGATGAGCTCGTGGTACGCTTATACTTATCCCTCGTCGATCGACCAATAGCCCTAGCTCCTAAAATTGTAGGCTTAGCGATCGATCAGACAATAGTCGACATACACTCAGGCCTCATTTGGTTCATAGGGTAGGAAAATCATAGCAAAAGTACAGAGAACGTGCAACACAAAATCCTAGCAGTGCAGAGACGTACTCCCTCCGTTCCAAAATAGATGACCTAGGCGGGCTAGTTTGGCCTAATGGGTTTCAGTGATATGACGTGGTACAGTGCCGTCCAGTCTTCGCGTGTGGTAGTAGTATTGTGGGTACAGTAAGTTTTCTTGAAGAAGCGGAATTCAACGAAGTCATGATGGTTCCTTTGTCCGAACAACTTTCAGTGGGAAAGGTTGGGCCTGCGATACGATCGGGGTAGACCAGGATAATTTTGTGCATGGCAGGTGGACCAGGATGGTCGACGTCCCACATGTCGGCGAATGAAAGTATTCTTTTCGATATAGAGGACAAGCAACGAGTATTCATTGTTTATTTTCAATGAAAGCCATTTTCTCCACTATTACTCCTTGACTTTGTCAATGCCTCTCTCTCCTCCACATAAGCGGGGACTACTTGCTGTGCATGCAGCGGGCAACTGGCATCTTGAGGGGCCAGGGCGGTGAGAGCGGGCTCCGGAAGCGGTCCGGACTCCAGCATGGCCCACCTCACATTATCACCGTATATTTCTTGGAGTCCGTGCGTAGCGGGCGGGTGATCTCTTCTCCCTCCCCCGTTTCTCTCTTCTCAGCCGACGCCCGCCGAGCGATTAGATTTCGGGCATCGACGGTTTATTCTTTTCTGAGGAATCGACGGTTTATTCAATTATGGTCCCACATGTCAGTGAAATTGCAAGACAACGCGTGTCCCCTCTGGTGAGCGGCGTGCGAGATGGACTGTTAGGGTTGCGACGCGTACGAGTCGTAAGTGTGCCGCATTTTCCTTTAGAACTTGCGAAGCGTAACATTTTCGCGCGATCGGTCGATAGAAATCCAGAACAGAATGACGAGGGTGGTGCTTTCCCGCTTGTTAGGCGGGGTAGTTTGAGTGATATGACGTTCTGATAACCCACAAGTATAGGGGATCGCAACATATTTCGAGGGTAGAGTATTCAACCCAAATTTATTGATTCGACACAAGGGGAGCCAAAGAATATTCTTGAGTATTAACAGTTGAGTTGTCAATTCAACCACACCTGGATAACTTAGTATCTGCAACAAAGTATTTAGTAGAAAAAGTGGTATGATAATAATGGTAACAGTAGTAACAGTAAAGATAAATGTTTTTGGGTTTTTCTAGTAGTTGTAACAGTAGCAACGGAAAAGTAAATAAGCGAAGAACAATATATGAAAAGCTCGTACGCAATGGATCAGTGATGGATAATTATGCCGGATGCGACTCCTCATGCAATAGTTATAACATAGGTTGATATAGAACTAGCTCCAGTTCATCAATGTAATGTAGGCATGTATTCCGTAAATAGTCATACGTGCTTATGGAAAAGAACTTGCATGACATCTTTTGTCCTACCCTCCCGTGGCAGCGGGGTCCTAGCGGAAACTAAGGGATATTAAGGCCTCCTTTTAATAGAGAACCGGACCAAAGCATCAACACATGGTGAATACATGAACTCCTCAAACTACGGCCATCACCGAGAAGTATCCCGATTATTGTCACATCGGGGTTGTCGGATCATAACACATAATAGGTAACTATAGACTTGCAAGATAGGATCAAGAACACACATATATTCATGAAAACATAATAGGTTCAGATCTGAAATCATGGCACTCTGGCCCTAGTGACAAGCATTAAGCATAGCAAAGTCATAGCAACATCAATCTCATAACATAGTGGATAGTAGGGATCAAACCCTAACAAAACTAACTTAATTACATGGTAAATCTCATCCAACCCATCACCGTCCAGCAAGCCTACGATGGAATTACTCACGCACGGCGGTGAGCATCATGAAATTGGTGATGGAGGATGGTTGATGATGACGACGCCAACGAATCCCCCTCTCTGGAGCCCCAAATAGACTCCAGATCAGCCCTCCCGAGAGAGATTAGGGCTTGGCGGCGGCTCCGTGTCGTAAAACGCGATGAGACTTTCTCTCTGATTTTTTTCTCCGTGAGACGGAAGATATAGAGTTGGAATTGAGGTCGGTGGAGGTCCAGGGGGCCCACAAGATAGGGGGGCGCGCCCTACAGGGGGGGGGCGCCCCCCTATCTCGTGGACAGTCCCTGGGCCCCCTGGTGTATTTCTTTCACCCAGAAATTCTTATTAATTCCAAAAAGTGCCTCCGTGGATTTGCAGGTCATTCCGAGAACTTTTCTTTTCTACACATAAAATAACATCATGGCAGTTCTGCTGAAAATAGCGTCAGTCTGGGTTAGTTTCATTCAAATCATGCAAGTTAGAGTCCAAAACAAGGGCAAAAGTGTTTGGAAAAATAGATACGTTGGAGACGTATCAACTCCCCCAAGCTTAAACCTTTGCTTGTCCTCAAGCAATTCAGTTCATAAACTGGAAGTGATAAAGAAAAACTTTTACAAACTCTATTTGCTCTTGTTGTTGTAAACATGAAAAGCCAGCATTCAAGTTTCAACAAATATTATGAAATAACCATACTCACAATAACACTTGGCTCTCACAATTACTCATATCAATAGCATAATCAGCTAGCGAGCAATAATAATAAAACTCGGATGACAACACTTTATCAAAACAATCATAACATGATATAACAAAATGGTATCTCTCTAGCCCTTTCTGAAACCGCAAAACATAAATGTAGAGCACAATACGAACCAATAATAATGAACCAATAATAATGAACATAAACATTGTAATTCATGGTACAAGAGATCCAGTCAAGTCTACACAATATGAACCAATAATAATGAACGCAAATGACAATGTTCTCTCCAGCAGGTGCTTTTAATAAGAAGGTGATGACTCAATCATAAAAGTAAATAGATAGGCCCTTCACAGAGGGAAGCAGGGATTTGTAGAGGTGCCAGAGCTCAATTTTAAAATAGAGATTGAATAACATTTTGAGCGGCATACTTTCGCTGTCAATGCAACACCTATGAGATGGCTGTATCTTCCATACTACATGCATTATAGGCAGTTCCCAAACAGAATGATAAAGGTTTATACTCCCCCAACCACCAACAAGCATCAATCCATGGCTTGCTCGAAACAACGAGTGCCTCCAACATACAACAACCTTGGGGGAGTTTTGTTTAATTATTTTGATTTGCTTTGATCTTTTGGATCATGGGACTGGGCATCCCGGTTACCGGCCCTTTCTCGTGAATGAGGAGCGGAGTCCACTCCTCTTTAGAATAACGCACCTAGCATGGAAGATATAGGCAGCCCTAGTTGTAACATGAGTTGCTCGAGCATACAAAACAGAATTTCATTTGAAGGTTTGGAGTTTGGCACATACAAATTTACTTGGAACGGCAGGTAGATACCGCATATAGGTAGGTATAGTGGACTCATATGGAACAACTTTGGGGTTTAAGGAGTTTGGATGCACAAGCAATATTCCCGCTTAGTACATGTGAAGGCTAGCAAAAGACTGGGAAGTGACCAACTGAGAGAGCGACAACAGTCGTAAGCATGCGTTAAAATTAATTCACACCGAGTATAAGCATGAGTAGGATATAATCCACCATGAACATAAATATCGTGAAGGCTATGTTGATTTGATTCAACGACATGCGTGAACATGTGCCAAGTCGAGTCACTCGATTCATTCAAAGGAGGATACCATCCCATCATACCACATCATAATCATTCTAATAGCATGTTGGCACGCAAGGTAAACCATTATAACTCATTGCTAATCAAGCATGGCACAAGTAACTATAATCTCCAAATGTCGTTGCAAATATGTTTACTTCATAATAGCTGACTCAGGAACGATGAACTCATCATATTTACAAAAACAAGAGAGGTCGAGTTCATACCAGCTTTTCTCATCAAAATAAGTCCATCATATATCGTCATTATTGCCTTTGACTTGCACGACCGAACGATGTGTATAATAATAAGAGTGTACATGCATTGGACTAAGCTGGAATCTGCAAGCATTCAACTCAAGAGAGAAGACAAGTAATATGGGCTCTAAATTAGATAAACAATCATGCATATAAGAGCCACTAAGCATTTTCAATATGTTCTTCTCGACCCCCAAAGGAAAGAAAAGAAAATAAAACTATTTACATGGGAAAGCTCCCAACAAGAAAAAGAAGAACGAGAAATCTTTTTGGGTTTTCATTTTAATTCCTACTACAGGCAAGGAAATTAAATTAACTATTTTTTTTGTTTTTTCTCAAGGTTTATCAAACACACAAGAAGAAAACTAGAAAAAGGAATTTAAACTAGCATGGATAATACAATGAAAGAGTATGAGCACCGACGACTAGTGTGTGAACATGAATGTAAAGTTGGTGAGAAATATGTACTCCCCCAAGCTTAGGCTTTTGGCCTAAGTTGGCTTAATACCAAGGATCGCCTGGCTGATATCCATAAATGAAACCGGGGTTGTGCTGAGATGCAGTGGCAACCGCCTCCTGAGCTACAGCGTGTTGGCGAGCTGCCTCCACTCCCCTCTCGTATCCAGCTGCTTCCTCTCTGGTGACAACATAACTTCCTTTTGCCTGATAATCAAAAAGGTAGGGAGCAAGAAGAGTAAGAGGGACGGCGTTGCGTCTGTCATAGATTAGTCGATAATGGAGGAATTGTTCATTCCTCTCAAGAAAATGATGACTAAACATAGCTTCTTTATCCAAATAAACAGGAGGTATTATCATATCTCTTTTTCGTGGGGCTATACCAAGAAAATTAGCCACACAGGTTGCATAAATTCCTCCAAAGAAATTTCCCTTTCTACTATTATTCTACAACCTACGTGCAACTATTGCCCCCAAGTTATAAACTTTAAAATCGAACACCGCACTCTTGAGGATACTTAGATCAGGTACACACATGTGACATGCTTCATCCTTACCGTTAGTACATCTACCAATAAAGAGAGCCAAATAATGTATAGCAGGAAAATGAATGCTCCCTATGGTAGCTTGTGCTATGTCCCTAGATTCTCCCACAATAATACTAGCAAGAAAATCTCTAAATTCAGATTTGTGAGGATCATTAATATTACCCCACTGCGGGAGTTTGCAAGAAGTTGGAAAATCCTCTAAGTCCATGGTGTAAGATGTATCATAAATATCAAATAAGACACTAGGAGAATTACGCGTACAGTTATATTTAAACCTCCGCACAAAGGAATCAGTCAATTGATAGTACCGAGGACACTTATCTTGTAAGAAGTCCTCCAGCTCAGCATTACGCACATATGTGTCAAATTCCTCCTTGAAGCCTGCTTCGACCATAAAATCATCGGATGGCTACTCACAAGCCCGTACATATGCATCCCTCGGCAATTCAACGTCTTGCTCCCGTATAGCAATCCTTGGCCCTTTCTTTGCCGAGGAACCACCTTGGTACATTCTCCTAAGCATATTTCTTTTTCTGAAAATTTCTGAAATTTTAGTAACTTCAAAAAAATAAAAGTGCATAAAACCAAACAAGATTGATAGCAACTACTCCTACAAGTGCCTAGAGCAAATATCATGCATTAGAATTACTAATTGGACCAATGGAGGAGTCACATACCAAGCTCAAGAACATGGTTGATGATGCCGACAGCGATGAATCCCCCTCTCCGGAGCCCCGAACGGACTCCAGATCAGCCCTCCCGAGAGAAATTAGGGCTTGGCGGCGGCTCCGTGTCGTAAAACATGATGAAACTTTCTCTCTGATTTTTTTCTCCGCGAGACAGAAGATATAGAGTTGGAGTTCAGGTGGGTGGAGGTCCAGGGGGCCCACGATTATAGGAGGGCACGCCCACAGGGGGGCGGGCCCCCCTGTCTCGTGGACAGGCCCTGGGCCCCTTGGTGTATTTCTTTATCCCAGAAATTCTTATTAATTCCAAAAAGTGCCTTCGTGGATTTGCAGGTCATTCCGAGAACTTTTCTTTTCTACACATAAAACAACATCATGGCAGTTCTGATGAAAACAGCGTCACTCCGGGTTAGTTTCATTCAAATCATGCAAGTTAGAGTTCAAAACAAGGGCAAAAGTGTTTGGAAAAGTAGATACGTTGGAGACGTATCACGTGCTACAGTGCCGTCCACTTGCTCCATTTTTATGTAAGCAAGAGTTTACACTCTTACGCGGGAGGAGTGCGAAACACCGCGGATCTGATTTTGATCGAGGGATAACTGTTCCCTGCCAAATAATGGAGGATTGTTAGCAATTATAGCATGATAGTTAGGGCATCTCCAGCGCTGGCCCACAAATTTACACTGGCATCTGTCCGAGGACACTGATGGATGCCATCCGATGCTGCCTGCATACCTTTCGACAAATATATGACCTAACCGGACGAAATTAGTGCAAACAAAGCAAATTTCAAATTAACCGGATGAAATTCATTACATTTCGAAAACTTTTCCTACAAATTGGACGAAATTCATTACATATTTCGCACAAACTGTACTAAACCTACTGTAAACCTAATCTAAACGATCGCCGGCACCCAACCACCATGTCCGACCATGAACCCGAGAAAGCTGGCCATTGCCTTTGCCTCCTCCTCATCTGCCTTGATAACCTCCTCCTTCGGCTGGAGCACAAGGTTATGAAGATTTCCTCCTCCGCGTCGCCGTCAAGCGGCTAATCGGCCGCCGATATTTACCCCACCAAGCTTGGCGTCGACTGAGTGGAGTAGCGGTGGCCTTCCCGGGACTAGAGCGGCGGCAACTGAGGGAGTCCTCGATAAGGGGTTATCCGGACAGCCGGACTATATACATCGTCCGGACTATTGAAGCGTGAAGATACAAGACTCAAGACTTCGGCCCGTGTCCGGATGGGACTCTCCTTGGCGTGGAAGACAAGCTTGGCAATCCAGATATTATGTTCCTTCCTTGCAACCGACTCCATGTAAACCCTAGCTCTCCGGTGTCTATATAAACCGGAGAGGATGGTCCTTAGAAGGCCGATCACAATTACAATCATACCATCATAGGCTAGCTCTTAGGGTTTAGCCTCTATGATCTCGTGGTAGATCTACTCTTGTACTACACATATCTTCAATATTAATGAAGAAGGAAGTAGGGTTTTACCTCCATCGAGAGGGCCCGAACCTGGGTAAACATTGTGTCCCTTGCTTCCTATTACCATCAGCCTAACACGCACAGATCGGGACCCCCTACCCGAGATCCGCCGGTTTTGACACCGACATTGCTGCTTTCATTGAGAGTTCCTCTGTGTTGTCGCTTCGAGGCTTGATGGCGTCTTCAATCGTCAACAACACGGTCCAGGGTGAGACTTTTCTCCCCGGACAGATCGTTGTGTTCAGCGGTGACTTCAACAGACTGGTCGGCTGCCGGATCCTTGTATACATGCGCACATGTACGGCGCAGCCATTAGTATATGATCCCCCGTTTGCCGCCAATGGCGGGCAACCAGAGTCTCAGGGGCTACTATCTATAGGGAGCACACCTAGCGTGTGCTTCATAACCAAAAAATTGTGCATTTTTTACTACATACCTCAAAGCCTTTGAGCAGGATTGTAAATGCCTCATTCAAACCGCTTGTAGCGGACGAAATCTTCGTGAGCACCATACTCATTAAAGAACGGTGCTCCTCCAAGAGCGCGGCCTGCTCCAGAAGGCCCGTTAGTACGTCCGGCCGGACATTGAACTGTGCTGGACCCTTCTCATCGCCCCCCGTAGGAGCCAAACGCTCCGGGCTCAGGGCGACTGACGTGTTAGCCTCCGGCTTCGGCAAGTCCGAACTCCTCCGTGACGACACCTCAGTGTCGCCCGTCTCGTGAGGCGGAGAGGGGGGTGGAGTCTCACTCTCCATCATCTCCAAAAGAAGATCCTCCGAAGACGAACTGTGTTGAGAAGAGCTCCTCGCCGGATTGCAAAAGACGAAGTCTCGGTTATGGATCTCGGAGAAACACCAAACCTTTGAATTAATGAGTAACTTACGGCTCAGTGGAGGGCTGGCCCGTTGGTGGGCACGACGCGGTGAGGGTGCCCGTCGCGGCAGAGCCCCCTGGTGATACCTTCTTCCCTTGCTTGGGCGTCTCCGCCTCCGAATCTTCAGAGGCGGCCCTCTTCTTCCCACGTGGGGAGGAGGCTTTGACCTACCCCTCCTGACTATCCTCCATAGGAGAGGTAGCGATTCCCCCGGTCTGGATCCGTGGTGTGTGAAGTTCGGATTCACCACCCTTTCCTTCGCCTTTCCCTGAGGGGATTTTGCTGAGCACCCGGCCAAGCATCTTGGCAATGGTTGGACCAGGCGAGCCTTCAAGAAGTGGCGCCGGACACCTGATTCTCTCCGCCTTGTTGAGCCATTCCTGGCCACGGAGGGGTTTTCAGGATAATAGTTATGATAAATATAAATGAAGTGTCCGGCTTTAAGGTTACTTACTTGGGCATCTAGGCGATTGCAGCTTAGGCCCGCATCCTCAATGGTGTCCGGACACTTTACCTGTGGTCTGAAGAATAATTTACACATTCCTTCAAGCTTCAGGCCGAAGAAGTGCTTAATAGTCTGCCGACCCTGCGGATTAAACTCCCACATCGGGAGAGGCCGTCGTTTACACGACAACATCCGCTGGATTAACATCACTTGCATTATGCTGACAAGATTTATGTCCCTCTCAATAAGCTCCCGGATACGATTCTGCAGTTCTGGTACATCGCCAGCGGGCCCATAATTCCATCCTACATTGGTCCAAGACGCTAACTGTGAGGGAGGGCCTGAGCGGAACTCAGGGGCGGCTACCGACTTTGTGCCTCTGGGAGCTGTGACATAAAACCACCTCCGTTGCCACACATCGGATACTTCCAGAAAAGAACCCTCTAGCCATGGGGCATCGGCGTTCTTGCTTATTATGGCACCTCCGCACTCCGCATGTCGCCCCTCGATCATCTTCGGCTTCACGTTGAAGGTCTTGAGCCATAAGCCTAAGTGTGGGTTGACATGGAGAAAAGCCTCGCACACAATAATGAACGATGAGATATGGAGGAGGGCGTATGGAGCCAGATCATGGAAATCCAAGCCATAGTAGAACATGAGCCCCCTCACAAAGGGGTCAAGGGTGAGGCCTAGGCCTCGGAGGAAGTGAGGGACAAACACGACGCTCTCGTCGGGCTTCGGCGTGGGGATGAATTTCCATGGAGCAGGAAGCCTGTGCTGGATATCGGCGTTCAGGTATCCGACCTCCCTAAGCTTAGCGATATTGATGTAGGGTGGAACCCTATGTGGAGGATTTTTCACGTTTGGAGGGATCCTACGGAGAATCACGAAGAACACACGGAAGCACAAAGGAACAACACGGGGAAAACGAGAGGGAGAATCACTAAACCGACATAGAATCAATCACACGAGTGCTAGATCACCGACAACATAGAGTAACATAAGATCCACGATCAACTAAGGTAAGGATACATAGGAACAGTTCTTCTCCGCACGGAGGTCTTGATGGTATTCCCTAGAAAGGGGTCTTGAATCCGCTTGGGGGATCTTCTCCGAAGAGGTCCTGAGCTCCGAGGAGAAGTAGCCAAGTGGATGAGCAAGGCTCTCACACAAAATATGAGCTAAACTTATGCTACCCGTACCAGGAGGTGGGGGCGTCCTATTTATAGTCTTAGTGCAAATGGAAGTCAAAACGAAGGGGTACAAGGGCTCCAGCCCGCAGGTTCGGTCACTCAGGAGTCAGACATCCGGAAGGCGTCGGACGTCCGGAGGCTCGGGACGGTTCGGTCGTCCGGGCTCGCTCGGACGTCCGCTGTTTCAGCTCTGGTGTAGGCGCGTCAGTCGTCCGTAGATGGTCGGACGTCCGAAGCTTCTGGAGGGGCCGGACGTCCGGAGGCCGTCGGTCATCCGTAGATTTGGCTCGGGTGTTGGTCATCCGGTTGTCCGGAGCGTCCCGGACGTCCGTAGATTCGGTTCGGGTGGCCTGGTACCGGATGTCCGGAGGGTCTGGTCGTCCGTGTCCTAGGACTCGTCAGACGTCCGGACAGGGTCGGACGTCCGATGCCTGTAGCTTCTGTTGCAGCTCTTCTTCTTGTCCATCATGCTTGGGGTCCTCGCCGTCTTAGCTCTGGTATGTAGTTGTTCCGTGGCTCGCTTCCAGGCACCTGATAACACACAGAGTTTCCGAATGAGGTAGTAGCCATGTCTCGTGAGTAGGGATAGGAAGTTCGGAGAGGAGCGAGTTCACCTTATCTTCAATAGCCTTAGCTCGGGCTCGAGTCATGGGTCCAAGAGGTGTTGAGGGAGATGGAGGCACGTCCATGGGGATGAGCGAGGGATGCTCCGCATCATCCCCACCCCCTTGGGAGAGATCCGACCTCGGATCAAAAGGTGCATCACCATGGAAAGGTGCGAGGTCCTTGACGTTGAAGACGTCAATCACGTTGTACTTGTCTCGTGGTAGGTCGATCTTGTAGGCGTTGTCGTTGTAGCGTGCGAGAACCTTGAAAGGTCCGTCGGCGTGAGGGAGAAGCTTGGACTTGCGTTCGTTGGGGAAGCGGTCCTTGCGAAGATGTAGCCACACGAGATCACCAATGTTGAATACCATGGGTTGCTTGTTGATGTTGAGCTTGGTCTCTAGTCGTTGTACTCGACGCTCGATGGTGTGTCTTGTATCTTCATGCATCTTCTTAATGTAGCTTGCACGCGCACTTGCGTAGAGGTTGGTTCGCTCTTGTAGAGGAAGAGGTAGAATGTCCAATGGGGACAAAGGGTTGAAACCATAGATGACCTCGAAAGGGGACTTGCCGGTCGTGGAATGTCTTGCACGGTTGTAGGCGTACTCAGCGATGGGTAGACACGCCTCCCACTCCTTGATGTTCTTCTTGATCAACACACGAAGTAGAGTGGAGAGTGTACGGTTCGTCACCTCCGTTTGGCCATCGGTTTGAGGATGCTATGCCGAAGAGAACAATAACTTGATTCTGAGCTTGGCGCATAGGGTCTTCCAAAAGTAACTCAAGAACTTGACGTCACGATCCGAGACAATCGTCTTTGGCAATCCATGAAGTCACAAGATTTCCCTACAAAAGAGATTGTCAATATGTGAAGCATCGTCTATCTTGTTGCAAGGAATGAAATGTGCCATCTTAGAAAATCGGTCCTCAACAACAAAGACGGAATTCTTGCCATTTTGAGTTCTAGGCAAACCAAGTACAAAATCCATGCTAATGTCTTCCCAAGGTTGATAAGGAATGGGAAGGGGCATGTAAAGACCATGGGATTGAGATTTTGACTTAGCTTTGCGACATGTAGAGCAACGGTTGGTGAAGCGTGAGACATCACGAAACATGTTGGGCCAAAAGTAGTTCTTGGAGAGCGTGGAGAAAGTCTTGTCGCGTCCAAAGTGTCCCATTAGTCCGCCTCCATGAGCCTCTTGCAAAAGGAGCAAACGAAGAGAAGACTCGGGAATGCAAAGTTTGTTAGCTCTCATAAGATAATCATCCTTTATGTAATATCGTTCCCAAGATGTGTGTGTCAAATACTTAGCATAAGGAATAGCAAAAGAATGATCATGCTCATACAAGTCTTTTATATGCTCAAAACCAATAACATTCAACTCAAGTTGAGTGACAAGCATGCATATGCGTGAAAGTGCATCCGCAACAACATTTTCTTTACCCTTAATGTAGTTGATCACATAAGGAAAAGATTCAATGAATTCACTCCATTTGGCATGACGCTTGTTCAATTTAGTTTGACCTTTTAAGTACTTAAGTGTTTCATGATCGGTATGGATGACAAACTCATGAGGTCTAAGATAATGTTCCCAAACATGTAGCACATGCACTAAAGAATACAATTCTTTGTCATAGATGGGATAATTAAGTTGAGCACCGGAGAGTTTTTCACTGAAATAAGCAATGGCTCGTTTTTCTTGCATCAAAACTCCGCCAATTCTGGTACCACTTGCATCACAATGAACCTCAAAAGTTTTGTCAAAATTGGGCAAAGCAAGAATCGGAGCATGAGTAAGCAAAGACTTTAGCTCATCAAAAGCGGTGGATTGCAAAGATCCCCAAACAAAAGGTGCATTTTTCTTACTCAAAGCCTGTAAAGGAGCGGCAATTGTGCTAAAGTTTTTCACAAAGCGGCGGTAAAATCCTGCAAGACCAAGAAAGCTTCTCACTTGTTGCAAATTGGTGGGTTGGGGCCAAGTTTTAATTGCCTCAATCTTAGTTTCATCAACATGGACACCATTGGAAGAGACAACAAAACCCAAGAAAACCACTTTGTCAACGCCAAAAGTGCATTTTTCAAGTTCGCATAAAGGCTTTCCTTTCGGAGGGTTTGTAACACAGATTTAACATGATTAATGTGCTCTTTCATGGTTTTGCTAAACACAAGGATATCATCAAAGAAAACCACAATGAAAACTCCAATGTAAGGTCTAAGCACATGATGCATAAGACGCATGAAAGTTCCAGGTGCTTCCGACAAACCCATAGGCATCACTAACCACTCATATAAGCCAAATTTTGTTTTGAAAGCGGTTTTCCATTCATCACCTTCTTGAATGCAGATTTGATAATAGCCACTTTTAAGATCAATTTTGGAGAAAAGGTTGGCTCCGCTAAGTTCATCAAGCATATCATCTAAGCAAGGAATGGGATGCCTATAACGAACGGTAATGGCGTTTATGGTTCTACAATCGGACCACAAGCGGAAACTTCCATCGGGTTTAGGTACAAGTATAACGGGAACGGCGCATGGGCTTAAGCTTTCACGTACATGACCGTTGTCGATGAGTTGCTATACTTGCCGTTGAATCTCCTTGGTTTCTTTGGGATTGACACGGTATGGAGCTTTGTTTGGAAGTGGCGCTCCGGGGATGAGGTCGATTCGATGCTTAATGCCTCGTAGTGGAGGTAGACCCGGAGGTAGCTCATCAGGGAAAACATCTTTGAATTCCTGCAAAAGAGATTGAAACACTAAAGGTAGCTCGTGAGAGGTGTTAGTTGTTGGCTCTCCATCTTCGCACACAAGGACGAAGTGCATCACACTCGATGGGTTCTCACACACTTCTCTCAACTCACTTTTGGTGGCAAATAGGATGAGATTTTTCTCTCTAGGCGAAGAGGCGCTCAAATTTGGCTTGTGGCTCTCACTCACTTTTGGGTGGGTCACTTTTTCACTCTTCTCTCCATGGTGGTTGGCTTGCTTGTCGGCTATCACTTGACTAGGAGACATCGGTCGTAGCACATATTCCTTCCCTTTCAACTTGAAGCTATAGTGATTGGTACGCCCATTGTGGATGACACCACGATCGAATTGCCATGGTCGACCAAGGAGGAGGTGGCAAACGGTCATGGGGACCACATCACATTCCAAAGTGTCTTCATAGGCACCAATTTTGAAGGAGACTTGGACCGTATGCTCGACTCAAATAGTGCCGGAGTCACTTAGCCATTGGACCTTGTAGGGGTGCGGGTGCTTCTTCTTGACCAATTGAAGCTTTGAACATAGCTCTTCACTTGCCAAGTTGTGGCAACTACCTCCATCGATGATGACCTTGACGGACCTTCCATTGATGCCGGCCTTAGTGTGGAAGATGTGGCATCGTTGGTCTTCTTCTTGTTGATGTTGAAGTGTCACTACTTTGGAGACAACGAGAGCGGGGCTCGAATCCTCATCACAAAAGACTTGATCATCTTCATCCTCGTTCATGCGCCGGTGCATGGCCACTTGCTCAAGGGCTTCCATCTCCTCTTCGCTCATTGAGTCATATGTGCCGTCGTCGTTGAGGATCATGGTGCGCTTGTTCGTGCATTGGTAGGACTTGTGGCCTCGACCGCCGCAAGTGAAAAACTTGAAGGAGCTTGTTTTGACGGTCTCATCGGTTGGAGTAGATGATGAAGCACGCAGCTTGAAGTTGCTTGTCGTAGGAGGAAGACGACTTGAACTTGTAGAAGTTTTCTTGTAATTTGACTTGTCGTCGTTGCTTTGAGTCGGTTTGGTTGATGTAGATGTTGAAGGAGTCGTTGAAGCTTGGATGTTGGAGAGACCGTAGGTCTTGGATGAGTACTTGGCATACTTGAAGTCATCTTGCACTTGACGTTCCGCCTTGGTTGCTTGATGTACGAGCTCAATGAGGTTGGAATAAGGTTGGAAGTCGGCAATCTTCTTGATGGGATGATTGAGTCCATTCAAGAAACATGCCATTGTTTGCTCATCATCTTCCGTGACATTGGCTCGAATCATGGCTATCTCCATTTCCTTGTAGTATTCTTGAACAGTCTTTGTTCCTTGCTTGAGGAGTTGTAGCTTCTTGAAGAGATCGCGGTTGTAGTAGGTTGGTACAAAATGTGCCCGCATGACATCCTTCATTTGAGCCCAAGAGGTGATTGGTGGTTCCCCTCTTGCTTGACGTCGTTCAAGTACTTGTTCCCACCATATGAGCACATAATCTTGGAACTCAAGTGATGCCATAGCGATCTTCTTCTCTTCCTCATAGTTGTGCAAACAAAAAATTTTGTCGACCTTCAATGCCCATGAGAGGTACTCTTCCGGATCATTGCTTCCATTGAACTTGGGCATTGTGAACTTGAGCTTGCCATAGCGTTGCTCTTCATTGTGTTGCTGGCGATGGTGATGATGACGTCCTTGTTGTGGGGGATAGTCATCCTCATGTTGCTCTTGGCGCGGATGAAGTCCATGATCAACTTGCTCTTGTTGAACTTGAGGTTGAAGTGGAGCTTGACGAGCTTGTGGAGGTGCTTGAGGAGCTTGACGTTGTGCACGCGTTTGGTAGTTCCTCTCTTAGATTTCTTCTCGAAGGGCTTCCTCTTGATTGCGCCATTCGCGATTGCGGTTGGCGATGGCTCGACTTGATTCTTGAAGGGCATGTTGTGCCTCAAGAGCTTGCTCTTCACGTTGTTGTTGTTGAAGACGTTGAGCCTCGGCGTCTTGTTCCTCTTGGTGTAGACGTGCTCGTTCTTCTTCTTGGCGCCTTAGTCGTTGCCTTTCTTGAGCTTGAGCAAAAGCGAGTTGGTTTGATTGAGGGTGAGGGATTTGCTAATCAACTTGTTCTTGTGAATGCTTGTCTTGTAGTGGGTTGCGAGATGCATGACGGTCTTGACGCGTGGCTCGTCGAAGAATGGTTGATGACGGTGTACTTGTGTCGGAGAAGGTGTTGTCGGAGTGTCGACTTGAGCAGCTCCGTCTTGAGGATGAAGAAGTGGAAGGATGCCGGTTCCTCATCAAGGCGCAGATCTCGTCCATTCTTGCATCATTCTCTTTCTTGTGAGAGTCGAACTTGTTATCGAAGTAGTCTCTTGTACGTTGCTCGGAGAGTCGCAAGTCGGTGGCGAGGTTGTCGATGCGGTCGCTCATAGCTTGTTGCTCTTGGTGTAATGCCCTTTGAGCACCAAAAAGGTGGCTCTTTGTGACGAATGATGACATGTCGTCGCCATTCTCGATGAGAGGTAGAGTGGTAGAAGAACTTGGCCTATCCATCATACCAAGCAAACTGTAAGTGGAAGAAGGAAAAGAACGTGTACCAAATGTACCTGGACCAAAGTTGAAGATGGATCAAGTCCACTCAAATGCGGACAATGAAATAGCACTGTTGGTACCAATTCTTGTCGGTTCTCACACCTACACACGTAAAAGCTTATGGTGGAGCTTGGTTAGGATGGTGGTACAAAATTTGATGCAATAGTAAGTGAGCTTCAAGAATGTTGGAAAAGATTCACAAATTTGCAAATGCAACAAGTAGACCAAGCAAGTATGGGTACACGGAAACACACACGCAAATAGATAAATGGGATTGTGCAATCCAAAATTGAGCCAAAATGTGGAGACCACGAAATGCTCTTGTTGCACAATACGAGAGATACGCTAGCACGATTCCGAATAGGCGGATACGCAAACTTGTGCACAACCTACTAGGCAAAAATGCAACGATCTCTATCCCAAGTATGCTATATGTATGATATTTCGGTGCAATGATCCAAGATGATTCAATATGACAATCTTAATGTTGTATGATGCTATGGTTCTTGCTTATAAGTTCATCGCTTATCTTTCCTCTTTGCTTAAAAGCTTGGGTGGCTCTTTCACTTTTGATCTCTTTTCTCATGCAAGACTCACGAACCAAGGTAGCAATTGTGTATGCGATGACAACTTTGTGACACATGAGTGGATCTCAAGATATGCACCACTATTGTATGGTATGTATGCTATGTAGTATGATCACTAATGTGCACAAGTCACGTTGCCTGCAATACTCAACGGCTAGTCTCGATGGGTAAGCTACGCAAAATGAGGCAATGTGGGTTATCAATGCAATTGCAAGTTATGACAAAATGTCGTCGATGTTACTGTCCTTGGCGATGATGAGACCCTTGCGAAGATGAGTCGTGGTGGTGATGACGTCAACCGTACCTAGATAGCCGAAACACAAAAGGATACGGGATCCACAACTCAAAATCTCAAGGA
Organism: Triticum dicoccoides; assembly: GCF_002162155.2. NCBI lineage: Eukaryota > Viridiplantae > Streptophyta > Magnoliopsida > Poales > Poaceae > Triticum > Triticum dicoccoides. The sequence continues at coordinate 38,352,034 of NC_041383.1, forward strand.
CCAAAATATGGCAAAATCGTCAATGGAGGTATCGTGGAAGATGGTGGTGTATGTGGGTTTGGAAGAGGTGGTGGAATGTGGGGTTGTGGTGGAGGCGAACTGACAAACTTCAGTTTCGTCAGGGTTTCACGGACGTCCAGGCTTTTCCGGTCGTCTGGACTTCGTCGGACGTCCGACCTTTTCCGGTCGTCTGGAGCCTGGGCGAAAATCGGGCTCGGGAAGAGGAACTGCGAGATTTCCAGGGAAGAAGAAGATGGTGAGGTCGAAATCGAGTGATATGGTGGATGGAAAAGGGTGGGGAAGGTGGGGAAAGCTAGATCCACACGCAGCAACACAAATCCATGGACCAAATCCAACAAAATCTCAACTCACAAACAAATCACAAAAAAAAATTGGGGCTATTTTTGGTGGGGAATTTTCGGAATTAGGACGAAAACAAGAAAATCAAGCTAGAAAACACGGGGTAGGGGCTCCAAAAACATGATCAACCTGGCTCATGATACCATGATGATGTGGGGTGGAACCCTATGTGGACAATTTTTCACGTTTGGAGGGATCCTACAGGGAATCACGAATAACACACGGAAGCACAAAGGGATAACACGGGGAAAACGAGAGGGAGAATCACTAAAACGACATAGAATCAATCACACGAGTGCTAGATCACCGACAACATAGAGTAACATAAGATCCACGATCAACTAAGGTAAGGATACATAGCAACAGTTCTTCTCCGTACGGAGGTCTTGATGGTCTTCCCTAGAAAGGGGTCTTGAATCCGCTTGGGGGATCTTCTCCGAGGAGGTCCTGAGCTCCGAGGAGAAGTAGCCAAGTGGATGAGCAAGGCTCTCACACAAAATATGAGCTAAACCTATGCCACCCGTACCAGGAGGTGGGGGCGTCCTATTTATAGTCTTAGTGCAAATGGAAGTCAAAACGAAGGGGTACAAGGGCTCCAGCCCGCAGGTTCGGTCACTCAGGAGCCGGACGTCCGGAAGGCGTCGGACGTCCGGAGGCGCGGGACGGTCCGGTCGTCTGGGCGCGCTCGGACGTCCGCTGTTTCAGCTCTGGTGTAGACGCGTCGGTCGTCCGTAGATGGTCGGACGTCCGGAGCTTCTGGAGGGGCTGGACGTCCGGAGGCCGTCGGTCATCTGTAGATTTGGTTCGGCTGGCCTGGTACCGGACGTCCGGAGGGTCCGGTTGTCCGTGTCCTGGGACTCGTCGGACGTCCAGACAGGGTTGGACGTCCGATGCCTATAGCTTCTGTTGCAGCTCTTCTTCTTGTCCATCATGCTTGGGGTCCTCGCCGTCTTGGCTCTTGTATGTAGTTGTTCCGCCGCTCGCTTCCAGGCACCTGATAACACACAGAGTTTCCGAATGAGGTAGTAGCCATGTCTCGTGAGTAGGGATAGGAAGTTCGGAGAGGAGCGAGTTCACCTTATCTTCAATAGCCTTAGCTCGGGCTCGAGTCATGGGTCCATGAGGTGTTGAGGGAGATGTAGGCACGTCCATGGGGATGAGCGAGGGATGCTCCGCATCAGATATCCTCCTCTTGGATCGAGGAGGCCACCCACCAGCCTTTTGCGTCGGATCCGGACATACTGGAGGATCTGGGGTGTTGGAACTTAGGTTTTGAGTGCTGGAGCTCGAGGTGCAAGAAGGAGAAGGATAGGTGGAAAAGAGGCGTAGGCCTTGACCCCTTTATAAAAGGGATGAATACCAAGAGTACTCAGCATGACCGCTTGAGACTTATCTAAAATACACGAAATCATACCAACGGTTGCCATGGGGTCACATATGCCCATATTGATGAAAGATCCCGTATTAATAGGAACACGATCTCTGTTTTGGCAGGACGTGCCAATAAAACCGCCTCGCAACGCGAGTCGAGGTGTAGCAGGAGACGCCAGTTCGTGTTGGACCAGGCCACGATGCAAGGGCACCACGTACAAAGATTGCCAGCAGAACGGATTTATGCTGGGGTATGTGAAGATCATCTTGCAGATCTGGACATGGTCTACATGTTTGATAATTATCTTGGAGTATTCGGAGGAGGAACCCGCCTTGCAAGGCCGAAGACAAGACTGCGCGTCAGACTCATCGTCATTGAAGCCTATTTCAGGGGCTACTGAGGGAGTCCTGGATAAGGGGTATCCGGACAGCCGGACTATATACATCGTCCGGACTATTGATGCTTGAAGATACAAGACTCAAGACTTCGGCCTGTGTCCGGATGGGACTCTCCTTTGCGTGGAAGACAAGCTTGGCAATCCGGATATTATGTTCCTTCCTTGTAACCGACTCCATGTAAACCCTAGCTCTCTGGTGTCTATATAAACCGGAGAGGATGGTCCTTAGAAGGCCGATCACAATTACAATCATACCATCATAGGCTAGCTCTTAGGGTTTAGCCTCTACGATCTCATGGTAGATCTACTCTTGTACTACACATATCTTCAATATTAATTAAGCAGGAAGTAGGGTTTTACCTCCATCGAGAGGGCCCGAACCTGGGTAAACATTGTGTCCCCTGCTTCCTGTTACCATCAGTCTAAGACACACAGATCGGGACCCCCTACCCGAGATCCGCCGGTTTTGACACCGACTGCGACCTACCATGTACTACTCTTCCTCGCTATCGGCTGCGCCCACGCACGTGCACCGGCTTCATGGTCGTGGCGGCGGAGGGCGGCCCGGGGGGTGCCGGCGATCTCCTTTGTTTGCTCCTGCGACAGTACGTTGAAGAGAGCTTTGGAGCGCGCCCGGAGCGGAGCCGCCGATGTCCCTCGACTTCTCCTGCGACAGTACGTCCAAGAGAGCTTCGGAGCGCCACGGGGCCATGGTTGAAGTGGTGCCGACAGAAGGAAGGGACCGGAGGAGAATAAGTGTGGATCTTTGGCTATGGCTGGGAGCTGGGGCTCAAGTTAATATAGCGGGCGAATGGAAATGAGCCGCGACAGACGGATGGACAACTGGCGCCGGAGTAGGTTTGTCGGGCGTGAATGCGGATGCTGCTTCAGTGACTTAACTGTAGATGCGTTTGGGTTACTGACATGTGGGCCCAACGGGCGTCTGGCCCGCATGTCAGTGACACACCAATTGCACCTGTAGTTAAGTCTGGTGAATGCGGCATTGACAATCTAGAGAGAGGTGACCGTTTCAGGCGAGAAGCGTGCGCTAGCGATGGAAGGGGTTTTGGTCTGCAGTGGCACTAAGATCGGTCGCTCACGATAGTACATACTCCATACCATACTACCATAGTACCCTCTCTAGCTTAGGCTATTTTATAGATTGTCTTTGTGATGGACGATATACATGAGCAAGGCGGTCCGAGTATGACCGTTGGTGTTGAGCTAGGTGAATACATGCTCGGCGTTCGCGTAGGCCTCCATCAAACGTCTAAACAGTAATGTCAGGCACCGCCAGGGCAAGCAGGTGATGGGCTCGCCGTTTGCGTTGCGCCATGAGAAGGACTTTGATTTAGAGGGCGACGTGCATGCATTAGCATGCTTTGACAACGTGAGCGTGAGTGTCTGACGCGAAGTAATTCATTTTCATTTGGCTGACGAGGGTGCGTTGCAGCGACGTGTCCGTGGTTTGATTCCCCACATACGCATAATTTTGGTTTTTACAGTATTTCTTTCTCCATTCACAGGTAGGCCCGTGTAGATAGATAAAGAACACGAGCTGATGAGGCGCATGCGAACTGTTTGACTGGTCAACCATACAAATACGGGGCTATACGCTGAGCCAATGACCGTATAATCACCATATCTCGTATACAATGATCAAAGTGAGCTATCAAGACAAGTTCGATGACCGCCAATGCATTTTACTCGGTAATAAATGACCAGGATTGAAGGGGAATCCTAATTTGCTTCGTCTTTGGTCCTTGAGCTCTTGACAAACCAATGCACTATACGGTTGTCCGGCCACTCCACCCCAGAGCTCTCACCAAGCGTTGTTCATGCCACCGCGCCGCACACTAACCGGTAAGGCAGCGATGGCATCCCACCGCGCCGAGTTCCTCACCGCCCACGAATGCACACAAAATGGTAGGGAAGCGATGGCATCCTGCCGTGCCGAGTTCATCGCCGCTCGCGACCTCACAACTGTGTGGGAGGAATTTGAAGATGCCAAGGCCGAATGGGCGGTAGAGCAAGAGGCGGCCAAAGCCGCACAGAGGGAGCAGAAAAGTCAGAAAGCACTCAAGAAAAGAGAGGCCCACCGCTGCAAGAAAGAAAAGGACGCACGCGTTGCTGCGGAGAGGTCGGTGGAGATCCAAGCACTGTGGGGTGTCACCGACAAAGCCGGGAAGGAGAACGACGGCGTCTGGCCAGCATGTGAGAAGTAGTAGTACTAGTAGTTAGTGTGTGTGTGTCTGTGTCTGAGTACGAGCATGTACCAGTACTACTAGTTACTACTGTAGTTTTTAGAGCAAATTACCAGTACATTAGCCTAGAATAAATGGAAAAATTCCTATCCTATGCATCAAATGGCATCTCTTTCTCTGTAGGAATTGAGATGCATGTCATCTCACTTCCTATGATTTTCATATTCCTATCCTATGAACGAAAGGAGGCCTCTGTTGGAGTAAATACTGTAGCTAGCAGTGCTGCTGGTACAGTAGTTTTCTTCAAGAAGCGGAATTCTATGAAGTCATGATGGTTCCTTCGTCCAGCAACTTCAAAGTGGGAAGTGGGCCTGTGATTTGACGGCTCATTAGTCATTGTTACTGCGGCGCGACGACCTGGGTGACTCTCCCCTGGAGTTCTGCGTGCATGACAAGTGGACCAGGATGGTCGACGTCCCACATGTTGGCGAACGGAAGTATTCTTTCTGATATCGAGGAGCAAGGAAACCGCGTGGTATAGTATCACTGCTGATTGGTTCGCAAAAAATAGTATCACTACCGATTTATAATTATTTTTTATTTCTGATGAATGCTAGCGCTTCAACTCTTACGACGAAGGGTTCCAAACACGGCACGTGCTGGATGTCCCACACGTTAGCGAAAGGAGTGGGACATGAACAACATGGTAGAGCCCAGCGTAAAAAAAATAGCGTGGTAGAGCGTCTCCACTTCTTCCACTTCTGGGTCGGAGACCACATGTAGTAGTACTTAGTGGTATGAACGATACAAAGTGCGACCTAGAGAGAAAGACACGTCTAGTTGGAAGGTCTCGGGGCATACACGTAAACAAATATAAAAGTTAATATGTGCTTCCAACTAATATAGTAGTAGTAGAGTACTTAGGCACGTACTCCATAACATCACCGTGCATTGCACGTGCAACATTTTGTGGTAGTACGTAGTAAGAGACAAATGCCGCCCAAGATTTCCCTTCTCGACCTACTTTTGAGTGTTTGGTAGAGTGTATGGAGGGTGTATGAGTCCACACTAGTTTAGCACAAATACACTAGAAGCATGCATGAAGAGAGCATGCATGAATAGGGGTGTTGAGTTGAGCATGCATGAAGAGGGAACAACTATGCTGAGACGAGAACGCAACCAAACACACCCTGTATGCCATGCATGTTCATACCATTTGTGCCTTTCTACTTCACTTACTGCGCTACATTACTCAGGTTCGTACATCCACTCCTGGGTACATGTCCATCTCGTAGTTCTAGTGCCACATGTTCTTCATATAGATGGAACGATCATTGCATAACACGTGCGCCTTGATGCTAGATGTCTCGCGTGTTGACAAAAGGATGAACAAAGCTCACGTAAAAAAATAGAGTGGAAGAACATAGATTCTGGACGACCGAGAAGGAGCAAGGAATCTCGTGGTGGAGCATCTGCACTCATAATATTTAATATTATTCAATGATATAAAATTAACCAATCATCTCCACAGTGGACTGGAAGAGTACGAAACACGGCAGCCCAGTGTAGTTACATCATACTAGTACATTGCTAACCCAGGCTATCACCATATTTCTTGGCTTCCGTGTGACATCTATCTCTAGTAATCCAGCAGCCTGTATCGCTTCTCCCTCCTCATCTCTATCAAAGTGCGGCGGACTGGCGTTTCTGCCGTCTATTGAGGTTGGTTAACTATCACATGTTAGCGACATGCCTAGAGCATTCTAAAAAAAATTCCTTTCACGTTCCGTTTTCAAAAAGAAAAAATCCTTTCACGTACGAATTTGCATGTATGCTTTGAGCAACTTGCATGTCCTATACTGCTCCTGTTTGATATTCTAACTTAGCTAGAGGTTAGACTAACTCATGACTAACCCTGAACTAACTATGGCCAAAGAGGTGTTTGGGTGACAGGGTTAGATTGACAATAAATGCACTTCATGGAGAGAGAAAAGTGATTTTTCAGTGGTCCCAATGAGAACTATCTCCAGTTAGCACCTCTTGTGTGGGATAGTTTTTTTTGGTGGGTTCGGTGCAACTTGCTCCAATTTAAACCCTTATGCTTGGATACTTTAGGGCTATTTGAGCCTCAACTAGCTCAAACTAACTCAAACCATGGATCCAAACAGGGCCTATGGTCAGTCTCGACGTGGAGCAGTCGCGAACACCGGGAAGCGGCACTCTCTCGGCCGTCGCGCCACTTCAAAGCCGGCGCCAGTGAGAGGTCGCCTCCGCTCTGGCCAGGCATTAATGCGGCACTGACGCTCCAGGGCGACGCCGACCGTTTTACGCGGGAAGGGCGTGCTAGCAAGGGAGTATAGGTTTTGAACCGTTTCAGGTGTAGTAGTAATGGTAGTTTGCAAAACTACTCAATTATTGCACTCAGTTTCCTAAAAAATTGTGGTAAAAAACGTTACTCCACAGCCTGCTTCCCTTCTCCTTCTGCTCGTGATTTACGTGGCCATGTTAACGTGGTTGTGTCAAAAAATGTCACTTCCTACTCGTGATTTGCGTTATATATTTACAAGCAAGATTCTCATGCATTGCATGGAACATCAATATGCATTTTTTTTTACAAAACACCTGTTGTGATTGACCCATGCAGGAGTAATCCCATGTGTAAAAACTAATGATATCTCGAGAATTTTATCGGAAAACTGGTATCTCGAGAATGTCATCAAAAAAATGAAAGATGAGAGATAAGGCGAGGAGGAGTGGAGCGTGGTGGTGACTGGTGGTCAGAATGGGCGGAGGCATGGGGATGGACGGCGCCGGCAGGCGGAAGCGGCCACCATGCATGCTAGACTATTCCAGAGACTTATTCCCTTTTTAATTGCTGAGCAATGAGGTTGCGGGAGATAATGATGTGGAGAGAGGTGCGGGTATCTTTTGTAAAATTATCATAGTTTGCTTCCTATCCGTCAGATATAGATCATACGGTCTGTATTACAAGATGGCAGGCACACCATCATCGCCAACTCGTTTTTTATAAGGGTACATATGATAAGTTTGCTGACTACTAAAGTAAAGTGGAATCTGTCCATGTTATGCAAGTAAATAAAGGTGATTGTTTATCATACGGGTAAGGTTGGATGAAGGGTGGTAGGAACAAATGCTCCGCCTAGAGCATGTGTGTGTGAGATGGAGTCTTAGTGTGTGTGGTGTGTGTGTGAGAGAGAGAGAGAGAAAGAGAGAGAGGAGAGAGAGAGATGGAGTCTTAGTT
>NC_041383.1:38360137-38363121 GCF_002162155.2 Triticum dicoccoides
CTAGAAGGAGATTGTTAACTGTGAGTGTGTGTTTTGCACATCCAGGCCGAAGTTATGTGCACAAAAGAGGAGAACGATTCGATGTGGCATTAGGATTGAGGGTAATTAACTACGTATGGAGACATAGAGACCTTGAACGTGCATGTGTGAGAGGTATACATGTATACATGGGATGTGTGTGTGCGCGCGCGCATGATCGAGATAAAAGAAAGAAGACATAAGTCCTAAGATCAACTACATGGGAGAGACGGATCGGTATGACAATATGCATGCATGTGAGAATGCAGGGAATAAGGCCCGACAATTGAGCATGTGTTTTTGTCTTTATGAGATAGTGGCGTGGGCTGGAGCATGCATCTATGGCGAGCAGAGGGGGTGAGGCGCAACGATTGTGAAAAAGAGATCAACCTATAAATGCATATGTATGGATAGACATATATAGTGTGGGTGATAGGAAGCAAGACTCCGTGCGAGAAAGAAATGTTGACGGAGAAACTACAGATAGATACAGAGATGGAGATGCTAGCTAGAGAGACATCCGTTAGTTCGGATGTCGGAGATGACCGTCGGGTGGTTCAAAGGATGAAGTTATATATGTGTGTGACAGGGCACTTGATTGCATGTAGAGAGAAACATATGTAGTGTGCGTGATAGGAATCAAGAGTGAGGGCGAGAAATAAGGTTGATGGAGAAACAGATAAATAGAAAGATAAAGCTGCTAGCTAGTGTGCGCTGGAGATAGGAGTCGAGTGGATCAGAAGGCTCGGTTATGTGTGTGGGTGTGAGAGAGATAGAGAGAGGGTGCATGTGAGTCACATACAAACAGATATCAGAGAGAAATGAGATCCAGAGAGATGGAGTTTTGTGTCTACGAGAGAGAAAGATATTTCACAACGAGAGTGATATCTAGAAATACATATGAGGGAACGCAAGATATCTCTAGTGAGAGAGGGTGTGTTTGAGCAACATACAAGAGAACAATGGAGAAATATGAGACCCTGGGAGACAGAGTTTGTGTTTGTGTGTGAGAAAGAGATATTGAAGAGGAAGAGTCATAGGTTCTCATATCTAAGGAGCGAAAGACATCTCTGTATGAGGGGTGTGCGAGTGGCACACACGGGAATAGTTGAGAGAAATGAGACCCCGGGAGACAAAGTTTTGTGTTTGTGTGAGAGAAAGAGATTCCACATGGAGAATCATAGCTAGAGACACATAGCAGGGAGCAAGATATACTTACAGAGAGATAGAGTGATGAAGGTCGAGGGAGAGAGTACCGTCAGTGTGTTACGTAGATAAAAGATCACTATCGACATACAGGTAGCACGAGAGATGCCTGAGAGACGATGAACGCGTATAGGTCCAGAGAGATAGTCCTATATAAGCATGAGTGATAGCTATATGAGACGAATATCTGGATTAAAGGGGATTCAAATATTTAAACTGGAGATCACGACATCGATAATATCATAACGCAAATTGGTGTATCAAACATGCATATTCATTTGAATTTGGGCACACGTGTAATGTTATATAGTTTATCAATATTGGTGATCCATAGATTCTTCAATTACAAACAATGCATGGTTTATATGCAATTAATGTCTAAACGGGAATACAATATATGTTGCGTCTGTGAAACACATTATACATGTTTGAGAAGTTAAAAAAAAACCGCATGAAACATACATTAATTGGAGACAGTTAGCGAGGAATGCATACATTGGATTTCAACATAAAGAGGTTTCAAATATTTGAAAATCCAAATTGATGGATGCAACCTTATGAATCTAAGATCATGCCATTTGTAAACCATATTTATGTATAAATGGTGTTGTGCTTTTGAAACTATATATATATAAATGATGTATATAGAATGTAATTCCAATTGAAAATGGATCCCGCCCGAAAAAAATAGTAGAATACAAACGGGATTCGAATTGAGTTGGCACGGTAAACGTGCACTGTGCAAAATTTGAATGAAGCGGGGAAAGTCCCAGTAACCACCCGAAACCAAAATCTGCGAGATGGAAATCACTACTGCCTATCCCTGCCACGCAAAGCCTATCTGCTGGATATCTATAGGTTTCGATAGGGGTAGGTTTGTAATTTCACCCAAACGTGACGTAACCGCCTCGGATTCATACACGGTGGGCGCCAAAACACAGTGTGCCCTCGGCCGAAATCGACTCCCTCCCCGATTCATATTCATACATGGTGGGCACCAAAACCAAACTCTCATCGGCAAATATTCTGTGTATGCGAGATTACAGTCCTATCCCCAACCGACTAATGTTGCTGTGATGTAGTAGAAATTTGAAACAGGGGCTAAGTTTGTAAATTTCCTCGCATTTGAGACAAGCGCGCCCTGAATACATGGTTCCCCCCTTCCTCTCTACCTCCCTTTTCCCCATTCGTACTCCATGGGCGCCAAAACACCCTCTCCACCCCACCCTCCTCCGTCCGCCACCGTCCGCCACCCCATCCACCGCCGTCCTCCTCCACCATGCCGGAGCTGATACCCCGATGCCGCCGTCCATTACAAGAGATCGACATCTCTCATCCACGCCTTCGGACCGGGATCCTTGCATCTCGTCCTCTCGCTTCATCCCCACCATCGTCCACCTTGCCGGTGCCGCTCCTACGACTGTCTCGTCCACCGCGCCGCGCCGCCACCGTCTACTTCCACGCCGCCGACAGCCATCGCTACCGCAGCACCATCAAATTCTCAGCAGATGCGTACATGGCGCCGTACCAGAGGCGGTACTCTTTCGTATCTGCTCAACTTATTTATCACAGCAAGAAAATAGATCGCCACTGCTTTACTCTGATTTCTTGTCTTGGTTGCGAAGTTGCCTTTGTCCGGTTTGCACCTTCAGATCCGCCATGGCACGCTCAACACTATACTCCCAATGCTTATGGTTTTCCCCTTTTATATTCCACACTAGTTAAATCACAGTAGACTAAATTTCAAAATTGGGTCAGTC
>NC_041383.1:38363250-38394909 GCF_002162155.2 Triticum dicoccoides
TCCACACTAGTTAAATCACAGTAGACTAAATTTCAAAATTGGGCCAGTCGATTTTTCAGAGCTCGCCGGAGTTCGCCAGTGCGATCCAACGGGCTCGGGTGGTTGTGGGGCCTCGCCGAACAAACAAAACTCGATGCGGGTGGGGGGTGGGGGTGGCGGAGGAACAAAGGCGGTGGGGGCCGGTGGTCCGGTCGGCGGCCCGTGCGGTGTTCTGTATGGGAAGAATCAGAGACGAGGAATAAGAAGGGTTAGGAGACGTAGGATCTTCATCCAACTGCCTGAAATGGTCGAGAGACAGCTGGGAGTTGCATTCTTAATGCGCTCTGGTTCATCATGTGTGGGAACTGCGCAACCAACATTTTATTATCCAATATCTGCTTGCTCTTCTTTACCATGTTCGATAATGATGGCCTGTACGTGATCGATATGCTTTCAATTACTAGCGGCAATACAACACCGTATTTTCAAGCCAGTTCCACTTTCCCGATTTATATATCGTGGTTATGGTGTAACCTTGTTATGTACACCATGATCTGCCTAGTTGTTGCGTGCTCTTGTTATCATGGTTTGGCAATAAACTCTCTATACAGTATATTATGAACCTATCATCTGCCAGCTATCCTTACTTCTGGAGCCTATTTTTTGTGTACTTGTGCCAGATTATATAAATGCACGCACGATATTATAGCACACATGAGCTCTCTCATCAGAATCCAGTGATAGCACATAAGTGTTTACAGGGGCGCCCCTATATTAGAATATCATCTGCATTGAAAAGATAATCTCACAACTATTTATGTTTCATGGTTGTCAGATATTATACGCAATTATAGTGAATATTAGAATCCGCGCATCAGAAGAATATTGTGGAACATTGCAATGACTTACAAAATTGGCAACAAGGCATTGAGTGCCATTCTGGAAGCAATGAAACTCGTATGCTCCCCACCTGTCGATTCTTGTTCAAAATATCATCCTAATGACTATTCTAACCTTGAGGAGTCAAAGGCAGATGGCCCGTCCTGTTCACCCATCAAGGTGCATGTTCTAATTTGGCAAGGTTTTATTGATTCCGCGTATCTTGCATATGTTGTCTTGCATTTCTTCTACTTTGTTTGTGACGCCCGGATAATTAAGCTACAGTAATCCCACGCTAATGATGCCACGTCACCACGGTTACTGTTGTTAAACTCGTGATGATTCGAAACCCTTTCAAGGTTCAAATTCAAATTAATGTCAACAATAAAAGTTTTCAAAAGTTAAAACAAAAATGTTCGGGCAGTGCCAAAAATGGCACAGGTAATTATGGTCTAGAAGACGCAATTTTATAAAATACCTAAATGCCCTAAATTAAATAAAACAGAAAAGGAAAAAGAAATAAATAAAAGAAAATACAAAATAGAAACAGAAAAAAGCCCCCCCCCCTGGACCAGACGGCTCAGCTCGCAGCCAGGCCGGCCCACCTGGCCATCCGGCTGACCCGGCCCGTTCCCCCGGTCGCTCTCCCCCTTTTCTGTTCCCCCGACCAGGGACGGAACAGGGGAGTGCTTCCGCCGGACCCCCTCGCCGGCGTCGAGGAGGGGATAAGATTGCCACGCCCCCGCCTCCTCGATCCCGCCTCCCACTCACCCCGCTCTCTCTCTCAGTGCCTGCGCCTCCCCTCCCCCAGATCCACCTCTCCCCTCTCCTTTCGCCCGATCCCGAGCACGCTCGCTCCCATGGCCGTGGCCGTCACGTAGCCGTGGCCACCGTCCTCCCCGCACCGCGCCCATGCGTCATCGGGCTCCCTCGTCGCCCGCCTCGTCATCCCCTACCGTTGATTCGAGCTCCGCGCCGTCGCAGCGTCGTGGACGAGGTCGTCTTCAACCTACGAAGACCGAGCTCCACCGCGTCGGATCCTGCCTCGTCTCTGCGCTCCCGTTCACCGCGGGCCTTTCGTGTGCCACTCTGTGAGCTCCACCCCCTTCTTCTCCCCGTCCTTACTTCATTTCCATGCCATAGCTAGTCGTGCGCGATGCACCACCATTGCCGGGCTACGGCTCCGCCGTCAAGCTCGCCGTCGCGGTCACCGCACGCGCGGCTCTCGTCCGACCACGTAACCGTGCTCACTGCACCACCGCGACACCGTTGCACCCTCCAGTACACCCCCTCGTGCCTCCTAACACCGTCCGCGACGAGCGCCCGAATGCTTCACCGCGGAGCTCGCCGCCGGCAAGGCTCCGGTGACCTTTTGGTCACAGGCTCAACCCCGTTGCATTCCCCACACCACGTAGGCCTCGCCCCGCTCTCCGGTTTGCCCAAAACCGCCCCATATCATCGTTGTTGTCGCTCGCCCGGAGCAACTCACCGCCGGCGAGCTCGTAGCGCTCGCCTACGTCCGTTCCAACCCCTCTGGCCACCACCGCTCGACGCGCGACGCCGAGCCGCGTCGAACGCGCCCGGCCATAGCCCAGCAGACCCCCTGGGCGCGAAACCCGCGTCCCTCCCAAGCCGCGCCGCCGCGTTTGGCTCGCCGGAGTCAGCTCCGGCGCGTCTTCGGCCGGTGTCCGACGTGGCGTCCACGTGGCACCGCCTGGGCCACTGACTGGTGGGCCCAGGGCCCCCTTTAACCTGTTGACCGTGGTCAACTTGCTGACTGGGCTGGTCCCAGCAGCTGACTAGTGGCCCCCCCTTTTTTTAGCTAATTAAATAAGTTAATCTAATTAATCTGAGCCAATTAAGCACTGAATAATGGGGCCCACACTTAACTAATCCTAATTAGTTTAAATCAAATCCTATTTCACCTCTGTCTCAATGACAGGTGGGTCCCACTGGACCCACAGGTCAGTTTTGACCCAGTCAACCGCATTGTTGACCAATGAGCTCCGCATTGCATCATGCCGACATCAGCAGACACTATTCTGGATAATGTTAGAATTAAATAACTAATTAAAATCATAAAATGATTTAAATCTTTAGAAAATCATATCTTTTAATCTGTAACTCGGATGAAAATACTTTCTACATGAAAGTTGCTCAGAACGACGAAACGAATCCAGATATGCAGCCCGTTCGTCCGCCACGCGTCCGTAGCATAGTGAACCTGCAACTTCCCCCCTCCGGTTCACCTGTCCGAAAACGCGAAACACCGGGGATACTTTCCCGGATGTTTCCCCCTTTCGTCGGTATCACCGACTACCGCGTTAGGGCACACCTAACACCGCTCATTGTCATGTCTTGCTTCGTCATGCTTATGTTTGCATTATATTTATTGTTTCTTCCCCCTCCTCTCTCCGGTAGACTACGAGACCGACGCTGCTGCTGCCCCGTTCGACTATGGTGTTGACGACTCGTCCTTCTTGCCAGAGCAACCAGGCAACCCCCCCTTGATCACCAGATATTGCCTATTCTTCTCTATACTGCTTGCATTAGAGTAGTGTAGCATGTTACTGTTCGGTTACTCCTATTCTGTTGCATAGCCTGTCATTGTTGCTACAGTCATTGATACCTTACCCGCAATCCTAAATGCTTAGTATAGGATACTAGTTTATCATCATTGGCCCTACATTCTTGTTAGTCTGCCTTGCTATACTATTGGGCCGTGATCACTCGGGAGGTGATCACGGGTATATACTATACATACTTACATACTGTACAGATGGTGACTAAAGTCGGGTCAGCTCGATGAGTACCCGCAAGTGATTCTGATGAGGGGGCTGAAAGGACAGGTGGCTCCATCCCGCTAGAGGTGGGCCTGGCTTCCCGACGGCCCCCGACTGTTACTTTGTGGCGGAGCGACAGGGTAGGTTGAGACCACCTAGGAGACAGGTGGGCCTGGCCCTGTTCGGCGTTCGCGGATACTTAACATGCTTAATGAGATCTTGGTATTTGATCTGAGTCTGGCCACTGGCCTATACGCACTAACCAACTACGCGGGAACAATTATGGGCACTCGACGTCGTGGTATCAGCCGAAGCCTTCGTGACGTCAGCGACTGAGCGGCGCGCGCCGGGTTGGATTGCATTAACGCAACTTCCTTTGTAATGGAGGTTGCTAGGTCTGCTCTCCGGCCGCCCACACAACATGTAGGTGTGCAATGGGCGATGGGCCCAGACCCCTACGCGCATAGGATTTAGACCGGCGTGCTGACCTCTCTGTTGTGCCTAGGTGGGGCTGCGACGTGTTGATCTTCTGAGGCCGGGCATGAACCAGGAAAGTGCGTGCGGCCAAATGGGATCGAGCGTGTTGGGTTATGTGGTGCACCCCTGCAGAGAAGTTAATCTATTCGAATAGGCGTGATCTTCGGTAACAGGACGACTTGGAGTTGTACCTTGACCTTATGACAACTAGAACCGGATAATTAATAAAACACACCCTTCCAAGTTCCACAGACAACCCGGTGATCGCTTTTCCACAGGGCGACGAGGGGAGGATCGCCGGGTAGGATTATGCTATGCGATGCTACTGGAGATGCTACTTGGAGATGCTACTTGGAGGACTTCAATCTACTCTCTTCTACGTGCTGCAAGACGGAGGCTGCCAGAAGCGTAGTCTTTGGTAGGACTAGCTATCCCCCTCTTATTCTGGCATTCTGCAGTTCAGTCCACTGATATGGCCTCCTTACACATATACCCATGCATATGTAGTGTAGTTCCTTGCTTGCGAGTACTTTGGATGAGTACTCACGGTTGCTTTCTCCCCCTTTTTCCTCCTTTCCTTTCTTTCTGGTTGTCGCAACCAGATGCTGGAGTCCAGGAGCCAGACGCCACCGTCGACGACGACCCCTACTTCACCGGAGGTGCCTACTACTACGTGCAGCCCGCTGAAGACGACCAGGAGTAGTTAGGAGGATCCCAGGCAGGAGGCATGCGCCTCTTTCGATCTGTATCCCAGTTTGTGCCAGTCTTCTTAAGGCAAACTTGTTTAACTTATGTCTGTACTCAGATATTGTTGCTTCCGCTGACTCGTCTATGATCGAGCACTTGTATTCGAGCCCTCGAGGCCCCTGGTTTGTAAGATGATGCTTGTATGACTTATTTATGTTTTTAGAGTTGTGTTGTGATATCTTCCCGTGAGTCCCTGATCTTGATCGTACACGTTGGTATCAGAGCCGACTGCCTATAGGAAACCCCCTTTCCAACTCCTTGGCCAAAGTCGAGTCTAGTCATTGAAAAACTTTTACTAACATGGCTGTGTGGCTTACGGGCCCACGTCGCTATTGAGTGGTATTAGGATCTTTTACTCCTTGTCTATACTCTGGGACTCTAATCTCTCTTCTATTCGGGTTAAATGATTTTCTAAAATCTAACTTTAGGTTCTCGAAAACGCTTTCCCCCGGAGAGCCCCTTCAGTCCAGATGATCGCCGACTACACATGAAGATTTCAAAGTTACTTTCCGATACTCTTTCGGGACTGCCCATTGCTTTTGCAATTCACTACCACCGGAATATCCCTATGAATAAATTCATACACCGTTCTTACTTAGTTCCCAGTTATTCTTTTTATTACAAGATGCCCTGAAATATTCTTTGTTGTTCTTAGAATACTTAGGCCTACTGCCTTGTAGTTTCTTACCACCTGAATACCCCTATGGATAATTTCTCGCACTTACCGAGTATCAACTCATCCCCAGTTGATTCATGTATGTCACCAATCCTCGAAATATCATTCGATCTTTCGAAAATCCTAAGCATCCTATTACTCTTGAAATTCTTGATTGCTTGCATTATGGTTAATCCCATAAGTCTATTAATCTGTTGACATCCATTGTCATTGTCATTTTGAGTTCGTTGATTCGATTTGTTGCGAATGCCCGCAATCCTCAAACAGATCCTAGAATTCATCCTTCTGGCTCAGACGTAGTTTTAATCATGAGCCAGTTATCGCCAATTAAATTGTTGTCGATTGTTCCCCTAAGTCTATTGAACTTATCCATCCTTGATCAGAGCGTCTGCTTCTGATCCTTCGCTTTGTAAATCATGATTCCTTAGCAATTGAGCTCTAAGTTATTCAGTTGTTTCTATAATACAATGTCTTTGCCTTGCTTCTTCCTCTGGTTGTGTGCTGATACTCACCCCAGATCCTTTGTTGGATTTTATCCGACAATATCCTTCATATTCAATAACCTTGAGCCTTTCCTAGGATATATACCGCCTTTGGTAAATTGTATCCTTTGCTTTGTCAACCATGCTCTACTTTGAGCTTGTGTTAATTACTCCCGAAGTTCGTGGTATATGTTCTAAGAAGCCCCGATGGCTTGAACATATGCCTTCCTTAATATGTGTGAACTAGAAAGTTTTCACGAGTCATGCACTCCTAGTATTTTGCCAGATAAAATTTCAACGCTACAGCTTCATCGAACATGAGAAGTGAATGAAAGATTATACATTGAAGAAGTGGGAGTCGACCTTGAACCTTGTGTTCATGCCCATGGACACGATGTAGATCTTATCATTAAAAGCTTCTCCTAAATTAATTATGCCCTTGGTATAAGTTCATCTTATATCTGGGATCTGGCCTTTTGCAATCGTGGTTTTGACCATATGTTCTTCCTTGATCCCATTTCTTGGGCAAGTTTAAGCACTTGTCCTCTGCAAAGCAATACCCCAGTCCAACCTCTACTTTGGTCTGTCGTCGAGTATTTCCCCTGGTATCTCAAGGATATCATGCCATTGCACTACATCTTATGAATTTGTGCTGGAGTAATACCTTTCCCTATCAGAGTCACTCCACGAGTTCTGAGTTGTCGTCAACCGAGAACATCGATAAGTGAATTGATTCCGCGCTCCGACCTTCGATACGATAACTCTAAGTAATTTCCGTTGCTTATGAGTTTAATAATCCTTCAAATCATTCCTAGCCTGATTGGCTATATCATTATCGTGCTAAATTTTAACCGTGCTACCTGGTCCTTCCCGGAGCACAATTTTCGACGATGAGCTAAGCTTACATCGATATTCCTCGTCATATCATTACGCCTTGAACAGCAAGCTTGATTCCCTGTTTGTGCCATACCCGTGGTTCCAATAACCTTTCGCTTCATCATTCCTTTGACTTGATGTTGTCGCTGATTGATTACATCTTCATGAAATCTCTCTACAAATGTGTCGTGATCATCATCAACCTTATGAGCTCTTCTAGGATATCAATTGAATTCATGATGGGAAATACCATCCTTGCCCTTGATGAATTTTATTATCATCGACCACTTTATTGCCTTCCCACCAACACAACTTGTTTGTGTTTTGTGTTATACCTTGAGTTCCTTGCTATCCAGCAATTGCTCTTCTTCACCTTGGAGTATTACCATCTTTTATGTCAAGAATGTAGTGAGAATTTCACCACCTCTTGAGAATTCTTGGTATAGTGATACTTCTCACCATCACCATTCTTTCATGGTCCTCGTGTTGATTCCGACCGGGGTACCCACAAGTGAACGGTGCTGTTTGAATTCTGCCCTTCTAGCAATCCTATTGCTTTGAAGTTAATGGTCGGCCGTTCATTGTTGGACTATTGATTATTGAATCACCATTCTGACATTGGTCGTGCAACCCAACCCATATTTTGGGTGCACCTTTCAACCAATGTTTAACTGAGTATGTTTTCCTCGAGCATACCTCTTTATATCATTTGATCTGACAAATGTTATCTCCTTGTTCACATAAGTGTGGAAATCCATCTTTTGAAAATCTCAATGAATTGTCATTGAGTCAATTAGGCACCTCCTCACCTCTCCTTGAATTAATGATGAACTCTTGTTTCGAAACTCGCTTCCATAGTTCATTGCCCGAGAATCTTATAATGTCATTTCGTCAATTGCATTGCACCTTTTCTTCTCAGGCATCCTGAGTCTGAGGTATCCTGACACCAATCGGATCTGAACCTCGGTCAGCTATGATGGTTGGAACATATTTCCAAGAATTATAACATTGGTCTTTTATGACCCGCTAAGGTGATGTCATTCCTAGCACACATGGCCGAAGGACCTAGTGTTATAGTTTCCTTTTTTAACAAGGTTAACCATTTTTCCATGAGGAAATTGAATGCCTTGTTTAATAAGTTTAACCTGATGTATCCTTTGTGTATCCAAAGTCCGACCTTTGCTTGAAGACCATGTCAATGCTATCTCGAAGCATGTCTGTGGTACTCCGATCTTCAATAAGAACATTTGAAGCACCATGCTAAATTTTCTTTATCAATTATCCAAACACCATTGTATGGCTAATATCATGAGATTCCCCCTTACCTAATTGGTTTTCTACTTTGTATCCTGTCATGGATATCATGTTCTGTTTATTCTTGGAAAGGATATACCCCTGAAATATGTGTTTAAACACATTTTCTTTCCATTGTTCTGTTTAATCTGATAATCATATTTTCCTTTCCATTGGTTGGTTTGACGTTTCTTGTGATCTATATGATCTAAGCAGTAATATTCTCCTGCTTATGTGAATACCTCGGTGTACAATTTTGTCAGCAAGACCCTGTTACTATTGTTGATGATATTCCGGCAGCCACCGATGGACGAGAACTTTGCCTAATGGCCCGCCTCGTTCAACGAGCAGGAAAATGGTTCTCTTCGTCCCTCGCCCTTGGTACCGACGTTGTTGCCGACATAATCGACAGGCTACCATATGACATGCCTTGCTATCATGACCATGCAAGATGTCACCACCCCTCCTACTTTTATCCCACATGGTGGGCCCATAACCCACAATTCTACAGGATCGAAATCTGACTCTCCTGTGCACCACCTGTTCCCAAGATTGTTCCTCGCGCTTGACTTTGTATGTAATTCACGGACCACCTATCTAGTGATCTATTCTGGTATGAGGCGCAATACCTATTCTCGTTTCCCTAAAACCCTTTCACCTTCTGATTAGGCATCGAACGATTGCCTATCCGTTTGAAACTTCTCATGGTACTCTCTTACTTTGCTCTCGATATCTTATTAAGTTTCAAATCGAGAGATACTTGTGCTTCTTCCCTGAGTTAACCGTCTGATGCTCGATCTTGTTAAAATCCATCCATATAGAATTTTCCCTTCTTACCCTTTCGTAAGTACGGTGAAGATCCTGAAGGAAGGACGACGACTTTATCATGATGACCTGAAGCAGAGGACTGAAGACATGAATGTAATGGAATGACCTCTTCGAGAAGAGCAACTATGACCGGGAAGAATCGTTAGAATTTCGTAACCAGATCCCTTCCCCCTTATAACCGCTCCTAAATCTCGGGATGAGATTTCTTGTAGTGGAGGAGAATTGTGACGCCCGGATAATTAAGCTACAGTAATCCCACGCTAATGATGCCACGTCACCATGGTTACTGTTGTTAAACTCGTGATGATTCGAAACCCTTTCAAGGTCCAAATTCAAATTAATGTCAATAATAAAAGTTTTCAAAAGTTAAAACAAAAATGTTCGGGCAGTGCCAAAAATGGCACAGGTAATTATGGTGTAGAAGACGCAATTTTATAAAATACCTAAATGCCCTAAATTAAATAAAACAGAAAAGGAAAAAGAAATAAATAAAAGAAAATACAAAACAGAAACAGAAAAAAAAAGCCCCCCCCCTGGACCAGACGGCCCAGCTCGCAGCCAGGCCGGCCCACCTGGCCATCCGGCCGACCCGGCCCGTTCCCCCGGTCGCTCTCCCCCTTTTCTGTTCCCCCGACCAGGGTCGGAACAGGGGAGTGCTTCCGTCGGACCCCCTCGCCGGCGTCGAGGAGGGGATAAGATTGCCACGCCCCCGCCTCCTTGATCCCGCCTCCCACTCACCCCGCTGTCTCTCTCAGTGCCTGCGCCTCCCCTTCCCCAGATCCACCTCTCCCCTCTCCTCTCGCCTGATCCCGAGCGCGCTCGCTCCCATGGCCGTGGCCGTCACGTAGCCGTGGCCACCGTCCTCCCCGCACCGCGCCCACGCGTCATCGGGATCCCTCGTCGCCCGCCTCGTCGTCCCCTACTGTTGATTCGAGCTCTGCGCCGTCGCAGCGTCGTGCACGAGGTCGTCTTCAACCTACGAACACCGAGCTCCACCACGTCGGATCCCGCCTCGTCTCTGCGCTCCCGTTCACCGCGGGCCTTTCGTGTGCCACTCTGTGAGCTCCACCCCCTTCTTCTCCCCGTCCTTACTTCATTTCCATGCCATAGCTAGTCGTGCACGACGCACCACCATTGCCGGGCTACGGCTCCGCCGTCAAGCTCGCCGTCGCGGTCACCGCACGCGCGGCTCTCGTCCGACCGCGTAACCGTGCTCACTGCACCACCGCGACACCGTAGCACCCTCCAGTACACCCCCTCGTGCCTCCTAACACCGTCCCCGACGAGCGCCCGAACGCTTCACCGCGGAGCTCGCCGCCGGCAAGGCTCCGGTGACCTTTTGGTCATGGGCTCAACCCCGTTGCATTCCCCACGCCGCGTAGGCCTCGCCCCGCTCTCCGGTTTGCCCAAAACCGCCCCATATCATCGTTGTTGTCGCTCGCCCGGAGCACCTCACCGCCGGCGAGCTCGTAGCGCTCGCCTCCGTCCGTTCCAACCCCGCTAGCCACCACCGCTCAACGCGCGACGCCGAGCCGCGTCGAACGCGCCCGGCCACAGCCTAGCAGACCCCCTGGGCGTGAAACCCGCGTCCCTTCCAAGCCACGCCGCCGCGTTTGGCTCGCCGGAGTCAGCTCCAGCGCGTCTCCGGCCGGTGTCCGACGTGGCGTCCACGTGGCACCGCCTGGTCCACTGACTGGTGGGCCCAGGGCCCCCTTTGACCCGTTGACCGTGGTCAACTTGCTGATTGGGCTGCTCCCAGCAGCTGACCAGTGGCCCCCCTTTTTTTAGCTAATTAAATAAGTTAAACTAATTAATCTGAGCCAATTAGGCACTGAATAATGGGGCCCACACTTAACTAATCCTAATTAGTTTAAAACAAATCCTATTTTACCTCTGTCTCAATGACAGGTGGGTCCCACTGGACCCACAGGTCAGTTTTGACCAAGTCAACCGCACTGTTGACCGATGAGCTCAGCATTGCATCATGCTGACATCAGCAGACACTATTCTGGATAATGTTAGAATTAAATAACTAATTAAAATCAGAAAATGATTTAAATCTTTAGAAAATCATATCTTTTAATCCGTAACTCGGATGAAAATACTTTCTACTTGAAAGTTGCTCAGAACGACGAGACGAATCCAGATATGCATCCCGTTCGTCCGCCACGCGTACCTAGCATAGTGAACCTACAACTTCCCCCCTCCGGTTCACCTGTCCGAAAACGCGAAACACCGGGGATACTTTCCCGGATGTTTCCCCCTTTCGTCGGTATCACCGACTACCGCGTTAGGGCACACCTAACACCGCTCATTGTCATGTCTTGCTTCATCATGCTTATGTTTGCATTATATTTATTGTTTCTTCCCCTCTTCTCTCAGGTAGACTACGAGACCGACGCTGCTGCTGCCCCGTTCGACTACGGTGTTGACGACTTGTCCTTCTTGCCAGAGCAACCAGGCAAGCCCCTCCCCCTTGATCACCATATATTGCCTATTCTTCTCTATACTGCTTGCTTAGAGCAGTGTAGCATGTTACTGTTCGGTTACTCCTATTCTGTTGCATAGCCTGTCATTGTTGCTACAGTCATTGATACCTTACCCGCAATCCTAAATGCTTAGTATAGGATGCTAGTTTATCATCATTGGCCCTACATTCTTGTCAGTCTGCCTTGCTATACTATTGGGTCGTGATCACTCAGGAGGTGATCACGGGTATATACTATACATACTTAGATACTGTACAGATGGTGACTAAAGTCGGGTCAGCTCGATGAGTACCCGCAAGTGATTCTGATGAGGGGGCTGAAAGGACAGGTGGCTCCATCCCGGTAGAGGTGGGCCTGGGTTCCCGACGGACCCCAACTGTTACTTTGTGGCGGAGCGACAGGGCAGGTTGAGACCACCTAGGAGACAGGTGGGCCTGGCCCTGTTCGGCGTTCGCGGATACTTAACATGCTTAACGAGATCTTGGTATTTGATCTGAGTCTGGCCACTGGCCTATACGCACTAACCAACTACGCGGGAACAGTTATGGGCACTCGACGTCGTGGTATCAGCCGAAGCCTTCATGACGTCAGCGACTGAGCGGCGCACGCCGGGTTGGACTGCGTTAACGCAACTTCCTTTGTAATGGAGGTTGCTAGGTCTGCTCTCCGGCCGCCCACACAACATGCAGGTGTGCAATGGGCGATGGGCCCATGACCCAGGAAAGTGTGTGCCGCCAAATGGGATCGAGCGTGTTGGGTTATGTGGTGCACCCCTGCAGGGAAGTTAATCTATTCGAATAGCTGTGATCTTCGGTAACAGGACGACTTGGAGTTGTACCTTGACCTTATGACAACTGGAACCGGATACTTAATAAAACACACCCTTCCAAGTTCCACAGACAACCCGGTGATCGCTTTTCCACAGGGCGATGAGGGGAGGATCGCCGGGTAGGATTATGCTATGTGATGCTACTGGAGATGCTACTTGGAGATGCTACTTGGAGGACTTCAATCTACTCTCTTCTACCTGCTGCAAGACGGAGGCTGCCAGAAGCGTAGTCTTCGATAGGACTAGCTATCCCCCTCTTATTCTAGCATTCTGCAGTTCAGTCCACTGATATGGCCTCCTTACACATATACCCATGCATATGTAGTGTAGTTCCTTGCTTGCGAGTACTTTGGATGAGTACTCACGGTTGTTTTCTCCCCCCTTTTTCCTCCTTTCCTTTCTTTCTGGTTGTCGCAACCAGATGCTGGAGTCCAGGAGCCAGACGCCATCGTCGATGACGACCCCTACTTCACCGGAGGTGCCTACTACTACGTGCAGCCCGCTGAAGACGACCAGGAGTAGTTAGGAGGATCCCAGGCAGGAGGCCTGCGCCTCTTTCGATCTGTATCCCAGTTTGTGCTAGCCTTCTTAAGGCAAACTTGTTTAACTTATGTCTGTACTCAGATATTGTTGCTTCCGCTGACTCGTCTATGATCGAGCACTTGTATTCGAGCCCTCGAGGCCCCTGGCTTGTAATATGATGCTTGTATGACTTATTTATGTTTTTAGAGTTGTGTTGTGATATCTTCCCGTGAGTCCCTGATCTTGATCGTACAAGTTTGCGTGCATGATTAGTGTACGATTGAATCGGGGGCGTCACATTGTTGCACCACCATCTTCTTAGTTTACTCATCATATAACTCGAGATGCCATGCCCATCCATTATCAATACATATTCCATCTGTTGTCATACCATGTTTTTTCACTCAAATGTTGTTCTTGTGCTTCAGACATCAAAAAGGAAGAGGGTGATTGACGAACCTAAAGGAGCACCAGCAAAGTCCTTGAAAAACATGGTGGTGCTGGAGAAATCAGACAGCGCCCCAATTATATTGGCTGTACAACCAGTGACACAAAACATAGGACCGACTCCAACAGACTGTACCCATACTTCACTGGCCACACCACTAGCCCCACCACACAGGACCTGCACTCCAGTAAAAGGTATATCGATTTCATTTGCCATAGCACCAGCCGTACCACAGAAAAATCCCACTCCAGCAAAAAGTACAGCAAGTCCACCGGCCGAAGACCTATCCCAACTGCAGAGATGGCCAATTCCTGCAGATTGGAACCCCATTCCATTTATTCCTAGTTTAAAAGACAATGCTTTCAATGTTGTTAGGGACTACGTGCATATATTTCAATCATGGGAAGATTATAGTGAAGACAAACACCATTTTCACATCTTCCTGTCCAACTTACGTGTAAGTGCTATTATTCATGGTTATTATTTTCCTGTTTTCTGCTGATCGAACACATCAATGATTTACATTACATTGTTGTAACTAGGTAAGGGTCAATCTGGATAGTCATGACGAGCAAAGCTTGCTTGTGCTTTTCAAGGAAGCATTGCAGCAGTATCGGTGTTACCTGAGGAAATCACACTTTCCTGGCAACTCTATAAACGAATTTCTGGTGAAGTCTCCTGTGCTAAATTTAGAAGACATTGAATGGAAAATCCTTGTTATGCAATGGTCTTGTTCCCGGGATGAGGTACTGTCTATGAAATCACATGACAATTTGAACTTCTACTTTTCCGCATGTGCCTTACGGATCTTTTTTGCACAAAATCAGCTCGGAGAAGAATTCCCGTTTGAAAAGAACGACAGGATATCGCAAATATGCTACCCGCTGCTTTGCTCTTGTTAGTACCTGTTGTCCTGTATCACTGTACTTGCATACATAACTAGTTCATTATGTGAGAGCAGTATGCATGATAGCTTGCTTATCAATTGTTCGCTCCAAATTATCTGATATGTATGAATGGTTACATTAGTGTAGAATATATCCAATGCCAATGAATTTTTTCAGCTCTACATTGTTCTTGTAAGTACATGCTGTCCTTTATCAGCGTACTTTGACACGTAGTTGTTCATGTACCATCACTCTGCAGCTTATTTTCCTTTGCCCTCCATTTTCTACACACCAGATCTATATTTACTCTTACCATAAGGTTGGTACTGAAGAAGTTTAGTTGTGTATTGCTCTTGGCTGTGCCTTTTGCCTGTATCGCTGCACATACATTTATAGCTACTTGGTTATGTAGCATCACTCTTCATCTTATCTTAAATATTCTCCATTTTTTCGTATATTATCACATCTATATTTACTCTTAACAAAATGTAGAATAAAGGCAATGCTTATGAAGAAGATTCTGTGCTAAACTTCTTAAATTGCCCCTCATCAGCATGGACAAGGGCTTTATAGAGCGTGTCTTCACCACTAATGTAAGTTTTGTCCTTATCAAGCCTTCAAACTTTGTTGTGTATATTTGGTTAGGCATGACTGCAACAACTGTTTATTTTTGGTGTTTGCATCAAATTGCATGTTTAAAGTTTATTATGTAGTTCATAAACAAAAGTTTGTCCTTCTCAATTTAAGTTTTCAGTTGTAAAACCAAGTTCCTTATTCATAACATGTAAATTAAACTATTCAGAGCAAGTGATCTTCTTTTGCACTGCATGTATGCTTCTGTTCTTCATCCGTAATCCAGTGGTGTGGTGAACCTACCCACTACAGCACAATGTCATATTTTGCAATGTCTTATCTATGAACAATGTCATATCATTCTACTATTATTTAAACCGTCTCTTTATTTGCCAAACTGAAATGGGATAAATTGACAGCACACTAACCATTGATACTTATGAGTTCTTGATCTGTAATCCAGTGGTGTCGTGAAGCTGCCAACTCCTTCACAATGTCATTTCCTGCCATGTCTTGACCTGAACAATACCATATTGTGTTAATGCAATGTTAAACTGTGTCACTTTATTCGTCAGTAAGAAATGTGATGAATTGTCAGCACTGATACTTTTATGTGCGAAACCTGTCATCTGTCTGCTTGTTTATCTTTCAGAGTGAGGAAGATATAAGTGTTGAACAACCGCAGTCTCATCATCTTGCTCAGCATCTTGAGCTGCAACTCCCCGGAGGGCTAACCTTTCTTGAACTCTATTGAAGTGCTGTCGGTTTTGTATATTATTTTGTCAGCGTGTTTATTTGCACTGGTGGCGATCTTTGATGCCCAGTGTATGTAATCTGCTGTCTGCTTGTGATTTATTATCATAGTGGCGAACTTTGATGCCCAGTGGATGTAATATGCCATAATTTCTTTATTGTATAGTCTAGGTTTTTTCTTATTCACGATGCTGCAGTTATTTTACTGTATATATGTCCTGTCTTTGCAGTAAACTGACCAAACCGTAAAATTACGGTACATAATCGGGTCGTCATGCAATCACGATGTATGATCCGCATCATGGGCCCCATCAAACTGGCCCACTAGTAGATCCGGGCCTTTAATAGGTCGAGTAACCCCCGGCCTTCTTTTCGCAAGAAAACTCAATGGGCTTTTAGGAGGCTGAGAAGTAGGCTAGGCCTAAAACGTGCCGAATAGCTCACGGGCCGGCGGCAGCCCGAAATGGACCTTGACCCATGATTGTGTGAATCAGTTCACAGGCTTTTAACATGCCAAAGTTGTCTCAGTCCTTGTTTGGCCCAATCAGATATCGGCTGCGAGCAGGCCGGATGCAAACCGGGCCGTAGTTAGGCCCAACTATATGACAGGCTTTTAACAGGATGAAATTAATATAGGGCCGAATTGTTAAATGTGCCCTTAACAGGCCGAAACTAATATCAGGCCGAATTACTAAATGGGCCTTTAGCAAGTGGGCCCAAAAGCATAGCGTCCAGTCAACGGGCCGAATCTGATATGGGCCATAATTGAGCCCAAAGCCTTTTAAAGGGCCGGACATGATCTGGGCCGTGATTTGGCCTAGAAAGTGGGAGGCTTTTAACAGGTCGGATCTTATATGGGCCATTATTAGGCCCGGAACGTGGCAGGCCATTAATGGACCGGATCAATTATGGGCCGGCATTTGGCCCAAAACATGGCAGCTAGTTAATGGGCCGGCCTACTAGGGTCCTCAAAATCTTGTGGGCCTACAGCTGGGCCGGCCCATTAATGTCGACGCAATCTCATGGGTCTTTAGCGAGCGGCCCATTATGATCCGCAAGAATTTTGTGGGCCTTTAACTGGGCCGGCCCATTATGGCACACAAAAATCTTATGGGCCTTTACCTGGGCCGGCCTATTATGGCCTGTGAAATTTTGTGGGCCTTTAGCTGGGCCAGCCCATTATAGTCCGCAAAATCTCATGGGCCTTTAACTGGGCCGGCCCATTAAGGGCGGCAAAATCTTGTGGGCCTTTAGTTGGGCCGGCCCATTTAAACTTGATTGGCCGTGCCACGTGTCGACGTATCATAGGCGCCTTCTATCCAATGAGTGGATGCCATCTGTCCCAACGATGAGTCGACACGTGTTTCCTCCAGCCAATGATGATTTTACACGTGGAAAATCCCCATTGGTCGGGGCTGTTAACGGGTTATCAGATCCAAAACCCGACCCGATAGCTTAACGGTGTTACGTTACGGGGGATGCCACGTGTCGGTCACCCTTGACGAAAGCACTTCTGTGACGCGGAACACTTCTACGACAGCACAGGTATGACTATCTTGATTCTGTCATAAAATCGTCATGGATGTACATGCATTACAAAAAACGTGACCTACTGTGACAAACACGTATCATCACGGAAGTGTATTTTTTTGTAGTGGTATCTCACCCGACACCGGTCCCAAGAGCATACAGCGAAGCTGACCACTTCGAGCAATCAACGGTGGAAGAGATGGAGGATAACTTGAAAAGGGTGGATGCAATGGAGGAGGATCAAGAAGTTACCTCTCGTCTTTGAACTAGATTCATGTTGGAGGAACTTCAGAGCTCATCAATACCAAGTTCGGTCATTCCTCCCAATGCTAGATTTCTCTCTTATGAAAACATGAAAAAGAGTGTTGCTTTTTCTGCTGTAGCTATGAAACATCCATGGGTGAATGGAGCTTTAGCCGGCATGGGTAAACTCCACAAGGAAGTAATGGATCTTAAGCAGCAAATTAATAAGCTCGAGGAAGAGAATCTCATCCTAAGGGGCATCATCGCCAAGAATATCACATCACCACCTCCGAAGAAAGAGACATAAATACATGGGTATGGGTACTCCCCTTGGCAACTACCAAGCTTGGGGGAGGTGACCCGGTATCGTATCACCATCACACCTTTACCTTTAATGTCTTTCTTACTTCGATATGTTTGGTTATATCTTGATCTAGTAGAATAAAGTTTTAGTACAATCTAGCTTTGAGTTTTGTTTTG
This sequence comes from Triticum dicoccoides, assembly GCF_002162155.2. Taxonomy (NCBI): domain Eukaryota; kingdom Viridiplantae; phylum Streptophyta; class Magnoliopsida; order Poales; family Poaceae; genus Triticum; species Triticum dicoccoides. Next base: position 38,381,025 of record NC_041383.1, read on the forward strand.
AATTCTATCTGTGTAATCGAGTCCGTGAGTTATATATAATAAAGAGTAGTTTTGAGTTGAGGGCTTTGCTATCTTCCTATGATCTTGAGGGAATTAAAGAAAGAATAAAAAGAAATAAAAATATCATATATTGATCTTATGGAGAGTAATGACTTCACATATAAAGAGTATGATGAATAAAAGTTGTTGAGAGTTGACAAACATAGTTTTGGTCATTGTTGCAATTAATAGGAAGTAATAAAGAAAGAGAGGCTTCACATATAAATATACTATCTTGGACATCTTTTGTGATTGTGAGAACTCATTAAAATATGACATGCTAAAAAGTTGATGTTGGACAAGGAAGACAACATAATGAGTTATGTTTTCTTATATCCGAATAGAAGTTATATTGTCTTGGATCCTCCAACATGTTGAGCTTGCCTTTCCCTTTCAGGATAGCCAAATTCTTTGCACCAAGTAGAGATACTACTTCTGCTTCCAAACATCCCTTAAACCAGTTTTTCCATGAGAGTCCACCTATGGATTGAGTAAGATCCTTCAAGTAAGTTGTCATCGGTGCAAGCAATAAAAATTGCTCTCTAAATATGTATGATCTATTAGTGTAAAGAAAATAAGCTTTATACGAACTTGTGATATGGAAGAAATAAAAGCGACGGACTGCATAATAAAGTTCTTTATCACAAGTGGCAATATAAAGTGACGTTCTTTTGCATTAAGATTTTGTGCATCCAACCATAAAAGTGCATGAGAACCTCTGCTTCCCTTTACAAAGGGCCTATCTTTTACTTTTATCTTCTACCCATATAAAACATTCATGGTGATCTTCACATTTCCTTTTTACACTTTTTCCTTTGGCAAGCACTATGTGTTGGAGAGATCTGGATATATATATATCCACTCGGATGTAGGTTTTCATAAAGTATTATTGTTGACATTACCCTTGAGGTAAAAGGTTGGGAGGTGAAACTATAAGCCCCTATCTTTCTCTATGTCCGACTGGAACTTTGTACCCACAAGTATCGCGTGAGTGTTAGCAATTGTAAAAGGCTAAATGATAGTTGAGTATGTGAACTTGCTGAAAAGCTCTTATATTGACTTTCTCCAACATTATGATAAATTGCATTTGCTTCAATGACTGAGATCATAGTTTATTAGTTTTCAATGAAGTTTATGATTCATACTTTACCTTGTGAATTAATTGTTACTTCAGCATAAGAAATTATATGACAATATATGTTGCAGTTCTAAAGATGATCACGATACCCTCATGTCCGTATTTTATTTTATCGACACCTCTATCTCTAAACATGTGGACATATTTTTCGATATCGGCTTTCGCTTGAGGAAAAGCGAGGTCTAAGCTTGGGGGATTTGATACGTCCATTTTGCATCATCCTCTACGCGTGCCAGCGCTTTAGCTTTGCTTCCTGGGGATCTACGAAATACCAATAGAGACGGGAAGTGATCGGTAAGTACCATACAACTTTCTGGGGACATTTCTTCCCGGCCTTCTTGTATCGAGAAGCATTGCACACCGGACAGCTTGTTTTTTCCGCGTGCTCCTTCCGATAAAGTATGCAATCATTGATGCATGCATGGTATCTAACGTGCGGCAGATCAAGAGGGCACACAATCTTCTTGGCCTCATCAACACTAGTAAGACATAGATTCCCTGCGGGAAGAACATCCTTTAGGTACTTGAGATGCTCATCGAGGCTAGTGTCGGTCCATTTGTTTTTAGCCTTCGTCTTCAGGAGTTGGAGCGTGAAACTCAAGTGGGTCACCTCAGGATTGCAACCATCATACAATGGAGTGTTCGAGTCTACCACCAGTTGCTCCAGCTTAGCCTCCTCTCTAGAAGCAGCTCTCTCAGTACTCGTCTCCTTGCGAAGCAGTGCTTGAACATGAGGGTCCCGCATGATTGAACTTAGTACCGATGAACTCTGCTGCGTGGAGTCCATGTTCTCTCCACCGCCATGTCTGGCCCCTTCTCCGCCGCCATGTCCGGCCTCTTCCGCGCCGCCATTATCAATCATCTCTTCGTCTTGCCCTGTGCCGTCATTGCCTACCCCGACGGCGTCCTCAACATCTCGTCATCCTCATATTCAATTATCCACCGAGTATAGCCATCCAGGAAACCAGTCATGAGCAGGTTGGCTTCAACATGACCATCGTCATAGGGGTCGAGCTAAACTATTCCTTTGCATTTTTGACACGGACATAAAACCACTATCCGGTTATTTTCTTTCATGTCCTGCACCGCCGATAGCACCTGTCCATGATACGTCTCCAACGTATCTATAATTTTTGATTGCTCCATGCTACTTTATCTATTGTTTTGGACTATAATGGGCTTTATTTTCCACTTTTATATTATTTTTGGGACTAACCTATTAACCGGAGGCCCATCCCAGAATTGATGTTTTTTGCCTATTTCAGTGTTTCGAAGAAACGAAATATCAAACGGAGTCCAAACGGAATGAAACCTTCGGAAACGTGATCTTCTCACCGAACGTGATACATGAGACTTGGACCCTACTCCAGGAAGTGCCAAAGGCGGTCATGAGGGTGGGGGCACGCCCCCTACCTCGTGGGCCCCCTAACGCTCCACCGACGTACTCCTTCCTCCTATATATACCTATGTACCCCCAACAGATCGGGGAAGGAGCCAAAAACCTAATTCCACCGCCATAACTTCCTGTATCCACAAGATCCCATCTTGGGGCCTGTTCCGGAGCTCCGCCGGAGGGGGCATCCACCACGGAGGGCTTCTACATCATCACCATAGCCCCTCCGATGAAGTGTGAGTAGTTTACTTCAGACCTTCGGGTCCATAGTTAGTAGCTAGATGGCTTCTTCTCTCTTTTTGGATCTCAATACAATGTTCTCCCCCTCTCTCGTGGATATCTATTCGATGTAATCTTCTTTTTGCGGTGAGTTTGTTGAGACCGATGAATTGTGGGTTTATGATCCAGCTTATCTATGGAAAATATTTGATTCTTCTCTGAATTCTTTTATGTATGATTGAGTTATCTTTGCAAGTCTCTTCGAATTATCCGTTTGGTTTGGCCAACTAGATTGGTAGTTCTTGCAATGGGAGAAGAGCTTAGCTTTGGGTTCAATCTTGCGGTGACCTTACCTAGTGACAGAAAGGGTTGCAAGGCACGTATTGTATTGTTGCCATCGAGGATAACAAGATGGGGTATTTATCATATTGCATGAATTTATTCCTCTACATCATGTCATCTTGCTTAAGGCGTTACTTTGTTTTTAACTTAATACTCTAGATGCATGCTGGATAGCGGTCGATGAGTGGAGTAATAGTAGTAGATGCAGAATCGTTTCGGTCTACTTGTCACGGACGTGATGCCTATATACATGATCATTGCCTGGATAACCTCATAACTTTGCTCAATTCTGTCAGTTGCTCAACAGTAATTTGTTCACCCACCGTAGAATACTTATGCTCTTGAGAGAAGCCACTAGTGAAACCTATGGCCCCCGGTTCTATTCTCATCATATCAATCTCCATCACTTTATTTACTTGCTTTTGCTTTTACTTTTTACTTTGCATCTTTATACCAAAAATACCAAAAATATTATCTCTATCAGATCTCACCCTCGTAAGTGACCGTGAAGGGATTGACAACCCCTAAGCGTTGGTTGCGAGTAGTTATCGTTTTGTGCAGGTACGAGGGACTTGCGCGTGGTCTCCTACTGGATTGATACCTTGGTTCTCAAAAACTGAGGGAAATACTTACGCTACTGTGCTGCATCATCCTCTCCTCTTCGGGGAAATCCAACGCAAGCTCGAGACGTAGCAAGAAGAATTTATGGCGCCGTTGCCGGGGAGGCTTACGCAAAAGTCAACATACCAAGTACCCATCACAATCCCTATCTCTCGCATTACATTATTTGCCATTTGCCTCTCATTTTCCTCTCCCCCACTTCACCTTTGCCATTTTATTCGCCCTCTCTTTCCCAACCTCCTCCTCTTTTTCCCTTTGCCTTTTGTTTGCTCGTGTGTTAGTTTGCTTGCTTGTCGTCATAACTAGTCTCATATCTTCTCCGCTATCTCCCGAGAATGAAGTTCTAAATTTTAAGCAAAGGGAGGGAGAAAATCTAAAAGATGCTTGGTATAGAATTTGCAATGCTCAAAATAGATCTACCAGGAAGCAATCTACTTCAGTTCTTCTTCGTAATTTTTACGTAGGTGCTAATCCTTGGTATAGATATATCCTTGATACCATTACCGGAGGAAATTTCTTGGGTAGCCATACTTTTGATTCTTATAATGCTTTAATAGATTTATTTGGCTCACCTCCTCTTTTGGTTAATGGCACTATGTTAACTTTGGATCATGTTATGCAAAGGCTTGAAATTATTGAAAACAAAGTTACTACCATTGAATCCATTGAAAATCTAGACTAAAAGATCCATAATCAAATTACTCAATATGGATCTAAGGTAGGAATGACTTTGAATAATATTAAGGAAAAGGAACCCACGGTTAATGAGAAAATAAATCTAGACTCTACTCGAATCGATAAACTTGAGGGTATCATTACCAACTTGGGAACCGCTTTTTCTTCCGTAAAGAATACTCCTAGCCCTCCCACTAAAATTGCCAATATTATGTATGTTCCTAAAAATAAGGGTGAATCATCTAGTAAGGAAAATGTGGATCTTAAATCTATAAGTATTCATCCCGATCTTTTTACTATCATTAAGGAACCATTTGCCACGAATGAATTTTTTGATCTTGTGCCTAAAAGTTTGATAATTACTAGAAAGAAAGGAAATTCTAAAGGAGGAAGGTGCCTCATTAAAGAATTGCCTACCAAAGATGGCAATACCTAGATCTATCCTTGCTTTTATGCCTAGCTAGGGGCCTTAAACGATAGCGCTTGTTGGGAGGCAACCCAATTTTATTTTGTGTTCTTTGTTTTTATTCCTTTTTAGTGTTAAATTTTGTTTCTACTTTCTGTTTAGACGTGGTTTTATGTTTTAATTAGTGTTTGTGCCAAGTAGAACCTATAGGATAAGCTATGATGATAGTTGATTTGATTCTGCTGAAAAACAGAAACTTTGCGCTCACGATAAAATATTCAATAAATCACAGGAACGTTATTTTGCATTGATTATTTTTGCTGCTGATCAATAAATACATTTTCCAGTAATTACTATTTTGGTAGAATTTTTTGTGTTCCAAAAGTTTGCGTTAGTTACAGATTACTACAGACTGTTCTGTTTTTGACAGATTCTGTTTTTCGTGTGTTGTTTGCTTACTTCAATGCATCTATGGCTAATAAATTAGTTTATAAACCATAAGGAAGTTGGAATACAGTAGGTTTAACACCAATATAAATAAAAAATGAGTTCATTACAGTACCTTGAAGTAGTCTTTTGTTTTCTTTCTCTAACGGAGCTCACAAGATTTCTGTTGAGTTTTGTGTTGTGAAGTTTTCAAGTTTTGGGTGAATTCTTTTGATGGATTATGGAAGAAGGAGTGGCAAGAGCTTAAGCTTGGGGATTCCCATGGCACCCCCAAGATAATCCAAGGACACCAAAAAGTCAAAGCTTGGGGATGCCCCGGAAGGCATCCCCTCTTTCGTCCACTTCCATCGGTAATTTACTTGGAGCTATATTTTTATTCACCAACATGATATGTGTTTTGCTTGGAGCGTCTTGTATTATTTGAGTCTTTGCTTTTTATTTTACCACAATAATCCTTGATGTACAGACCTTTTCAGAGAGCCATACATGAATTGGAATTTGATAGAATACTCTATGTGCTTCACTTATATCTTTTGAGCTTGATAGTTGCTCATAGTGCTTCACTTATATCTTTTTGAGCATGATATTTTTTGCTCTAGTGCTTCACTTAGATCTTTTAGAGCATGGTGGTGGATTTGTTTTAAATAAACTTAATGTCTCATGCTTCACTTAGATTATTTTGAGAGTCGTTAATAGCATGGTAATTTGCTTAATTTTAATATACTTGGTGTTCAAGATATGTGAAACTTTCTTTTGAGTGTGTTGAATACTAAGATAAGTTTGATGCTTGATAATTGTTTTGAGATATGGAGGTAATTATATCAAAGTCATGCTAGTTGAGTAGTTGTGAATTTGAGAAATACTTGTGTTGAAGTTTGTAAGTCCCGTAGCATGCACGTATGGTTAAAGTTGTGTAACAAATTTGAAACATGAAGTGTACCTGGCTTGTGCATCCTTATGAGTGGCGGTCGGGGACGAGCGATGGTCTTCTCCTACCAATCTATCCCCCTAGGAGCATGCGCGTAGTACTTGATTTTTGATGACTTCTAAATTTTTGCAATAAGTATATGAGTTCTTTTGACTAATGTTGAGTCCATGGATTATACGCACTTTTACCTTTCCGCCATTGCTAGCCTCTTCGGTACCGTGCATTGCCCTTTCTCACATTGAGAGTTGGCGCAAACTTCGCCGGTGCATCCAAACTCCGTGATACGATATGCTCTATCACACATAAACCTCCCTATATCTTCCTCAAAACAGCCACCATACCTACCTATTATGGCATTTCCATAGCCATTCCGAGATATATTGCCATGCAACTTTCCACCGTTCCGTTCATCATTATTATGACATACATTACTTTTGTCATATTGCCATCGCATGATCATGTAGTTGACATAGTATTTGTGGCAAAGCCACCATGCATTATTTTCATATATGCCACTCTTGATTCATTGCACCATCCCAGTACACCGCCGGAGGCATTCATATAGAGTCATACCTTGTTCTAGTTTCGAGTTGTAATCCTCATGTTGTAATCAATAGAAGTGTGATGATCATCATTATTAGAGCATTGCCCAAAAAAAGAGAAAGGCCATAATAAAAAAAAGGAAGTCCCAAAAAAAAGGGCAATGCTACTATCTCTTTTTCCACACTTGTGCTTCAAAGTAGCACCATGTTCTTCATGTAGTGAGTCTCATATTTTGTGCTTCAAAGTAGCTCCTCGTTCTTCATGTAGTGAGTCTCATATATTGTGCTTCAAAGTAGCACCATGTTTTTCATATAGTGAGTCTCATAAGTCGTCTTTTTCATACTAGTGGGAATTTTTCATTATAGAACTTGGCTTGTATATTCCTACGATGGGCTTCCTCAAATGCCCTAGGTCTTCATGAGCAAGCAAGTTGGATGCACACCCACTAGTTTTCTTTTGTTGAGCATTCATAGCTCTAGTGCATCCATTGCATGGCAATCCCTACTCCTCATGTTGACATCAATTGATGGGCATCTCCATAGCCCGTTGATTATCCTCGTCAATGTGAGACTTTCTCCTTTTTTGTCTTCTCCACACAATCCCCATCATCATATTCTATTCCACCCATAGTGCTATATCCATGGCTCACGCTCATGTATTGCGTGAAGGTTGAAAAAGTTTGAGATTATTTAAGTATGAAACAATTGCTTGGCTGGTCATCGGGGGTATAGAAGTTCGGAACATCTTTGTGTGACGAAAATGAAGCATAGCCTAACTATATGATTTTGTGGGGATGAACTTTCTTTGGCCATGTTATTTTGAGATGACATAATTATTTTGATTAGTCTGCTTGAAGTATTATTATTTTTATGTCAATATGAACTTTTGTCTTGAATCTTTCGGATCTGAATATTCATATCACAATTAAGAAGATTTACATTGAAATTATGCCAAAGTATCACTCCGCATCAAAAATTCTCTTTTTACCAATTTACCTACTCGAGGACGAGCAGGAATTAAGCTTGGGGATGCCTGATACGTCTCCAACGTATCTATAATTTTTGATTGCTCCATGCTACTTTATCTATTGTTTTGAACTATAATGGGCTTTATTTTCCAATTTTATATTATTTTTGGGACTAACCTATTAACCGGAGGCCCAGCCCAGAATTGTTGTTTTTTTGCCTATTTCAGTGTTTCGAAGAAACGGAATATCAAACGGAGTCCAAACGGAATGAAACCTTCGGAAACGTGATCTTCTCATCGAAAGTGATCCAGGAGACTTGGACCCTACTCCAAGAAGTGGCAGATGCGGTCACGAGGGTGGGGGGCGCGCCCTCCCCCCTGGGCGCGCCCCCCTACCTCGTGGGCCCCCTGACGCTCCACCGACGTACTCCTTCCTCCTATATATACGTACGTACCCCCAACAGATCGGGGACGGAGCCAAAAACCTAATTCCACCGCCGTAACTTCCTGTATCCACGAGATCCCATCTTGGGGCCTGTTTCGGAGCTCCGCCGGAGGGGGCATCCACCATGGAGGGCTTCTACATCATCACCATAGCCCCTCCGATGAAGTGTGAGTAGTTTACTTCAAACCTTCGGGTCCATAGTTAGTAGCTAGATGGCTTCTTCTCTCTTTTTGGATCTCAATACAATGTTCTCCCCCTCTCTCGTGGAGATCTATTCGGTGTAATCTTCTTTTTGCGGTGTGTTTGTTGAGACCGATGAATTGTGGGTTTATGATCCAGCTTATCTATGGAAAATATTTGATTCTTCTCTGAATTCTTTTATGTATGATTGAGTTATCTTTGCATGTCTCTTCGAATTATCCGTTTGGTTTGGCCAACTAGATTGGTAGTTCTTGCAATGGGAGAAGTGCTTAGCTTTGGGTTCAATCTTGCGGTGATCTTACCCAGTGACAGAAAGGGTTGCAAGGCATGTATTGTATTGTTACCATCGAGGATAACAAGATGGGGTATTTATCATATTGCATGAATTTATTCCTCTACATCGTGTCATCTTGCTTAAGGCGTTACTCTGTTTTTAAATTAATACTCTAGATGCATGCTGGATAGTGGTCGATGAGTGGAGTAATAGTAGTAGATGCAGAATTGTTTCGGTCTACTTGTCACGGACGTGATGCCTATATGCATGATCATTGCCTGGATAACCTCATAACTATGCTCAATTCTGTCAATTTCTCAACAGTAATTTGTTCACCCACCGTAGAATACTTATGCTCTTGAGAGAAGCCACTAGTGAAACCTACGGCCCCCGGGTCTATTCTCATCATATCAATCTCCATCACTTTATTTACTTGCTTTTGCTTTTACTTTTTACTTTGCATCTTTATACCAAAAATACCAAAAATATTATCTCTATCAGATCTCACCCTCGTAAGTGACCGTGAAGGGATTGACAACCCCTAAGCGTTGGTTGCGAGTAGTTATCGTTTTGTGCAGGTACGAGGGACTTGCGCATGGTCTCCTACTGGATTGATACCTTGGTTCTCAAAAACTGAGGGAAATACTTACGCTACTGTGCTGCATCATCCTCTCCTCTTCGGGGAAATCGAACGCAAGCTTGAGACGTAGCAGTCCACCATCGTTCCACTGACCATCATGAACGCCTACACGGTAATAATAAATAAATTGATTATAAAAATGCGTGCATGCATCAAAGTCATACAAAAATTCGGCATGACCTTCCCTAAAAATAGGACATGTAGATCTAGAGTTTGCCCGGAATTCGCCGAAACGGAAATAAATCAACATTTCGGCAAAACATAGGAAACTCAAAATCACAATTTGGCGTCAACTGATATGTCTCCATCGTATCTATATCTTTTGATTGTTCCATGCCAATATTCTTCAACTTTCATATACTTTTGGCAACTTTTTATACTATTTTTGGGACTAACATATGATCCAGTGCCCAGTGCCAGTTCCTGTCTGTTGCATGTTTTATGTTTCGTAGAAAACCCATATCAAACGGAGTCCAAACGGGATAAAAATGGACGCAAAATTATTTGGAATATTTATGATTTTCGGGAAGTAAAATGAATGCGAGCCGGTACCCGAGGGGGCCAGGAGACAGGGGCGCGCCCCAGGGAGGCAGGCGCGCCCTGGACTCTCCTGGGAAACCCGTAAGGCAGTTGACGCTCTTCTTTTGCCGCAAGAAAGCTAATTTTATGACAAAGAACTGGGCGAAAGATTCACCCCAATCGAAGTTACGGATCTCCAGATATAAAAGAAACGGTGAAGGGGCAGAATCTGAGAACGCAGAAACAGAGAGATACAGAGAGATAGATCCAATCTCGGAGGGGCTCTCGCCCCTCCCACGCCATGGAAGCCAAGGACCAGAGGAGAAACCCTTCTCCCATCTAGGGAGGAGGTCAGGGAAGAATAAGAAGAAGGGGGGCTATCTCCTCCTTGCTTCCGGTGGCGCCGGCGCGCTGCCGGGGGCCATCATCATCACTGCGATCTTCACTAACACCTCCATCATCTTCACCAACAACTTCATCACCTTCCCCCTTCTATATTCAGCGGTCCACTCTCCCGCATCCTTCTGTACCCTCTACTTCAACATGGTTCTTTATGCTCCATATTATTATCCAATGATGTGTTGCCATCCTATGATGTCTGAGTAGATTTTCGTTGTCCTATCGGTGATTGATGAATTGCTATGATTGGTTTGAGTTGCATGTTTTATTATTGGTGATGTCCTATGGTGCTCTCCGTGTAGCGCAAGCGTCAGCGACCCCCTCTGTAGGGTTTGCAATATGTCCATGATTTGCTTATGGTGGGTGGTGTGAGTGACAGAAGCACAGACCCGAGTAAGTAGGTCGTTTGCGTATGGGATAAATGGGACTTGATGCTCTAATGTATGGTTGGGTTTTACCTTAATGATCTTTAGTAGTTGCGGATGCTTGCTAGAGTTCCAATCATAAGTGCATATGATCCAAGAAGAGAAAGTATGTTAGCTTATGCCTCTCCCTCAAATAAAATTGCAATAGTGATTATCGGTCTAGTAAAGTAGTCAATTGCTTAGGGACAATTTCACAAATCCTACCACCACTTTTCCACACTCGCTATATTTACTTTATTGCTGCTTTATCTAAACAGCCCCTACTTTTTATTTACGTGCTCTTTATTATCATGCAAACTTATCCAACAACACCTACAAAGTACTTCTAGTTTCATACTTGTTCTAGGTAAAGCGAACACTAAGCATGCGTCGTATCAGTGGCAGATAGGATTTGAGAGAGTATTTGTTCTACCTTTAGCTCCTCGTTGGGTTCGACACTCTTACTTATCGAAAGAGGCTACAATTATCCCCTACACTTGTGGGTTATCAAGACCTTTTTCTGGCGCCGTTGCCGGGGAGTCATAGCGTGGGGTGAATATTCTCATGAGTGCTTGTTTGCTTTGTCACTAAGTAATTTTTATTTGTTGTTCTTAGTTGTTTTCTATCTTTAGTTATGGGTAGGAAACGAAAAATACCAAAAAAATTAGTTGTACCTACTACACCAATGGTTGAAGAACCACTCAAAATCTATCACACTCCTGAAGCTTTTTACTTGGATCATCTTCGATCTCTTTGAACTCGTGCTGAAACCCCAACTAGCTTAGTTGAGGGAAAATCTTTTGATGAGCATGCTTGTTATGTGCGACACCGTATATCTGAAAAGGGGAAACTTTTACTGGATCAAATTCATCGTTTGCAATGCTATGCTTGGACTTTATGTGAAATATATGATGTTACTTGTTGTTCTGAAAACCCTAAGAAACACCTTCCCTACCAATGCTTGCTTAGGATAATGGAATCATATCTTCGTATGCTAAGGGTGTTTGTAGTTACTATGATGTTCAGCAAATTGAAGAATTTGTTGCTTTTAAGGGTGCTTATGAAATTGCTTCTTTGATTGAAAAGTATGATGCTACTCTCTACAAATCTGAAAATTTTGCCATACTTGAATATTGTTATGATAATTATGCTTCTAATACCTATGTTAAACTATATATTGAGGACTCCTCCGCTGTCCAAGAAGAGACTAATGTTTTGCAAGAGTCTATGGAAGAAGAAATTGATGAAATTGTGAGCTCATTGGATGAAAAAGATGATGAGGAGAGCGAAGAACAAAAGGAGGAAGAGCGGATTAGCTACCCGTGCCCACCTTCTAATGAGAGTAACTCTTCAACACATACATTGTTTAATTCCCCTTCTTGCTTACCGAAGGATGATTGCTATGATGATTGTCATGATCCCGTTGATTCTCTTTAAATATCATTTTTTGTTGATGCTTGCTATGCTTGTGGCCAAGATGCCAATATGAATTATGCTTATGGAGATGAACTTGCTATAGTTCCTTATGTTAAACATGAAATTGTTGTTATTGCACCCGTGCATGATAGTCCTATTATCTTTTTGAATTCTCCAAATTACACCATATCAGAGAATTTTGTGCTTATTAAGGATTATATTGATGGGTTGCCTTTTACCATTGCACATGATAATTTTGATAGATATAATATGCATGTGCTTGCTGCTCCTACTTGCAATTATTATGAGAGAGGAACTATATCTCCACCTCTCTATGTTGCCAATATGAAAAAATTGCAAGAAACTGCTTATACTATGCATTGGCCTTTACTTGGTGTGCATGAATTGTTCTTTTATGACATGCCGATGCATATGAAGAGAGTTAGACTTCGTCATTGCTTGTTATATGTTACTTTGGGCTCACTACTAAATTACAAATCATTGTTAATTAAAATTGGCTTTGATATACCTTGGGATCTGGGTGGATCCATTACTTAAGCACTATATGCCTAGCTTAATGGCTTTAAAGAAAGCGCTGCCAGGGAGACAACCCGGAAGTTTTAGAGAGTCATTTATTTCTGTTGAGTGCTTTTGTATAGTTTAAAAACAAAAATAAATAAAGAGGGGAACACAAAACTTTTCAAAAAGGAAAGTGAAAGTGAGAAAGACAAGCATTGTTGAAGTGGGAGCTGAAGGAAATATGCCCTAGAGGCAATAATAAAGTTATTATTTATTTCCTTATATCATGATAAATGTTTATTATTCATGCTAGAATTGTATTAACTGGAAACATAATACATGTGTGAATACATAGACAAACATAGTGTCACTAGTATGCCTCTACTTGACTAGCTCGTTTATCAAAGATGGTTATGTTTCCTAGCCATGGACAAAAGAGTTGTCATTTGATTAACGAGATCACATCATTAGGAGAATGATGTGATTGACTTGACCCATTCCGTTAGCCTACTCTTGATCGTTTAGTATGTTGCTATTGCTTTCTTCATGACTTATACGTGTTCCTGTAACTATGCGATTATGCAACTCCCGTTTACCAGAGGAACACTTTGGGTGCTACCAAACGTCACAACGTAACTGGGTGATTATAAAGGAGTACTACAGGTGTCTCCAAAGGTACATATTGGGTTGGCATATTTCGAGATTAGGTTTTGTCACTCCGATTGTCGGAGAGGTATTTCTGGGCCCTCTCGGTAATGCACATCACTATAAGCCTTGCAAGCAATGTAGCTAATGAGTTAGTTACGGAATGATGCATTACGTAACGAGTAAAGAGACTTGCCGGTAACGAGATTGAACTAGGTATTAGATACCGACGATCGAATCTCGGGCAAGTAACATACCGATGATAAAGGGAACAAAGTATGTTGTTCTGCGGTTTGACCGATAAAGATCTTCGTAGAATATGTAGGAGCCAATATGGGCATCCAGGTTCCCCTATTGGTTATTGACCAAGAATAGTTCTAGGTCATGTCTACATAGTTCTCGAACCCGTAGGGTCCGCACGCTTAAGGTTTCGATGACAGTTATATTACGAGTTTATGAGTTTTGATGTACCGAAGGAGTTCGGAGTCCTAGATGAGATCGGGGACATGACGAGGAGTCTCAAAATGGTCGAGACGTAAAGATCGATATATTGGACGACTATATTCGGAGTTCGGAAAGGTTCCGAGTGATTCGGGTATTTTTCGGAGTACCGGAGAGTTACGGGAATTCGCCGGGGAGTATATGGGCCTTATTGGGCCATACGGGGATAGTGGAGAGAGGCCAAAAGGAAGGAGGCCTGCGCCCC